>NW_017731353.1:7525050-7534679 GCF_001890085.2 Hipposideros armiger
GGATGGATGGATGGATGGATGGATGGATGGTGGGTGGTGGGTGGTGGGTGGATGGATGGATGGTGGGTGGATGGCGAGTGGGTGGATGGATGGATGGATGGATGGATGCATGGTGGATGGATGGATGGGTGGTGGATGGTGGATGGATGGATGGATGGATGGATGGATGGGTGGATGGATGGCGGATGGTGGAGGCTGTGAACTGTGACGGTCCCTCCCCCAGCTGCACCTGCAGCAGAGCTTGCTCTCTGGCCCAGCGCTCATGCTTCTTTAATTAACTCTCTCTCAGGGCTCGAGTGGATATCCTGGATTTCCTGGTGCCAACGGAGAGAAAGGCGGCAGGGTAAGGACAGCCCGGCCTCCGCTCAGGGGGCTCGTTCTGCTGCCTCACTGTTCAGTGGGTGTTTTCTGCAGCTCGTCCTGTTTACTTCTCGCCCGTGGTGCTGCCAACACTACTCTCCAGATAGTTGACCTTAAGCCCGTGTCCGTCAGCGCTGAGCGCTGGTGACTCTTCCCGAAAGGAGGGGGCAGCAGGTGGGTGGGGAGAGCATGTGGAGAAAACAGAGCTTTCTAATAAACAGCACCATCCCAACAGCCCTTGCAGGCCATTAGCAAAGCCCAGATCCTTCTCTTTTTACCCGGTGACTTTTCTCCAGGCTCATTTTAAAGGGAAGGGAAAAGAGGGGCTTTATTGCAGAGCTCACTAACGCCACAAGTCCAAATTCAGGAAGCTTCTCTCCCTTGTTATTCCCAAGCTAATCTTGTCACAGCACCCGCAGGATGCGTTTTGGTTCCCTTTGTTGTCACTGTGAATAAGGGTTCTGACGGCAGGGGTGGATGGTGGTGACAGGTGTGGCGGTGCAGGTGGTGACAGGGTCAAGGCTCAGTATTTAAAGCTGCCCTGACAGAGCACGGTGAGGTCCTGCCACCTGACTGAAGGCACCAGCCGAGTGTAAAACGTCATCCCCGAGAATTCCAAATGGGTATCATGGAAGCTTGGACGGAACAGTGGGGAAGGTGAACTCCCATGGCCTTGGTGCTGGTGGAGCCTGACCGCTGGCCAGGAGGAGGGGCTGGCCACTGAGGGGTCGGGAGCATGGAGTCCAGAGTCGGGAAGGGTGCTCATCCAGCCTCTGTGCCCGGTCTGCCCATGGCTCTGCCTTTGGGGAACTGTTGGACGAAGGCTGGAGGCAGAACAGAAATGCTGCTCAGTCCAGACCTGCCGGGCACCTGCCAGCACCGGACGCCCCACAGCTGGGGGCCTGCACCCCGCATCAGAGAGGCCAGTGCCCTCTGCCCATGCTCCTGGCTTGGCACCCAGCGTGGACTCAGCACAGGGCAGTGGTGGTCAGTGCCGTGGGAAGGAGCCTGCACTTGTCCGAAGTCCCCCAGAGCCTCCAGCTCGGAGCCCAGGGCAGCCAGACCCGGACCTACACAAACCATCTGCTGACGTACGGGGGAAACTTCTTGACGATGTCACCGCTTTACGCCAAGTTGGGGAGCGACAAAGAATGGGGTCTGCTAAGTGGGGGCCATCCCATCCCAGGTTCCCAGTTGTCTGCAGGGGACCAGGCGCCAGGCTGTCCTTGCAGAGGGTTCACCCCTCAGGGTCCACGGAGTGACGCTTCGGCTGCAGGGTCACCCTCTGAGCCTCGTGGAACTGGTGACGCCCCCAGTGCTTTGGGCACCGCTGTGCTCACCTTGTCTTGCCTTTGGAACTCAGTGATGGGGGTTCCCTGTGCGTATGGTTCCCAAGTCCGTTCATGTGCCCAGCACTGGGGACCCTGCCGTCCAGAGAGGGTTCCTGGTGACGGTGACCAGCACGCGCCAATGATGGGCATGAGGGAGGGAGACAGGGTCAATTGGGAGAGTTTTCACAGGAGCTGGAGCCTAACCCAGGCAGTAGGGGAGGCTTCCTGGAGGCAGTGACATTCCGTGGGACCTGGAGAGGGACAGAAGTTGGATAGGTGAGGTAGGGAGGACATGCAGTACTCTAGGGTGAGGCAGGGGGAGGAAGACAGGCACATGGCTGAGCCCCGCAAGCCCAGGCCTGGGCTGGGGACAGGGCTGCCGAAGGGGACGGCGAGGCCACAGGGCCTGGCAGAGGCCTTGTGCTCCTTACCCCAAGGCCGTGGGAACCCACTGCAGGTTTCCATCAGGGGAGTGACATGGGAGATTTTTTAAGTGGCTCTGGTCCCCTTGTGGGGCGAGGTCACGAAGGGAGCAGGTGGCTGTGCTCCTCTAGGGGGCCCCTATAATGTCTTTTTGGGAAGTCTGGTCAGATGGGTGCTTCCCGGCGCTAGGATACCAAGCCTGACCTGGGCGCATGTGCTCCCACACGCGTGCAGCTGCGTCCCGTCAGAGGGTTGCCCGTGAGCCCGCAGTACCCTTCCATTGGCCTCGTCCTGGCTTCTGCACAGCTGCAGGTTCTGTGGACCGCCAGCTGTGGGCTCCACACCAGGGGCGTGAGCCTCTCCATACAGCTGGTGTAACTAACACAAGCAAAGTGACAAACCCTGGGCCACCACGGGGTCCCAGCGGCCCTGCCTTGGAAGAGCCAACCACTTCAGAAATATCTCAAGCAACCAGGAGGCTTCTCCCACCTGTGTTTTGGCTTCTTGGTTGGAGCCAGGACATCTGTGGGGCTGCCGTGACTTCCCTGCGAGGACACGGGGACAGATCCCTTAAGGAGACTGGATCGTGGCACTTTGTTCAATAGCATCAATCACCAGGGCCCGGAACTCTTTGGTGTGGGTTAGGAGCGAGGTGCCACAAAGGAGGCCCAGACGGGAGTGGTGGCCGAGTCTCTCTCTCTCGCTCCCTGAGCCTTGGTCACAGTTGCTTTAGATTGGAACCAAGAGGCACTCACGCAGAATTAAAACCGTCTGGGTCACGGTGGCCGTAGCTTAGGGTTGAGGGTTTGGGTTGTAGTGGACGGTGGGAGCGAGAAACCGTGGTAGCTGTGCTCATCCCCAAATGCCAGGACGTCACCAGGGTCGGTCACAGTGCCTACACTGGCAGTTGGCCGTGTGAGGAAAGCAGATGTCATATTAATTCTTCTATGCAAATATTTGTCTGGAGCCAAAGGGTATTGCCATACAATTAAAGCAGCAAAACCAGAGTGCATTGTTTAAAAGCAGCATAATTACCTCAGCATAAACAGTTTTATTAAATTCATTTCAAAATGGGAGACTCTAGAAAGCCATTTGATGCTGGCAGCAAATGAGTGAAAGATGGTGCGAGGAAACTTATCAGGTGGCCCTGAGCAATACAGATCCATCTAGAGCTTTATCATTAGAAATCAGAATAAAATTCTGGAAAATGAACGAGAAGTGGTGGAGCTACCTGCGTCTGTTCCATCCATTACTTTCGCGTGTAGTAGGTGAGCTGCATTCACCAGCTATTATATCCTTGCTTCTGGGGGGGGGAAAAAAAACGCAGTGCATCTGTTTTCTGTGGTTTGGAAAACGCAAAGCAACAACAACAAAGGAGCCTAAATTCTGTTAGAAGCAAATGACGCCTGGATATAGGATTTATATATTAAATTGCCAGTTTGCTGGTCTGCAGAGCCTGTTGAAAATTTAATGGCTAATATTCTTAACTGTAGCAAAAATAAATTATGTATGAAGGGGCTGCCTTTCTTCTCCTGCCTTGCAATAATGATTCCCCAGCCCTGGTGAGAGAGAGATGAAGGAGGAAGGTGGAGGGCGAGGGGGGATGGGAAGCCAGACAAGGACGGAGAGCGTCCGGCAGACGGCAGGAAGAAAATGGAATCCAACGAGGCTTGTGCGGGAACACAAAACTGTGTGTTGGACGTGCAGGGAGCCCCCTCTCCCTCAAAACCTCCCATTAGAACCAAGATAAAGAGGCAGTCTTCCTGGCTTCTGGTTTCGAGCCATCTCCATAACCCAGGAGAGGCCACCACCCAGGTGGTGACAGGCGTAGCTCCGGTGACCGACCCTCTCTTCTCTGATCCTAGGGCACACCTGGGAAGCCGGGACCACGGGGACAGCGCGGCCCGACGGTAACCACCCTTGGGGTTGAGGGCCGTTTCTCCCGGCGGTGGGAGCACATTGTAGGGCGCGTGCCCTCGGATGGGGGAGGCGGTCTCCAAAGTCCGGGGAGTCTGAGCTCACCTTTCTTCTCTCCCACCTGTCCAGGGTCCACGGGGCGAAAGAGGCCCCCGGGGCATCACCGGGAAGTCGGGCCCCAAGGTATGTTTCCGTCTGCTCGCATCCAGGCTTTTCACTTGAAACAAAAAGAAAGACGTTTTATTGGGGCATTTAGGAAGGAGCTGGTCCCCTCCAACAACAGCCTTTGGACAAGTTCCGTCAAATTGAATGCAAGGCGGAGGCAGAGGGACCGAGCCCCGTTGGAACTTGAGATGGCCTAGGCGGCCAGGTCCAAGCTTCAGACAAATGCCCCATAGGTCTGGTGAGGAAGCCTTAGTCCTTCTCTTGAAAAGGAGTTTGAAAGCTGCCCAGACATCTTTGCCAGAAATCTAAAGAAAGCTCTTTCTGCCACAGGCGAGAGCCTGAGCCTTCCCCACATCCTCACCCCACGAACAGGTGTTGACACCAACTCCTCTGATTGTCAGTGTGGAAACGGACCTCAGCCAGGCAGGCCCGCCCTGTCCTGTCCAAGACGTGATCCCAAAGTGCACTCCTGCCAAGGAGGCGAGCCTTCTGGTTGGCTGAGCGGCAGAGCTGGCTTGCCCCTCCGCTAACCGGATGTGCCCGCCCGGAGGCCATCACGCGTTCTTCCATGATAAGCCCCAGGTGCATGGCACGTGCCCTGGAAACTGACTTCACGCTCATCTGGGAGAGCTAGTGACGTCGCAGAACAGCTGTTGTCACGTGTCAGGCGCGCCCTGGAGTAGATACTGGGTCCTGTCTTCTCCTGAGTTTTTTATGCATTTCATGGTTGGAGCTCAGCCTTTGTCCCCCAGCAGGAGACGGTCCTCCTCCTGTAAATGTCACTGCCCTGCTGATAGCAGCTCATTGTCAGATGTGTGTAGAAGCGAGAGGACAGGCGACCTTTTGGAGCCACGGATCTGTGCCTAACACTCGCTGCTCTTTGCTAAGAACCTGGGTAACGGCAGCAGGGCGCACATGCAGCATGTGGCTGATGGGCTGATGATGTCATGGGCCAGAGTCTTTCCATCAGAAGTAGGAATAATGAGCTAAAGCTTTTCCTGCTCTCTGTCCCTCTAGGGCAACTCTGGAGGTGATGGCCCGGCCGGCCCGCCAGGTGAACGGGTAAGAGTCCTAACGCGGGCCATTGTCCACGGGGAAGCAGCCTGCCGTGAATGTCCCCTCTCCCTCTCTTCCAGGGTGGGCTGGGGAGAGGGAGACGCGCCTTTGACCCTTCTGAAGGAGAGGGTTTTCCTAAAATCTAGAGGTGGAGCCATGGAATCTTCCCTGGGAGTCAGGGGTTCTGTTGGTGGAGGATGGGCACCCTGTCCACCTGGCCTTGGTCTGGGGGATTCGGAGGTGGCTGGGACACCGGGAGCCTGGGTCCTCAGCCCCGGGCCGCTCTGAGAAACCTGGACCTCCGTTCTCGCTCTGGTGAGGAAGGGGGCTGGAACCGATGGAGAGGAGGTCCTAGGGAGAGTGAAAAAGTGTGCCTGTGCTCAGAGAAGAACCCAGGAAGACATGGTGGGAGCTGCTGGCCCCACACACTGGAGGAGAGGATGTCTATCCTCAAACTGACCATTCTCTGTCCCCAGGGACCCAATGGACCCCAAGGACCCACGGGCTTTCCTGGACCAAAGGGCCCCCCTGTAAGTAACGCGTTTTCCTGGCTTGGCTCCTCTGGCTCAGTTTCCTAGGGGTACTCATCTTCCCCGGGGGTCCACGCAGCCTCCTCACATCAGGCAGTGGGCGGAGGGCCTGAGGCAAAACACTCGGGGGTCAGCGTGAGGGGAGCAACCCCCTGGGCCATGACGGTGGTGCGGAGGTAGCCTGTGGCGTGTCCATCCACCTGAGCCTCCTGCACTGGGGCGTCACCGGAGAAGCATGGACCCCTTTCTCATTTAGACCATCATGACTTTCTAGCTGGCTCTGTGTCAGTGTCCTAGGGCCGTTACAAAGTACCCCAAACCTGGTCACTTGAAACAACAGAAAGGGACCCTCTCAGTTCTGGAGGCCAGAAGTCCAAAATCCGGGTGTGGGCAGGGCTGGTTTCTTCTGGAGGCTCTAAGGGACAGTCTGTCCCTGCCCCTCTCACAGCTCCTGGTGGCTGCTGGCTGGCAGTGTTCAGCTCGTAGACTCTCTACCCCGATCGCTGGCTCCATCTTCACGTGGCCTCTCCTCTCTGTCCCTCTCTGTCCCTTCAAATCGCCATCTTTTTATAAGGACATCAGTCATCAGATGTCAGGCCTGCCCTAATCCAAGGTGACCTCATCCTGACTTGATGAGATGAGCACAGACCTTATTCCCAAAGAGGGCACGTTCACAGGTCCCAGCGGTTAGAACTGCACCCTGTCTTTTGGGGGACACAATTTCACTCCCAACAGGTGCAATGTATTTCTTCTAATACCCCTTTAGAAGGAAAAAAAACAAAGCAAAACCCCTAACGACGGGAATGACTCGCCTAGCGGGACGTGATAGGGGGCAGCGGTTAGGAAGGACTTTGACAGGCCAGGCTCCCCAAGCCGCCTGCACCTCCCACTGGCCGGACCTGGGGGAGCTGACTGACCTCTCCCCGCCTCAGCTTGTCCTCCTGGAAGAGGACCCTCAGGTGGTTGAGAGGGTTCAAGGAGGTGACTCAGGTGCCAGGCTCTTGTGTGGCACTTGGTTGCCACGACTGTGGGGGTGACTGTGCCCGTGCTTAGAAGTGAAATGGTGATTTTTGTGGCGTTCCATCCCGAAGGTGCGTGCTTTTCAGAAATGAGTGAAACTCCTCCTCTTCTTTCTTCAGGGCCCCCCAGGCAAGGATGGGCTTCCAGGACACCCTGGTCAGAGAGGCGAGACCGTGAGTATTGGTGGTGCTTGGGGATGTGGGCTGGCGTCGGCTGACCTGGCCTGTCCCACAGCCTGGCGTGTGGGTGCCACCTGTCTGCTTGGGAGAGAGCGGTCAGCCCCGGGAAGGCCCCCCGAGGTCCGGGCCACCTTCTGACTTGGGGTGAGGCCTGCCTGGGGAGAGCCCTGTGTAGACTAGCAGCTCCTGTGACATCTCTGTGCAGAAGGCAAGTGCCAGCTTCAGAGCTGTCCTAGCAACTTAGGTCCAAGGTCACATGTAAAACCATCATGGCCCAAACAAAATGCCACTGGGATAGTGAACCCTGTGGGCCAGCCTTTCTTACTCCGGAATAACGGCGGTGCAACCTCTCTTGAATGGCGTGCATTCTAACTGGAAAAGCAGTTGCGAGGTTCCCCACTCCCGACTATGCCATCCGGTTATTTCATGCTGTGAAATGTCACGAGAAGGGGCGTGGGCCTGCACCAACCCTGGTGCGTCCATCCAGGTCCCTCTGGCTGTGGGGTGGACAGTACGGGGTAGGAGGGTTCCTTCGCCTTCCTGTGTTATAGTGAAGACATGTGGCCATTCGGGCTGGAACGTGGGCTCGGGGGCTCATTGTCAATGTCTTTGCCCTCAAGGCTAGTCTCTGACCTGGCCCTTAGCCTTAGGAATGCCCACTGCAGGCTTTGCCGTCTGAATGGTAAAGGACTCCAACCTGTTCAGTTGTAAGGAAAGCATCTATCAGCAATGCGATCATTTCCTGCCCCGCCAGCCACTTGGGCGTTTGCGAGCTTCACGCTGTGTCCACTGTGGGTGTGTCCCAGGGAAGGGTGTGGGCACACCTGTGACCTGAGGCTTCAGCCTCGCACAGCTCGGGACCTGCAGGGCCCGGCGACCTCTTGTCACCATGCTGGTGGAGGTTGATGGAAAGGCCCCTTTGTCTCTGCAGCCATTTTCCTTGGGTCAGGGGCCTCTGAAGGACCCCCAGCAAAAGCAGCCCCTTCCTGGAATGAGATTTCGAATGCCATATTTAATACAATCTTGGTGCCAGCTTTTTGAAAAATCCCTTTGTCTCTCTGGTTCATTGTGATAGAACCTCCTTTAATTATACCATCCTGGTGTTCTGCTGCTCCGTGCATGGCAGCTGATAAATGGAGATTACTTTGCTCTTTTGTTTATAGAGAAAAATTAAAACATTTCGTCTGAGCTTTGCGCATTTTTCTCTAATGCCGTTCTGAGGGGACAAGATGGAGGGTTTTGCGTAGCGTGCACTTTTCTCCCTCTGACTTATTCTGGAAAGAGGCTGCAAAAATATTAAGCTGCTTGTCTTTGCTGGGAAAGTATCAAGGTGCTTTCTGGCTACCTCCGCCATGCCGGCTGCCTCCACAGACTCAGGGGCACCCCGTCTCCAGACCCACCTGGGACGATGGCTCCCCCACGGGGGCGTCCAGATGGCCTTCCAGAAAGGTCTTCCTGGTGTGCCGACTTTGTTCTTTGTTTAAAAATGAAAGTACACTAGGTCATTTCCTCTCCTGAACATGCACCCAAAGCCCTTTCTCAGCAAGGGACGAATTCCGTTCTCAGCAGCCATGGGTGGTCCCCGGCCGTGGACCAAATGGGGGGCGTTCTTGCCTTACCCCAGGCCCCTGCTTCCTCCTCTCGGGCACTTCTGCCTGCCCTCCACTTGTTCACCACCCCTTGTTTCTGACCCCGTAAATGCCACCTGCAAAGAGCACTGCTTTAAACATGGCCACTTAGCCCTTTGCCTGCAGCTCAGCTGGGCCTAGAGAACCACCCCAGAAACACAGACAACTTGAGTCCCCTGTGGGCCGTGTGAAGTCGCAAAAGCCTGCACGTTGCCGTCCTTACAGGGGAGCAGGAGCCACCCGCACTCCTCAGCCACATGGCAGGGCTGCTCCCCTCCAGTCTAGCTGTGGCCTTAAAGCCAGCACTTCCTCTCCAGACTGTAGAGTGACATGTGCATGTCTCTCCTGGCATCACATGGCATCTCATTGGCAGTGCCGTGCTCTGCGGATGTGCCCGGAAATTCAGGCTTCACTGCCTTTGGGTCAGCTTTCTCCTCCAAGGGGAGCACGTGAGCGCAGCCAGTACTGGTAGCAAAGCAGGGGTGTCCGTCCGTGCCAGCGTGCACAGCAGAAACGAGAACTCCCCATTGACTCAGCTAGTTACGCTCGAGCCGCTGCACTGTGAAAGTGCAAGTGAGTCCACTCTCCCGATTTGAGTGAGCCCGGGGGCACGCGAGCAACACGCCTGTCTGGCGTCAGAGGCATTAGCGACACAACCTGGCCCGTCTCCACGGAGTCACTAATGACACAGCCCAGAGGGAACGCCAAAGTCTAGCTTCTGGCCGCTGAGAAGTGGCACCAAATCTGCTCAGAAAATGAACACACTTAGTGACATTATAAAGATGATAAAGATTAACAGTTTTTAAACATGCTTCTCAGCACAAAAGCACGGTGATGGGAACCAGCTAGTGAAACTAACTTCTCTGGCTCCATTGCTTTCATGAATGAATGCAAAAACGGAACAAGAGAAATGGGCCCTCTCAAGTGACATCTTGGGCATCTGCTGTCTGGGGACGGGCTGAGATCATGGCACAAGCTTTCTCATGGGAACCACCGCGGGCGGGGTGATGTGGGTCGCTC
>NW_017731353.1:7538384-7543608 GCF_001890085.2 Hipposideros armiger
TTTACAAGACCTCAGGGGCAGGGGGCTGGTGGTCTTGAACCTTGGTTTCCATGAAGGAGACTAATGGGTCCCCTTGTCTGGACACCTCGCCAGCTGCCAACCCCCTCCCCCATTTCCTTCCCCCAGATGACTCAGGAAAGCCCTCACTGCCCTGACATACACTCACCTGACTACATTTGGCTCTGCCACACAATTTTGCAAACTGCCACCTGCCCGGGATCCAATAGCCCTGGGGACAAATTTCAGCTCAAAGTTTCCTTCCGAATTCAGGATGTCAGAATGAGCCGAGTTCTGGGGGGACCAGGAAACCAACGTAGACGGTCCCCGATTGAGTGAGGGTGTGTGAGCTGACTGCTTTCGGTTAGAAAGGGGGTGTTTTCCTGTGCGTTTTGCTCTCGGCGGCTCGTGAGTGGAGAGAGGACCCTCTCTGGTTGCCTCTCTGGGTGAGAACCGCCCACTGAAAGCCGTTGGGAACACCAGCGCCATCAAGAACCAGTCAATGTGTTGCCAGCAGTTTGATGGCATCTAACCATTTCCGGTGAGGCGCCCAGGACAGGGGTCCAGCTGACTCTGTGTCAGAAACCCGATGCCTGTCGGACCTTCAGTGCACGTAGGACACGCACAAATTCGGTTGGAAACGGTTTGGTTCATTGTTTCAAGAGAGTAAATATTTGAGCAGAAACCTCCTAAGAGTGGCACTACCCACTAAAAGCTTGTCGAGCCCCCAGAATGCTCCAGAGAGAAGAAAAGGCTGAGAAAAGGTCAGGTGTCTCAGGCGTCGCCAGCCTGATCAGTGATGTGGAACAGGAGGTGCCCCCAGCACAGTGGGCCCGGCCATCTCGGGCTTAACGAGGGCAGACATTTCCATCAGTAGGAGCTGAGCTTGGGGAGCAGGAAGCGGGCTGTGCGGGCGGGAAGGGGCCTGACGGGGGCGTGCCATGTGAGTGTGGCCGCTCTCGGACCCGACACTGGACACGCACTACCTCTGCCATGTCCTGCCCCAGCGTGCACACCCTCGTCTGGGCATCCATTGGAAGAAAGGGGTTCCCAGCTCGGGCAACAAAATTCCAGTCACTCACAGCGTGGCACGGTGGCTGGTGGAGTTGAGCAGAGCAAGAATGCAGTGAGGGTCCTCTGCGATTAACAAGGAGCAGTTACAAGGAGAACGAATCAAAATTATGAGGAAAGGAGANTGACTCTCTTCACAGGGATTCCAAGGCAAGACCGGCCCCCCAGGTCCTCCAGGCGTGGTCGGCCCGCAGGTGAGATACCCCGACCCCGGGTTTTGCTGGTTATCCTGTGTCACCCACCCATACACGAGAGAGGGTCATGGCTCAGGTATCAGTTGCCCCATGGTTCTGAAGGTGGGGGTGTTGCTAATAGAAACTCTAAAGTCCCATAATGCTTGTTAACTTTCGGAGATGTGCTCCGTACAGGAAACCAGATGGCAGGAACCGAGGACGTGGTCGCCATGAACCCGACAGGCAGAACAAAAATGGCCTCCCAAGGCCCTCGGGCACGTGGGGCCAGACCAGGGCTGGGCTTGGCGTGTGGCTTCCACCCCACGGGTGGGGGCCAGCTGTGCCTGCTTGTCTTGCTCTTGGTGTCCATGGCAGCCTAATTCTGCCCCTGGGTCCTGTCAGTGCCCACGGGCCTGCTGTCCAGATCAATGACAGGAATGGCTTGCAGCCAGGACTGATGGCGTAGAGCCACGAAGCAGACCAGCAGTCACCTGTTTCTTGGGACGTTCACACCTAATGTAGCGGTAAATGAGATATTGAGCTGCCTCGGCCACCGGCCGCGGGGGACGTGGGCACGTGCCTCTCCTGGGGCAGACTTGGCCACCGCTCACTCGCCTCCTTTCCCCGGGAAACGCAGGCCTTGTCCCGCTGTCAGAGAAAGCAACGCCAGACCACGGTGTGGGGCCAGGCTGTGGGTTTGCTTTGATCCTCTCTTTTCTGGATTTTTACCAGAAGAAGACTTGCAAAGCAGCATGGAGGTTTGGTGGGCACGCAGTGGCCCTTTGCTTCTGCGGCCAGGGCTGCCCTTACGTTTAGGAAGAACAGCTTGCTCCCTCGTGTGTCCCTTGAAATTCGTGGCTGATGCCGATTTTCCCCAACAGGGCCCCACAGGAGAAACTGGTCCAATGGGTGAGCGTGGCCACCCTGGGCCCCCGGGCCCCCCAGGTGAACAGGGGCTCCCGGGCCTTGCTGGGAAAGAAGGGACGAAGGTGAGTTACTCAGCCCTCCCATGCCAAGCCGGACTTCTCCTGCGTGATCATTTCGTCACTTTATCTCTGTCTGCTGCTGTTCTTTTCTGATGAATGGGTTAATTTCTCAAACGAATGTTCTTTGTGCCAGCCTACTCCCCAGACCATGAACTTGGCTCTGCTTCTACTTGATTTGAAAGAGGACGTGAGCTGACCCCCTGCAGGAGCCGGGGGTCAAACCATCCTTGGCCTTCTGCCCTGGGCTGTGCTTTGTTACCAGCCCTTTCCCAGCAGTTACACCTGCTCCCAGTAACGGCTAACACACTCTGACACTTCCTATGTCTAAAACGAGTTTAGTAGACTGTGACCCTTTAAAAAATCCCTGACCATTAGAGACTAAAGAATAAATAATAAAAAGAGAGGGCGGCTGCATTGCTCTCATACCTGCGAGCACCAGCTCTGCGCCCCTCTCTGTTTCTCGGGAAGCCTCGCCCTGCCAGCCTGGGCACCCCAAGTGGGTGGTCGTAATTCGATAAACATGAGTAGTCTTCTCTGTCCAGCTTTTCAGTAACGGACACAGGAAATATAAGCTCTCTGGCCTTTTTTATGATTACACTCAAGAGAATAATCTTAAAAAATAATAAAGCAGAGCCGATAAAGACATACTGACAAAATTACACGCACTTATGTATGTATGTATATATGTACGTACTTGAATACACGTACGCACTTGAAAAGTGTACACATACGTATGTTTGTAGAGAACAGACACAGAAACAGGCATAAGTGCGTCACAAACAGAGCTCTCTGAGTTCAGAAAGGAGGCCAAGGCCATGCTGGTTTGGAGACCCCCATGCTCCCATGTTGGACCCCAGAGAAAACTGGAACATATCAAAGCTTTAATGTAACTCCAGGAAGTCTACGCTCAGATGAAGCACCTTTTCAGATAATGTGGTTTTAGGGTCGAAGCAAGTGTCTGTGGTGACGAGTCCATTTGGGGCATTGCTTCCACCACTTGGGCCGGATTCCTTTCTCTGAGCACAGCCTTACGAGGAGCCCTGAATCTCTGAGAAGGCAGACTTGGGCAGGGCAGCCTCCCGGCCCTCAGGTCCTGCTCAGCCCATGTGGCCCCGAAGGACTTCCGGGAGGGTCGCAGATAGAGTCGGGGCCAATGTGCTTCTGCAGCAGCGGCTAGCCAGCGAGTGGGTCAGGGCTCAGATCCCCTTAGAGCCAAGCGCCCAGGAAGCCCCACTCCTGCCCCAGCTCCCCATAGACACTGGGTGTTGCTCAGATGAAGCTGTGGCTCTGATTTCAGGGTGACCCAGGCCCCGCCGGCCTCCCTGGGAAAGACGGCCCTCCAGGATTACGCGGCTTTCCTGGGGACCGAGGGCTCCCTGGTCCAGTGGTAAGTGAGGGGCCCAGTGGGGGATGGAGCGGGACACTGCCCAGATCTGGTGGCCTCTCCTCGTGGCGCCCCTGACGACGGACTCGTTACTTTGCAGGGAGCGCTTGGACTGAAAGGCAGCGAAGGCCCTCCAGGCCCACCCGGCCCCGCGGTGAGTGGTGCTGGCCCAGCACAAGCATTTTAACACTTTGTTGCTCAAAACGGGCGCTGTAGGCAAGACAGGGCAGTCCCAAGGCCTGTGAGAGGGCACGGCTGACCTGGTCCCGCCCCGGGTCCTAGGAAGGCCAGAGTGGAGTGGAGGACATGGACTTGGATGGGTGTGGACAGTGCATCCTGAGCTGGCAGCTGGGGTGACAAGGAGCCAAGGGCATGTTGCATGAGGAGAGGTGGGGAACTGGGCAGTTTGGAGGGAGGGCTGAGTGGTGCCACCGCACCACTGAGGAGCAGGGAGCAGCTGACGTGCTTCGTGTGGGTCTGGACCAGGAGCAGCTGGGAAGGGAACGGACACAGGCCTCCAGGGCCTCTAAACATGGGTCCGAGAGTCAGGCTGTCCACATGTCCAGGGCCGCCCGAGGCACAGCTGTGGGATCCGTCCCCAGAGCTGGGGTGGGGGGCTTCTTACGTGCTGTCTATTACACTAAATGGTCCCTCCTGACTTTAAGATTCCAGCTGTGAGGGGATCCCAGACCCTTAGCTGTGGCCTCGGGGACTGAGGGCCATGTGAGGCTATGCCCACCTTCAAGAGGTGCACAGCCCTGGCCTGGACCCCCGTTCTTGGTGATACTTTATGGAAATGTAACACCTGCTCTACTTCCCTGTCCTTCGAATGGGGCCCCTCTGACAGCCCCCTTTGAGCAGCATGGATGTGGGGCAGCAGGCGTGGCCCGTGGGCCCTGGCTGGGTTTGAGAGTGGACCATGAAATAATACCGCCTTTCCCCTGACTGAGTGTGGGCCATTTGAGTGCCCCATCGGCAGTGCCCCAGGGGCAGTGCCTCCATAGGACATGGAGGGGCAGGGAAGAAATAGCACTGTATGGGCAGGCAGGCGGACCCCAAAGCAGAGTGGGGGTCAGGCCCCAGAAGGGGCAGCTCCAGGAAGATTTCATTCCAGGAAACACTTAAGGAGGATGTATTCTCAGTCACTCTCGGGGGGATAGCGGTGTGCTGGAATTATGGGAGAGGGGAGCTAAGAGGAGGCCAAGGACAGCACCTCAAATACCGCACCACATCGTTTGTGTTAGCCCTAGGGAGCTACTGGGGGCGCCAGAGTAAGGGGGAGCGAGCAGCGTGACTGGGCAGCCTGAGAACCTTTGGAATGAAACATTTTCTCGCCCCACACCAGGGATCTCCGGGGGAGAGAGGTCCGGCCGGTGCCGCTGGGCCCATCGGAATTCCAGGGAGACCTGGGCCTCAGGGACCTCCAGGGCCGGCGGGAGAGAAGGGAGCTCCTGTAAGTTCTGCCTTGAGACGCCGTGGGAGGGAGGGGGTCCCAGGGAGGGAGGGGGTCCCACACCCTGTTCCTGCCGTTTCCCTGGGCTTTGGCGGGATGGGGGACGGGGCTGCAGCACATCCTCCAGGAAACGGTGTGTGCTCCAGGCGGCTTCACTGAG
>NW_017731353.1:7549278-7551604 GCF_001890085.2 Hipposideros armiger
CTGTACCTTCCTCTCCCCTCCCCGCTGCCTTGCCCTGCCCTCCTCTCCATCTTCTTAAAAATGAGGACACTAAGGCTAGCCTGCAAGGGGCCTCCTGGGGCTTCCCCATAAATTCACAGGATTGACATGGCCATGCTCATAGACATTTCAATATTCTCATAGAAGTATTGGAAACTACTGGTAAATTGTAAAAAAGGAAAACACAAATGACTTCTAAACATACCACCTAGGAATGAGAGCTGCACACGTTTGAGCATGTTTCATGTTCCTACCTCTTAAGTGCTTGTATTCACACATGTGTGTGCACACGTGTCACTTTATTTGGCTTTTGCAAAATCTGAGTCATGTCGTGTGCATGGGAAGTTTAAACCCAGCATCTCCCATTCCATTTCACATCGCGGGTCATGTTGAATGTCAATAAGTACTCTTTGAACACGTCAGTTTTATTTATGTTGGAAAACATGATTTTTAGTCATTACATAGATTCCAGCACATGGTGGTGACAACATAAATGCAAGCACTTCCCAGCTGTTGGCTCATCAGGTTTTATTGTTTTATGGGACAATAAGCACCTCTGTCCGCAAACCTGCGTATTTCTCTAATTATTGGGCTGTCGGAAAAGTCATGACTCATTTTTGCAACAAAAAACATAGAAAAAAATACGTCATGACTTTTCTGACAACGCAATATTTCCTTGAGCTAATTCTGAGACCTGGAGTCACAGGACATCCTGAGATCTAGCGGTGCGACTAGAAGTGCCCTCCTGAGTCTCTGGGGAGCCAGTAAGAGCCGTGTGCTGGATGGAGCGGCACCGGCCTGTCACATACACTCATGCACGCACACTCTTACACATTCCTGACTATTCCTGTTCTCAGGGTCTGCCGGGACCTCCAGGAGAGAAGGGCGAGACGGGGGACGTGGGTCAGATGGTAAGTGTGGCTGGGCCCCGGCCATGGCAGCTGGTTTCTGTTTGGGTGAAAGTTTTGCATTTTGTCTGTGTTCAATGGCTCTCCTTCTCCTAGGGCCCTCCAGGTCCCCCTGGCCCCCGAGGACCCTCTGGAGCTCCAGGTGCCGATGGGCCACAAGGTCCCCCAGGTGGAATAGGCAACCCTGGTGCAGTGGGAGAGAAGGTGACTCAGGCCCCTTAACTGTTGTGTCTGACATGCGCGCGGGGACAGCTGGGGAGGGGCGGGGAGAGATGCCGGGGGGTGTGGTGCACGCGCATATACCTGTGTGTGTCCCACCAGCTCGTGGACGGCGTGCAGGTGCCTTGCCAGGCTGTCCCAGTCAGGTGCATTTGAAGCTTAGAAGATCCATGCAGTGACTGGGAGCCGGGACCGTTTTGCCCATGACAACCTTTTGCAGAATTTGCAAACGATACAAGCACCAGTGGGATTAGCTCAGAGACAGATTTATCTGTTCCTTCATGTGCTGTGGTTGCTATGTTGGCAGTTTCCATGGCCACGAAATCTTATCTTCTCATAGCCCAGGGTCCTGGTCATCTGACCTGATTCACTTTAGAGCTTGGGTCCTGGAGATGGCTGATGAGCATGCCAGGCTCACGTGTGCACACGTGTGCATGCCTGTACATGCCTGTACACACATGTGTGCAGCAGGCATTGTGGTGCCCATATCTCCACTCCACTGCTCACAAGTTCACACTGCTTTTAAAGCACGTATCCGAGTTCACTGGGGAAAAAGGGAAGACGTGATGTGCTTCCACCCATTGGCGTCCCCTGGACACCATTTCCAGAACTTTCTTTCAGACATCAGCCGTTAAATTGAGAGAAGTCTTCCATTGCTGTCCATTTTTTGTGATGTGAAAATTAACAGGGAGGTGCATTGCTCAGGCACAAACCAGTGGCGCCCCACCTCTGCTCAGGGGCATCTCTCTGTCTCCACCGGCAGCGCTCTCCCACCCCATTCACCCAGCTTCTCATACTTGTCCTCTAAAGCTCGCCTCCGGAAAGCCACTGACACACGCTCGGCACGTGTGTCCATCACGGGCGTCAGTCACTGTCCCTGCTGTTGCCCTGACTGTGACAGCTGTTCCTCACATGCCTGTCCTCCCATCCTGGGAGCCATCAGAGGACAGTGACCCCTGTCTCACCCCCTGGACCCCCCTGCCCTGGTGCCCACCATCAAGGAGGATTTGGTCAATGCTTGACGCTGTAGCTACTGCTCTTGTCACTGCCATGACCACTGCGTCTCCTTCTTAGGGTGAGCCTGGTGAAGCTGGAGAACCTGGCCTTCCTGGAGAAGGGGGCCCCCTGGTGAGTGAGCGGGCTCTGGGGAGGCGGGGTGGCCGTGGACGGGGGCCGGGGGG
>NW_017731353.1:7553824-7556457 GCF_001890085.2 Hipposideros armiger
CCAAGCCCAGTTATTGATTCTAGTATTGATTCTTCACCATGACGGGGGGCCATGGGCGCCCTCTGAGCACCCGTTGAAAGACCCCCTTCCTAGAGGGAAAGATGCAAGTCCAGGCATGCCCTTGGCTTTGCACACAGGGGTCCATGACCCACCCCAGAGCCCGCCCATGAGCCCCGGGCTTACCTTATTTCTGCCTAACTGGTCACACGTCCCCCTCGAAAGGGCTCTTTCCATGTCACCCCTAAGCTGAGACCACCTAGACGTTGCTTCTCACACCTGGCGTTCAGCTTTTGAAACATTGCTTCAAGCCAAGTCTCTGGGGTGGAAATGACCCCAGTGGGCCCCTGCGTGGCACTCCCTGGGGACGACCCTGACGGAGTCACAGCTTTCCCTCCCCACCACCCTGCACCCACGTGGCCAGGGCTGCTGGGGATTTCCTACCCGTGGGCACAGGCCGATGTCACTGGTTTTAGGTAAGCAGCAACCAAAGGCAGCTTAGGGACACCAGCTCGGAGGCCAGGTCTGCAGTTCCACCGCTAAGTCCTGACCTGTGACCTGGGAAGATGCTTGTCCTCCCGGTGCCTCAGTGTCCACTTCTATGGAAGGCAGAGCCCGCAGGCGGGGGTGTGGATGGAGACAGCTGAGCGCCAGGAGTAATGGCTGCGCAGGTGGGGCAGTGTCTTCCGAAAGGCAGCAAGGAGTCAGGACCAGCAGGGCTCCCCATGCGGCTGGAGCTCTGCATGCAGAGGTCGANGGAATGACCTGAGGGCGGGACGTTCCCACGATGGAGCTGCATCTGAGCAGGCATCTTCTCTCCTCTTTAGGGCGAGAAAGGGCCACAAGGCCCAGCTGGTCGAGACGGTCTCCAGGGTCCTGTGGGGCTCCCCGGCCCGGCTGGCCCTGTGGGCCCCCCTGGAGAAGATGGAGATAAGGTACGGAGAGCGGAGAACCATGCTCGGCCGAGCTGGCCAGGGCCGGCAGGTCAGAGCCAGGGGTCACTTTAAACAAAGGGCTGCAGGCAATGTGGGGGGTCCGGGGACAGCGACCTCCTGCCCACCCAGTGTTCTCGGGGTTAGTGGATGAGTTCAGAATACCTCACACGTAAGTGGTAGTAAATGAGGGCTCTTTTATGTATGAGACACAATAACAATAAATATTATAATGACCTCGCGAGGACTTGGAATCTGCTCTTGTCTCGTATCGTTATCATGTTGCTGGAAATGTTGGCCATTAATGGCAGAACCAAGGAAAACGCCCTCGGCCTTCCTGCACGGTTTCAAATCCTGCTGTGTGGGCCCGATTTAATGAGGTGTCACCCAACGTCTATTGTGACACATCTTCCCCGGCCTCATCCCAGCTCCCTTGCGTTAGGCCTGCGCTTCATAATCCTGACGCTGCTACTGCGGCAGTTTGTACCATATACTTCACTTAATGAAGCCACTCCATTTCACTTTCCATGTACGATGACCCTCCGGTGACACTTCCGACTTTGTCACCTCCGCATAGACGATGCCTTGCCTCTGAGGGCGGAAGCAGCCCTGTACCGCAGACACACTGGACAGGTTTTAATCGCTTCTTTGGAAGCACAGCCGTTGAGTTGTCTGTTATTGCATCGTCATGTCAGCCAATGTGACAAACAGAGTAAATACTTTCATAATGATGTTTACCACATTTCCAAATCCGCTAAAATTCTGTATAGCTTAAGATCAAGGCCTCGTCCCTTTTAGCTCTCGTATTAAAAGAAGAAATCAAACTAATATGTGTTAACAGTTCCTCTCAGGTAATGTGTAGGGTCCCCTGGAGAGATTATTCCTCATCTCCCAGAAAAATCGATGATGGGAGCAGAGAATATCCAAATGGCTCGGGGCTGCCTAACGGGTCTTTCCACGTCTTCCCACAGGGAGAGATCGGGGAGCCGGGACAGAAGGGGAGCAAGGGGGACAAAGGAGAACAGGTAAGGACCCCACGGGGGCATGTGCAGGGCCACCGACAGCCGGAGCGCCACGGCACAGGGCCATGTGCTCAGTGTGACGCATGGACGTGACTGACATCAGGAGCTGTGACTCGTACAATGACATTAGTAGCCAATGAGTGACAGGACACAGCTGGTGGCTTTCTTTCCCGTTAAGACCGTGTGTGCATGCACATGTTATGCATGTACGTGCTACGTGTACGCGCGTATGTGACACAGTGTGTGTGGATCTATGTTTGTCTGCCTGTGAGGGATCCCGTGTTACCAAATTGACAGGAGGCCCTGACAGGTTCTGGGAGATGAAGCAAACAGCACCTCTGTCCTCGGAGCCGTGGGCTCCGGACGTGAGCCCCGCCCTCCGAGCTGAGGGTTGTGACCCCCCAGGTGTTCTGACAGAGGCAGCACCTTGTCCAGGTGCCTCTGCATTCTTCTTGTTTTTTGTCTTTTCAAATCTGCTAGAAATACTAGTGCGTTCTTGCAAAAGCGCTGTCCCTTGGCCGCCAGCTCCTTTCGGTGGTCGTGGAGCGTGTCCCGTCTGCTATGCAGTCGGGCCTTTTCAGCCAGTGCCCGTGTCCCTGGGCAGTTGGGGCCTCAAGCCGGTGCTGGTCAGGCTCCCAAGGACAGCAGTGCCTTGTCCCCCTGGCACCCCTGTCTCACACAC
>NW_017731353.1:7563887-7564871 GCF_001890085.2 Hipposideros armiger
AGGACAGACTGGGTGGAAACTCCGTGTGTTGTTAGCTCAGCCCAGTCCTGCCACACCTTCACGGAGCAGACTCCGACTCCTAAATCCTGTGTTCTCTCTCTGGCACCAGGGATCGCCGGGCCCCACTGGTGAACCAGGTCCGTCTGGACCTCCAGGAAAAAGGGTAAATCAGTGTGCAAGCGTGTCCTCGCCTGCCTCCTTCCTGCATGAAACATGCCCCTCCCCTCCCCACCCTTTCTTGGACCCCGACACTCAAGGCAGCAGACGAGGAAAATGCCTCTCCTTGAAGTGTGTTCTGCACTCGGCTTCCCACCACGTCATCAAATCTCAGACCTGCTAGGTCGATGCGCCCGCTCTTTTTAGAAGAAGCCAAGTGCTGACCCCATTTTAAGGGCCATCATCGGGGGGAAACACCCACAGAGCTGAAAACCTCCCTTTTCCCTGGGCCAAGCCTTCTGAAAAGCCAGAACAAGCTAAAAGGGTTTCTTTGCACATTGAATAATTAGCCTTTTGCTGGCGTTGCAATAAATCAGGCTGCTGGGTGTGCAACCAGGAAAAGGCGGCCCCTCAACCCTCGGGCAGCCAGCGCGCCTCCCCACCGTGACCCAGAGGCCTTTTCCAGCCTGGAGGCATTCTGGCTCCTTCTAAGGGGCTGTGTCGGCCTGGCCAGCAGCCCGGGAGCGACCTGCACGACCCCCATTCCCAGGCCTGTCTCCCTCCAGACAGTGAGCTCACCACTCGGTTCCTGCGAGCCAACTTGTCATGTGTTGTTCTCTCTTGTTCCAGGGTCCCCCCGGGCCCGCAGGCCCTGAAGGCAGACAAGGAGAGAAAGGAGCCAAGGTAACGTGCTTTGGGCCTGGCCATGACTGTGTAGAGCTTCCAAAGAGAACTGCTCGCCCAATGGCCGGCTTGGGTGAACATAGGACAGTCACAGAGGCTGGGAGGAGCTGCCGGGGAGGCCTGGCCGTCACTGCAAACCTGGGA
>NW_017731353.1:7565404-7566630 GCF_001890085.2 Hipposideros armiger
GACCGAGGCTGTGAATTGCTCTGCCATCTGTGGTGTTCCAGGCCCTTCCACAGGCTGCTGTAAATGTGGGGTGATCATTGTTCCCTCGTCAGCCGAGACCTGGGACAGTCACACCCCACAGGTCCCATGTACATTCTTTCAGGCCCGGGAGGCGGCTGGGGACAAAGTTCTCCCTCCGCCTGGGAACCACGGAGTGGGTGGGCCCCTCAGGGTCCGAGCTGCCTGTTGTCCAGTTCAGGGGTCAGTCCTTCCTACCCAGGGGCAGAGTCTTGGCCTCAGAGGGCCCAGAAAGCCAGTGGGCTCCTCAGGCCGCCTGGCAGTGCCAGGCAATTGTGAGATGTGCGAGCAGCTGCTGGTACCCGCCGGCCCAGCACCTAGCCCACTGTCCAGGCTTAGCAGGTGCCAACAAGGGCCACGTGTCGGGTCAGCACCCCACTCTGGGAACCTGTGAGGTCGGCTCCGGGGACACAGACACTGGCCTTTCCCTACAGGGACCCAAAGGAGAAAGGGGAGAGAAGGGCGAAGCCGGCCCCTCTGGTGCTGCAGGACCCCCTGGACCCAAAGGGCCTCCCGGAGATGACGGTCCCAAAGGCAGCCCTGTGAGTAGCTCCGAGATGCCGTGGGTGGGCGCCCCCGGAACTGGGGTGGGGTGGGGCCCTGCATCCTAGACCCTTCTCATTCATCCACAGTGTCTTGGGGAAATGTTTCTAGTGTAGAGGTTTTCATACCAGCTCCTGGACACAAACAGTGGAGCAAGGCTGGGGGACGGCTTCCAGGGCCTGGGAGTGGACAGGCAGCGTGCTGGACCGGGTGGGCCGGCAGCCCCCCTGTCCTGTGGCCTGCCCTGGCCCGGCATCAGGAGGGGCTTCTGAGTGGCACATTCCAGAAGCCCCAAGCTCCCGTCTCAGCCTGGAGCTAAGGAGCGGGTGTGTGGGCATGGACAGCGTGGCCTCCGGGAAGCAGGAGGACCCAGCCGGCCTGCTGCCTCCAGGCTTGTTGTGTGACGCAAGTGAGATGTTCGGAAAGGCTCCAGTGGTGAAGAGCACGGCGGTGTCGGAACCGTCAGAACGTTCTAGGGGCGGTAGGCAGGGAGGTGGTCTTGACGCAGCGAAGGCTTGGCGGTGCGCACTCGGGGAAGGTTGCTGACGGCCTGGACCTCTCTTTCTCGGTTTCAGGGCCCTGTCGGCTTTCCCGGAGACCCCGGTCCCCCCGGAGAGCCCGGCCCC
>NW_017731353.1:7569335-7627219 GCF_001890085.2 Hipposideros armiger
AGTGGGCTGGGGAGGTCTGGGAGGGGGAGGCATGGGCACGGGGATGGGCGTGGCGTGGCTCACTCGGGGGGCTGGCTGTGTTTCAGGGTGAACAAGGTCTCCCGGGATCCCCAGGCCCCGATGGCCCCCCCGGCCCCATGGTGAGTGACACCCCGAGGAGCTCCCCCAGTGGTGGTGGAGGGAGGGATTGGGAGGCCAACCTGACCTCGCCACCTCCTCCTGCAGGGTCCCCCAGGACTCCCCGGCCTCAAAGGAGATTCTGGCCCCAAAGGGGAAAAGGTAAGATGGCCCTCACCTGGCTGCGTTTACGGCCCTCCAAACACCACGAAATACTGACCTGTCACCCGTGTCTGTCAAGTGTCGGCTACAGGCTAGTGACACAGAGACAACAATCTGTGACTCAGTCCCTGCCCTCAACTGGGGACCCACGAGGCCCACGGGGTGCAGAGGTCCCAGCTGAAGGGCGTCCAGGACATGAGGCGCAGATGCCCGCCCTGGACGTGGGTCCCCAGCCCCTCCCACAGGGAGCGTGTGGGAGGCCTGCGGGCAGCAACTGCTCACCCTCCCTAATTGGGGCGGCTCTCTGCTAACACTGTGCTACCTACACGCGTAAGGCCCGCGTACGAGCCCAGCCGCTGTGTAGGAAGAAGGCAGCGTGCCGCCTCTCTGGTTCCGCTCTAAGACCCACCACCACCCACCCCAGCCCCCAAGGTGGTGAGAGCTGGGGGAACCCTTCCGGAGCCTTCGACGGGCACATAGAAAACAACCTCATGTGAGCACATGGAGAGCCTTTTTCTTTTTAAAAAAACACAAGTAACCGTGGCACTGCATGTAAATCCGTGAATGTGGCTTTTGCTCCTCATAACGAAAGGTGTGTGTTTACCGTAGAAAAACCGGGAAAAGGCGCACACAAGTGTTATCCTCCAGCAGCCCCTTCTATCCATGGGGTCTGTGTCTGCGTCTCCCTGTTTCTTCGGTAGGATTTTTATCATCTCAGAGCTGCTGTTTTTTCCCCAGCCTGCCCTGTGGATTATTTCAGCTCCAGGGGACGTTGGCCGGCGACTCGGTGGCATCCTGTGGTGTGGACGTGCTGCCGCGCTAGCTGGCCCGTGGGGTCAGGCGTGAGGCACCAGCACCACAGCTGCCACCCACGCCTTTGTTTCCAACAGGGTCATCCAGGTCTGATCGGCCTCATTGGCCCTCCGGGTGAACAGGGTGAAAAGGGTGACCGCGGACTCCCCGGGCCCCAGGGCTCCTCCGGCCCTAAGGGAGAACAGGTATGAGCTGCCAGCGCTGTGCCCTGCAGGGGACGAGAAGCCTCTGAGGACTGTGGCTCTCTGTGCCCAAAGGACCCACAGCGTTAAAGCCAGAGGGACGTCCTCACGGCCATCGAATCCAGATGGGAGCAGCTGAGAGGATGTTTGGCAGGGGCACAGTGAGCTGGCACACAGCTGTAGCCCAGCCCTGGGCCCTGCCTGGCACCTGGGAGCCACCTGAGGGGCTGCTGGGAGGGCAGGGTGCAGAAGGGCCCGTGGCCTGGGGAGGGGCGATGCGTGCCCTGGAGGCGGGAGGGGCCGTGGCAGACCTGCTCTCTGCCCGTCCCCACCCGAGGGCTACCGGCCTCATTGCAGAGTGTCAGTCACTGCTTCCCAGACCAGCTGTGGCGGAGCACACACGTGCCTTTGAGCCGTGCCCACCTTGGCCCACACCTGACATGGAAGGGGACAGAGCTGGACAGGGTGGAGCCCGTGGGGCAGGGAACAAAGTAGAACCATCCTTGAGTCCCCAAAGGTTGTGGGGTGGTGTCCTTGGGAACCCTGCCCTTATCCACCACCGTTCACCCCGTGGCATTGACCGTTTTCCCACGGCCCAGTGTCCCCAGGCCATGATGGCGCTCAGACAAGGGCTGCCCAGCAACTGTGAGAAGTAGAAGGCCGTGCAGGGTGCCTGCCGCCCTCTGTGCCCCCACCCCGAGCTGGTCCCCGCAGCGTGGCTGATGGGCTGATGGGAGGTGCTGGCTGGAGACTCTGGGATTCTCCCAAAGAGGGGCGCCCCTGTCCCCGCGGCAGACAGGGAGGAAGAAGGCACTCAGCTGAGTGAAACCTGCTCTCCGTGCACCCCTGGCTTAGCTTCGCCCCAGGGGGAACCCACGTGGCTGGGCTCCAGGAGAAGTGCGCCTGGCCTGCGTGCACGGCGCCGTGGTAGTGCACATGGTCACTTGACCGCTGACCACCAGTAGATTTAGAGGCTGGACCGGACAGATGGACAGATAGGACCCCAGGACAGTTGCTGTCCCCTGCCCCCGGACCCCATTAGTGGGAGGCCCACACCACGATAGAGAACAGTGAAAGGGGACCAAGCCAGGGACGGACATCAGAGAGCTCACTCCTGCATTTCAAACTACATTAGGAGGGATGTTTTAACACGAAGGCGCCTCCGGTGGCCCTGTAGATGCCGAGAGCCCCTTCCGGCCAGCCAAGGCAGCAGGCCTGGGGCGGTCAGCCTCCTGGTGGGCCTCAGAACCCACAGGGCCCTGCAGAGATGAGTAGACCTCCTCAAAGTGCAGCCGGCCCCATGTCGGAGGGCGTCCGTTCAGGGCAAGACCGACGAGCACTGAGAGATGTGTCTGTGTGGATGGGATGCACGCTGCCTCCAGCCCTCGTTGTCCAATGATGGTCACTGCATTTTCTGCTCCTTTGCAGGGCATCACTGGTCCTTCCGGCCCGCTCGGCCCCCCGGGCCCCCCCGGCTTGCCGGTGTGTATCTGGGAGGGGTGCATGGTTCCCCGGTTGTTGCTGGGAGAGCTGGGAGTTGGGTGGGCTGGCTTTGGGCCTCTGTGTGACTGGAGATTCGCAGGAAAGCGTGAGACCCCCAGAATTTGGGCCCCCAAAGTAGATTTGCTCATTAACTCCACTTTGGGGTTCCGAGTGACAGAAGCAAGGAAGTGGGGTCTCTGGGCCCTGATTTCAGGTGAGGCAGGGCAGGGGCACCTCTGTCTCAGGGCTGCTCAGAAAATGTGCACATTCTGGGGAAGGTGAAGACAGCAGGGGTCCCCCAGCACCCCATCAGTGTGAGCAGAGCTGACCTGGCCCAGACAGGAGGACCTGGGGCCCACGCTCTAGGCACCAGCCTGGGCTGCCCCATGGTGTTGGGAGACCCAGCACGTGGCCAAGGTGGCCCTGGCCTGACTGATGCCAGCCCGGGCTGAAAGCGGCCCGTAGGGGCTGGCGGGGCTGTGTCAGGGCCGGAGGCCAGCACGCCCGCTTTGACCTCTGACTCTGGCTGCCTGAACCATTGCCTGGCTGGGAGGTTTGCAGGGCTGACCGGGGGTGAGCAGGACCCTCCCTGCCTCCATGTGGGAGAGCGCCAGCCACACCCTGGCCCCATCCCCAGCTCCCCAGTTAAGCAAGTGCAAGCACAGCCTCCTGGAAAGGGGGACACGGGTGTGAGGAGGGGCGAAGACCAGCAGGCCCCAGCGGGACTGGGTCGCGGGCGGGGGCCCGGAGGTGATGGGACCGCCTGCTCACGAATGCCCTGCTATTGCCCCCACTCTCCGCAGGGTCCTCCTGGTCCGAAAGGTGCTAAGGGCTCCTCGGTAAGTGGTGTGCACCCCCAAAGGGGCCCATGCCGCCTCGGGGAAGGATGTGTCCCCTTGGGTGAGAGGCACCCTGGACACCCCCTCCCCTGACTCGTGGCTGGGCAGCCCTTCACGCCCTTCCTCTCGCTGAGCTCATCTCCAGCCTGAGTACCTTACAGAAAGGACTCTGTCCCCTGGGTCCCCATCTCGGGGACACCAGATTCTTCCCCCTGGGAGTGGGAGGGGAGTAGAGCCCTGTCACCTTTCCGCGGCACGTTAGGCTTGTCCCTCCATCTTCTCCACACAGGCTGTCAAGGATCCTTCTAGCGTTCAAGGGGGGTTAAGTCACGACGTGCCTCAGTGATCAGAGTGGGTTCTCTTTTCTTTTTCCCCAGGGTCCAACTGGCCCGAAGGGTGAGGCAGGCCATCCCGGACTCCCCGGCCCACCGGTGAGCAGCCTTTGAAGATGTGGAAGTGGGGGTGGGGGTCCTCCTGACACCCAGGGCTCTGTGGTGAGATGGTGCCGTTCACTTGCCGAAACTTGATGGAGCCCATGTGGCGTGCGGCGTGGTGGGACCCGTCCCAGGGATGGAGCTGAGGGAAGCAAATGGCCCCCAGGCTGGACATCCCACCCTGGGGTGTCTGCTTGGCTAGAGACAGACAGAGAGACAGGAAGGGAGAGAGCACACGTGTGTATGTTCTACATGTCTGTGCGTACCTGTGCATGTGTATGTGTTCACGCGCGTGTCAGGTGGACAGCTCTAGACAAGGATTGGAGGTGGAGGACGGAGCCCCACCATAAGCCAGGCCGGTGAGCGCCATGGGACACCCCCCCTTTGGCGGTGGCAGCCTCTCGACTCCTGTCCTCGTCCTTGGCTGGGGCCTCCTGACACAGACCCAGGAGGTGAAGCCTTCTGGCATCACAGGCATAATGTGGCCCCGCTGTGTGCAGCCGGGCTAGGCAGCAGAGGTGAGAGGAGAGCCAGGTGCCTTCCGTCCAGCTGAGGGCAGCGCGCCTGAGCACGAGGCCGGGCTACGCACTGCCGAGGGCTGGCTCTGCAGGACCGGCGGGCGAGGCCTGGCGGTGGTGGGGCTGGGCCTGAGGGGCACCTGGGATTCGGGTTAGAGCAGGAAGCACTCGGTGCAGGCGAGGCTCAGAACAGGGTGTGGAAGGTTCCAGAGGCAGGAAAGAGGGAAGACAACGTGCTGAGATGGCTGGTGCTACAGCTTGGGACCTGCCTGCCTGCCCCACCCACCGTGCCCATCTCCCACACCCAGGGCCCCCCAGGCGAGGTCATCCAGCCCCTGCCCATCCAAGCGTCCAGGACGAGGAGGAACATCGACGCCAGCCAGCTGCTGGACGACGGGGACGGCGAGAACTACATGGACTACGCGGACGGCATGGAGGAGATCTTCGGCTCGCTCAACTCCCTGAAGCTGGAGATCGAGCAGATGAAGCGACCGCTGGGCACGCAGGAGAACCCTGCGCGCACCTGCAAGGACCTGCAGCTGTGCCACCCCGACTTCCCGGATGGTAGGGCGGGCGCTGCGCCCAGACCCGTGGGACAAGCAGAGGGGCGAGGCTGGGGCCGTGGGCGCGGCAGGCAGGACACGGGCCTTGGCGTGCCCATCTGTACCGTGGGGGTGCTGGGCGTCTCCCTGTAAGCTGACGGAGGCATCGCGCTGGGACACGTGCCGGGAGGGCGAGGCTTCGGGGTCCCACAGAGCCAGCTCCAGCCTAGGCTTAGCCTTCGCCTCGTGGGCAGCCCGCTCTGCCCTGAGCCTCCCGTCCCTGTCTGTCCAATGCGAGTATTCACACAGCAGAGGACAGAGCGAAATGACCCGGAGCTTAAGTGGTTTGTCCTGGTACCTGGCACATCCTGCGGTGAGTGCCGGCCGTGGCTGCCACGGTCAGCGTCAGGGTTACTGCTGGTGTTAATGCTGCTGTTAGAAGTATCTAGGGAGGCACTCTTCCGCCTCCAGGGCATCATAAACCCGCAAACCACCCTCACTCTCACCATGTCGAACCCACTGGAGGATAAAACGGAATTGGTGCGCCGTTTCCCTCTGGGGGTCTGAGCGTTTTCGTGCAAGAGCGGAGGGGTGCTGCAATCCAGAGATGGGAGCATCTCGGCATTTCCATCCACCAACACGCAGGGCCGCCTCCCCTGCCGGGGGCACGTGCCCCATCCCCCGCGTCCGGTGTGTTCTTGGGGATGAGTCTGCCCACGTGTGTTTAGAAAAAGCAAAATGCAGTGCACACACTCCGGGGTAGGCCGTGCTGACAGCGTGTGGGCTGGCGTGTTTAATTTAGCTGCTGAACTGAAATGGCGCACCTGCTCCTTGAGCCCTCCAGGCTCGGTTCTCATGCACCCTCCCACCCCCCGCATCCAGGCGAATACTGGGTGGATCCAAACCAAGGCTGCTCCAAGGACTCTTTCAAAGTTTACTGCAACTTCACAGCCGGAGGGGCCACGTGCGTCTTCCCCGACAAGAAATCTGAGGGGGTAAGTGCCCGCCGCCCACCATCACCTTCCTCACAGCGGGGCCTGGCCTTTCACGCGTGCAGCTTTAGGAATGAAAACCGGAAATCAGCCAGGTTCAAAATCAAGGTTTTCCCTCCAGAAGTTGCCCTTAAATTGTTTTAAGAAGAGCTCTTGGCAATGGGGTGGGGTCCCTGCAGCCCTGGGTCTCAGAAGTGGAGGGCAGCTGGCTCGTGGGTGTCCCCTGCCAGCGCCGGTGCTGGGCAGATCCCTCCTAAGTGACTCCATAGCTCTAACCTCAGACCAACCCAAAACCCACCGGAGGACTTTGGGGGCGTAAGTGACCCCAGTGTGTCTTTTAGAAGCTGATGTTTGCCTGGATTCTTCGTGTTGGGACTTCCCTGGCACTTGCTGCTCTCCCGAGTACAGTCAGAACTGTGTTTAGTAAATACCTGTGGTTAGCCAGGCTGTGACCCATTGCGATGCTGTGGGTGTCCATTTAACTGTTACCTCTGAGGTCTTTCAAAGGTCTCACCTCTATGGTGTGTGTGTTCACAGACAGGTATGTGGATGGTGTGTGTGTGTGTGTGTTTACAGACACGTGGATGGTGTGTGTGTGTGTACAGACGTATGGATGGGGTGTGTGTGTGTGTGTGTGTGTGTGTGTGTACAGACAGGCGTGTGGATGGTGTGTGTGCATAGACGGACATGCATGGCAGATGTGTGCCGCTTTCTATCACGTTGGCCCAGTACATGTGAGGAGGATGAGGTCTCTAACTGGGAAGGTGACGGAGACTTCGGCCACAACGTCCTCTGCATCGGCCTGAACACACCCTCCTCCTTATGTCCCTCTCAGAGAACTAGCTGTCCTGTGACAAGGACGGCCAGTTCCTAGAGGCCATGTTTGCCATTCGGGCTCAGGCCAGCAGGAGTCGGCAGCTCGTGGTCACGACTTCCTAGTGGCCTCAGTGCCTGGGAGCACGTCCCTCTGGAGGGAGAGCAGCTGTGTCCTCCCGGGTGTGGTCCCTTGTCCCTAAACCTCGCTGTAACCCTGGAGAGCTCCAGCACCCCCCGGACTGGGAGACCTAGCTTATAGGAACGGGGGCTCCACACTGACGAGGACTATTTGGGGACCCCTGTTTGACATGCACGCTCCCCCAACCCAGAATTTGAAACCCTTGGCAACCTGCACTCCCAGCAGCAGACCCCCCGAGGGTCAGAGAAAATTCAAAATTCAGGAGCTCCCATCTGGCAGAGGCCCAGAGGAAAGTCAGATGGAAAAGATACTGTTTCTCGTCCTTTTTGTCACTGTCTGTCCTCAGCATACAGCCTCGCTGCTGGAGAACTAGCAGTTCGCCCCGGGGAGCCCTAGCCGCTGGTGGTGCTGCTGGGCGGATGGGGGCTGGGGCGCTGAGTGAGCCCGCTGCCCCTCGCCCTTCCTCTGCACGTGTGCTGACCAGCCAGGCGTCCACTGGCAGGGAGCCTCGGGCTCAGGCCTCGGCCACTCAGCCTTGTGCAAATGGAGACCCTCTGCCCAGTCGCCCGGAGGAGGGGTAGGGGTTTCAGGCAGAAGGCTGGGGTGAGGCGAGCACATGCCTGCGTCTCTGGTCCCATTACCCGAGGAGGCTGTTATCTGAGCATGGCACCACCAGCGGCAGACCCGGAAACCAAAGTGTGGGGGCTGAGGGGCGGGAGGCAGGGGACACAGCCCCCCCTCCAGCGGCCCCCTTCCCGGCTCCCCTGTGTGAGGCCAGTTCAGAGGAGAGCCAGGGGGATGCGGACAAGGATTCTGACCTGAGGCCCACGCAGAGGTCCCTGGAACCGGGGGACAGGCTAGCCCACGGGCGCGTCCATGCCGCTCCCATCTCTGCACCTCTGCTTCTGGAGCTGGTGGCAGGGTTCCTCCTAGAGGGGCTCATTCATTCATTTGCTCATTTATTCACTCACTCCTTCGCTTACTCAGCCCCTGCAGGGAGCAAACTGCCCCCACCCCTCCCATTGGGGGACAGATGCTGTTCCTTCTGAGGACGTGCCTGCGTCACGCTGCTTCCTCAGGGACACACTGGAGGAGCCCAGGACACCGCTAGTGCTGCAGGGGACCCAACCCCAGGCCGCTCGTCCCAGATGGAGCTCCCCACCACACACACCATGTGCCTCACACACAACTCACACACACATCCCACACATACACTCACTCACACCACATGTGCACACACGCGTGCGCACACGCACACACACATGCACACGTGCGCACACACACCACACACATACACGCACACACACACACCAGACGCGCGCGCACGCACACACCACACACACACACTCACACGCACGCGTGCACACACACACACACACACACTCAAACACACACACCACCCCCTTACCGCCCCCCTCAGCTGGTCCAACTGTGTCACAGACGCCCGGCAGGGTCTCTGCCCACCCTGTCCCCAGGTGGAGGCCGTGCAGACAGAGCTGCACCCCTCAGATCCGGGGCTCAGATGACAAGATGTCCACGCGTCCTTTCCTGGGCCCATCAGTAAATATTGGCTCTTATTATCATCATCACTGTCATGGCCTGTGACAGTCCATTCCTTCATTCACTCCTTCACCCCACAAGCATTTCTCAGCAGTTGCTAAGGGCCAGGCACTGTCCTCGGTGCCGGATGTGCAACAACGGATAAAATGCAGGCTGCGACCCTGCGTGTGAAGCCAGGGTCCTCGTTGTCGTCACTGGTGCTGTAGCTCTAGGAGGAGTTGAGGCGCCTAAAGGGATCCTTTGCTGGCCAGTCATCGAGGCCCCCTGGAGCGAGGGCAGGACTGCGGGGGGGCCACCCGGCGGGGGCGAAGGTGTGTTTGCAGGACGTGGGGCGTCTCGTGGAGGCAGGAGAAGTAACCCTGTCATTCTCTGTTTCTCTCCCTCTCCTCCTCCCCGGCTCGATGTTTAGGCCAGAATCACTTCCTGGCCCAAAGAAAACCCGGGCTCCTGGTTCAGTGAATTCAAGCGCGGTAAACTGGTAAGGCGGCTCCGGCCCCCCCACAGCTGTCCTTTAAACCCGCCCGTTTCCTATCTTGCAGAGTAAAATGGCCCGCTGGCCCAAAGAGCAGCCTTCTACCTGGTATAGTCAGTACAAGCGAGGGTCCCTGGTAAGTGCCACTGGGCGCTGCCTGCTTGCCGCACGGCCTGGCTCGCGGCTCTGCATGGACTCACGGCCGCCATGCGCCGCGCCTGCTCGGGTCCCTCTGGCCAAACCGCTCCACGGCACGTGACAGCCAGACGCAGCATTGGTGCCCACTCCTGCCACGCCCACGACAGTGCCCGTCAGCCTGGGAGCAGGCAGATGGTTTTCTATTCAGTCCGGGACATGAGGTTGGCATTGAGGGCGCCCAGAGCCACAGCTGGGGCTGCCGGGGACCGAGACCAAAGCCAGCAGGAGCAGGAGGACTTGCTTCTGCTCCGCCCTGTGACGGGCCCTGGGCCACGAAAGCGTTCAGAGCGCTCTTCAGGAACCATCGCCCTGGCCCCTCCCTGGCCACCGCGAGGGCCCGCGGGGCCATTCTGACCCCCGAGCTGGCCGTCCCATATGGCTGTCAGCCCCTGTTTGAACTTCTGGGGAGCCAGTCTTAAATAATCCTTCCCGAAATGAAAAGAATAGGCATCCTTGTCAGAACCGGACATGGTGCCTTGCACCCCGGGGAGGGGCTGGCGGCGTGCGGCGTGCGGCGTGGCTGCCCATGCACAGAGCCCCTCACGAGTGCGACGGCCTTTTCCGGAACGAAGTGCAGAGCCCCATGCGCTCTCCCGAGCACATAAGGACCAAGCTTGCAGAGTGTGACCTGCTGCCATCAGAGCCCGACATGCTTCTTGTGGTCGTTTCTGGGGTCTAGTCCCACCCCTGAGGGGCCACCGAAGGAGGTCCTTTCTCGCTCGGAAGCCAGCTCTTGGGCTCCATGACTTCCGACCTGACCATCTTCCATCAGTCCCTGCACCCCAGCCTCCGGGGGCGGGGGGCACAGAGGCCACGCTGGCCCCATGGTCTCGCAGAGCCGTGGCTTCCAAGCAGCTTTGCCCTGTCGCACCTCCAAAAACCCCTCGTTCCTAAACCTCAAGGCACTTCATGGCTAATCCTTACTATCTCGCGCCCTCGTTGTCACTCACCTGTTGTCACTGATCTCCAAGTCGCTCCAGGTCTTTGCAGACACTGAAGGTTTGCGCTTCCAACCTGGCCGTGGGAGGTCGTTCTCTGCGTGACCTCAGGCCTCTCGCCTCCTGTCTCTGCTGCTGTCCTTCCTCCTCCGCTGTCTCGTGCTTTCCTCGGAAAAGGGCGACTGGCACGCAGAAGGACCTGAAGTGATGCCCGCTCAGAGGGGGAGGGCCCAGGGCCCGGGGTGCTTGAGGGCGGGGGGTGGGCACAGCCGTGAGGCAGAGAAGGAACCGGGGAGGGGTGCAGCCCCGGGCCCAGGGGAGGCCCCCAGACAGGCCCCTCATACCCCACACCCGCTTACCTCACTCCCAGGAAATGGTGACGGGACGCCCATTTTCAGCCACCCGCCCCAAGAGCCCACGTCCTGCCTCCATTCTGTTCTACAGCTGACTAGGGTGGAGGGGCGGGGACGGTGCAGTGAAAGCCCCAGCCTCCCTTTTGCTCTCCCACGCATCAGTCCTAGATCCCTGAGAGTGTCACGAGCACGCAGGGTGGTACAGAGCCCTCCTTGAAGAAATAGGCGCTTTACTGGGGCCCGGCTGCCCCGGACGCACCACATGAGGACAATAGGCCAGAGCGCCTTTCCTGGGAGGGCAGGGCCTCACGGTGGGATCTGGGGCCCCAGCACGGCGCTGGAAGCTTAGGGTCCTTCTGTGCCCAGCACCGCCCACCGCCTCTCCCTGTGCATGCGTCCTTTCTTGAGTCAGTCACGTTTCCTCCCAGAAGGAGTGCCGGATGGCCCAGACTGCGGTTGGTATTCAGCCCTCCCCCTCAGGGTCCACCTGTAAGGGTCGGTGGCCAGGGCTCTGTGCGGCCCCCGCCCTGTGCAAAGGAGCGGGACGTGGGCCTGGCCCCACCTCCAGCTCTCGCCGATTACATACACCGCATAAGTGGACAGTGTCCTTCGGTTCAGCGTGGCTCTCTTGGGGTGGGCAGGGCTGGGGGCAGAACAGCCGTGGAGTGGCAGCTGCGAGGGATAGGCCCTCTGGCCTCAGACCCTGACGTTTGTCTGCGCTGTCATCTGACACAAAAACACGACGGCCCCCTCTCTCAGCGGGCATCTGTGTGAGGAGAGCCTGGCAGAGAGGGCTTTTGGGTGGTGCCCAGGCGGGGAGAGAAACCTGCCTGTCCCAGGGGATTAAGAAGCAGCCACATCCCCTGGCAGTGCCAGGTGTTCAGAAATCTGGGGTTTGCAAGCAAGATGGAGAACCTGGGACTCATCTCTTGGGACCCCTTCACCAGCCCCGTGGCCTGCTGAGCTAAGAGCCCAGTTTGGAGATGTCCAGCTGGTGACGCTGGGCAAGTCACTTCAGAGCCAGCACATCCTTTGCCCCTTATGCCCTGGGTTTGCTGGCAGAGGGAGGGTCATTTCACCAGAGTGCCCCGGGCCGCCCCCGCTCGGCATGGGCACAGCTGACCGTCCCAGGTTCCTCTGCTCGCCCCTGGATTCCATGCCCGGCAAGGGGTGGGAATGACTGGACGCCACCCCGTGGCTCCCCTGTGTCTCCATGAGGGGCACCCCGTCCCTCAGCCCCCTGGCTCTTGGCCGCACGGCCCGTGACCCTCCCTCGGCTTCCTGCCTGCTGGCCGAGCCTCTTGCTCCGCTGGCCAGTTACTCCCCGAGGCCTCCTGCCTTCTGTACCTCACGTTCCCGTGGCCCCCTGGCCAGCGCCTCGTACATCAGTGGTGCTTGGTAGATGATTTTTATTTGTTGACATAGCCTAATGAGCACTTTGCCAGCCCAGGGCACAACGCAGGGACGTGCTTGCCCTGAGGGTGCTCACCGTCCAGCGAGGGCTGCAGACCAGGCACTAAGCACTTACGACACAGGTCCAGTGCTGGTGTGGAGGGCCTTGCAGCCTGCTGGGGAGGTGAACACTGAGCCAGGCCAAGGAGAGGCGCGAGGGCTCCTAACCCAGGCAGGCTTCCTGGAGGAGGAGGCACGTGAGCTGAGCCCTGGAGGATGAGTGGGGTTCAGCCAGGCACAGAGGAGTGGGTGAGCTTCTTAGGTCCAGAAAGAAGTGCGGCGTGGCTCACTGTGTTCCAGGGACCCCATAAGAGCACGTTTCCAGGCTGTGCCCCGGCATGGCTGACACTCTGGGTAGACAGCGGTGGATGAAACCTGTGAAGCCTCGACCATGGGGGGCTTTGTCACTGCAGTGTGTCCCCTCACTGCTGAGTGCCCCCTTTCTGTCCCCTCACAGCTCTCCTACGTGGACGCCGAGGGCAACCCCGTGGGCGTGGTCCAGATGACCTTCCTGCGTCTGCTGAGCGCCTCTGCCAACCAGAACATCACCTACAACTGCTACCAGTCGGTCGCCTGGCAGGACGCCGCCACGGGCAGCTACGACAAGGCCATGCGCTTCCTGGGCTCTAATGATGAGGAGATGTCCTATGACAACAGCCCCTACATCCGCGCCCTGGTGGACGGCTGTGCCGTGAGTGTCATTGCTGGCCGCACCTTGGGGGGGGGGATCCCTTCACACCTCCAGTGAGCTGTTCATTCACTCAGTCGACACACATTTTGCGGGCAATACCATGTGCCAGGCCCTGAGCTGCGTGCTGGGTGCAGCAGGGGCCCAGACGAGGCGCTGCCCGCAGGCTGGCTGCTCTCAGCGTGTGGCTGACCTAGTCCACCACACGTGGGTCAGGAGGAAAAGCTGACAGCAGACAGGAAGGGCCAGGGAGCCGGGTCCGAGGCCCTGTGCCCGGTGTGGCGTGGGATGGGGCATGGACCTGTTGTAGTCCACGTCAGCATTCAGGCTCCCTCTCCTCAGACAAGTCCAGCTTGGAATGGCCAGAGCTGAGACTGGCTTTAGATTTGCTCCTGAGAACGCGGCTGTGCCGGGAAGTAGGCTGTGGACGCTGAGGGTGCTCACAGCAACCCCGTAACAGCCCGGCTCAGGTTCGGGCACCTTCCTGGCTCCAATGCCACCCGCTGGAAGGGCAACTCTGCTCCTGGCAAGGGATGGCAGGCCTGAGAGGCGAGAGACGTGTTCAGGCCACACAGCCAGTCAGGGCTGGGGTTGCATTTGTTCTTCAGCCTCTCGGCCCCAGTGTGCTTGCCTTCCTCTGCACCCCCACGTGGGACACCCCCCGCGAGCCAGGCCAGGCCCCCAGCCGAGGGTCAGCCCCTCAGGACTCTACCTCTGGGGGCTGCCGTCTGCCTTGGGCAGCCCCCAGGGCTGAGCTGCGTCCCCGTGTCCTGGGAGACTAGGCCCAGGCCATGCACAGGGGGCCAGCCTTGTTGAAACCCCAGTTCTCTCTCTTCACCACCTATTCTCCAGAGACTCTGCCCGAGGCCCCGCCCAGGCCAGCTCCCGTTGGGGACAGGCTCGTGTGGGGTCTGCCCCCCGCTCAGGTTCCAGAGCCAGCCCTGCGCCCACGGAGGCCCTTCTGTGTAGGCACCATGGTGGGCGCCTCCTGAGTCATGGAGGTCTTCCACACGTCCTGGGCCCAGCTCCAGGCGGGCCCGTCCCATGGATTTCCGAGTGTAGTCAACCCGCGGTGACCCTGTCTGGCTCCTCCTGGCTCCAGACATTCCACCAGTTCTCTTGCAGCCCCCCCTGAACAGAGCAGCGGGCACCTGCCAGAGCCGGTCAGAGTGTGCCAGGCGGGAGGACGGGGTGTCCCGAGCACTGAGCCGCCTCCATGTGTGTGAGCAGCCAGGTTGCCTCTGGGTTGGTCCCCATCACAGGTGTAGGCGCTCCCTCCTGTCCAGCTGTGTGGGATTTGGGCTTTTCCCTCGTGTCTGCGGAGGCCGTCCGGTGCTGTGCGGGCCAGGCCAGTGTGTCCTGGTGGCTCTGAGGGCGGGCTTGGGCAGGTGGACGCGAGAGAGCAGTGCTGACCCCAGGCTTGGCTGCAGGGTAGCGCCGAGAACAGGACTTGGGGGTACCCAGGTCCAAATACTGCCTCCCCCCTTCTGAGCGCCCCTGGGAAGCTCTGTTCCTTTTCCCCACAAATGGTCTAGTGAAAACTGCCCCAGGGGCTACTCTGGGGATGGAGGGCGAGCGGCACAGGGCAGGCGTGGGCAGGCTGCATGGAGCGCCCGCCTCTGCCCCTGCTTCCGTGGCCCTGGGGTCCGTGGGGTCCGCACCTCAGATCTGAGTGGTGAGTGTGAGGGGCTTGTCCCTGTTTGAGGTCAGAGGGACCCAGTGCCCTGGGAAAGGACCCAGACGTCACCAGCAGCGTTCCTGTCCTGTTCCTGACACGCAGCCCAAGCTGCTTCCAGAAGGTCGTGAGGCAGAAGCACAGTCCCCTCCGTCGCTGCCTCCCACGAGCGAGGATAATGACAGCAGCTGCTTCGCAGGCTCCTTCCAGGAGCACATCTAGTCACGCCTGAAAGGAGCTGAGAATTGCATTTCGCTCGCCATACGCCCCAGAAGAACCCCCGTCTCTATGACTATTTTTAGTCACCTGGCCCGCTGGCAGGAGGCAGTGAAGGGGGAGCTGTGATGAGAAACGAGGAGCCCCCGGAAGAGAGGCAGGGCCTGGGGACCCAGTCTGGGCTTTGGCTTTGAACTTCCCAGTTCCCGCGGCAGGAAGGAGACCCTCTGGGCGGCCCCGTACGTGCCACCTGGTACAGGGAGCCTAGTCTGCCTTTGAAAAGGTGGCGGTGACTCCAGGCAGAACAGCCCTGCTGATGGAGAAAGCTGTCTCTGCAGGCAGGCTGGGCAGGGAATTCGGGGGGCGAGGGAAGGGGGCGCTCCTAAAGAAGGCTTGCAGTGAAGCTGGCCAGGAGCGGCCAGTGCCCTGCTCACCCCAACCCTCTGGGAAGTCAGTCCCTACTTGGAAAGTCTCAGCCCTCCTGCGTAATTACGCAGGAGGCCCTGACACCCTGATATGTGCCGGCTACACTCACAGTGCAGTAAGGGCCGAAGAAACCGGGACTCCCGTGTGGGCGGGCATCGGCAGCTGTGTAGCCTGATTGATGGGCTGTGGAGCAGGGCCTGGCCCTGTGGAGAGGCACAAATCACTGGACACGAGGCCCGGGAGCCTCACCACGTAAATCCCGGTGTCTGTGTGACTGCCTGCCCCTCGGGGACCATTGCCACCTGCAATAGTTATTTATGCTCAGGAACGCAGGGTGACAGCAGCCTGTACGCGTCAGCCTGTTTACGTACACCCCCTCTAAGTGCTCTGATAATTGCAGCGTTAGGGCCCCATAAATCCAGGAGACATCACCCGGCCAGCCCAGCAAACGCCGCCGTCCCCTGGGCAAGGAAACCAGGGGGCACTGCCCACTGTGCGGCATGTGGACCAGGTGAGCGGGCAGAGGCCCAGAGAGGCTTGGGCAGGCGGGGTGGACTCTGGCTCCTCCTCGCTGGCCTGGCCAGGTTAGGGGCAAGGGGTCCGCTGCCTCCCAGGGTATCACCCCTGAAAGCGGGTAGGTGGCCACTGCCTTGGGGACACTGTCCAGCCCCTGCTGTCCACCCAGTAGCTGCAGAGCTGCAGCTGGTCCTTAACCCGCCTCCCTGGAAATGGAGAGCTGTGGCTGTCCCGCAGGCCAGTGCAGTGCCTTCCCCCCAGCTGTGGTCTGCCAGGCTAGGCCACGTTGCTTAAAGGCATCAGCATTGTGCTGCTGAGTTCCTGGCCACCCTATGACAAGTTCTGCAGGACAGTGTCTATCCAGAGTGAACCACGTATGTCACCATTGCCTGAAACGCCGATAAACAAATGCAGATTCTAAACCCCACCCATTGAACCTGGCTCTCGGGTGCAGTCGGGGCCACGAGGTGTTGACAAGCTCTCTGGGGACTCATACTGGCTCTGAAGGGCCAACCCCGCTTTAAAGTAACCCCAGCCTGACCCAGTGGCCAGCGGGAGTCAGGTGTCTTATGAAGGCAGGGACGTAGGCAGGACAGAGTTTGTGGGAACTTTAGAAGGCGATGAGGCCAGGAAATGCACAGGCATGGTGACCGGGTGCCCTGTGGTGTGACCTGGCGCTGCCCGGAGCCCTGGACAGATGGTCCATGTGGCTCTCACACCACTGCTGTGATATTCATAGACCCATTTCCAGTTCAGAAACCTGGGCTGCAGAGAGCGCGTTAGTTACCTATTGCTCGTAACAAGTCACCCCAGACTTAGCACTTGCACCCATAGTGCTTGTCACCTGCCGCTTTCTGAGGGTGCGGTCTGGGTGTGGCTCCGCGGGGCCCTTCTGGCCCGGGTCGGTCTCAGTCAGCTTGGGCACTGAGCAAGCCCCGCAGCGGGCAGCGTCAACAGCGCATTGACTCCTCAACGGTTCTGCGGGCCGGACGTCTGAGATCAGGGTGCCAGCATGTTTGGGTCCCGCGAGGACCCTCGTCCCAGTGCTCACGCGGTGGAGCGGGCCAGCCTTCCGGGGCACTGATCCCGTTCACAGGGCTCCACCCGCATGACTAGTCGCCTCCCAGAGGCCCCAGCTCCTAACACCGTCACGCTGGGGATAAGGCATCAACATCTGGGTTGGGGGGGCACAGCATTCAGTCCCTGGTGGGTGCCATGAGGGTGCTGACTGCTGTCAGCACGGCCGGCCTGAGAAGTCTGCGTCAGGATGGCACACAGGAGGCTGTTCCTGCCCATACGGGCCTCCCCGGGGGGCTGCTCGCATGCAGCTCCCCCTAGAGGGGTGACAGAGGGAGCCGGGGCCCTCGTGAAGATGGCCACCCAGGGAGCGGAAGCCACCTTACAGCAGCTCCTGTGCTGCGTGCTTCCCATGTGCCATGCGGGGTCCAGGTGCTTTGTCCACGTGGTCATCACGGCCTCCCTGGCGGGGATGCTCTGGCCCATTCTTCAGGAGGCCCCGCCATCCGCCATCAGCCACTCCATCGCCAGGGACTGGATGGTGGAGGCAGACCCTCCCCGGGCCAGGTCCAGCTGAAAGGGTAACTCTGTTCTTGGTCCCAGGTACAGAAAACCGCTTGTCCAGGACAGGTCGGCAGGTGGACATCTACGATGGTCATGGACCCTTGTCATAGGGGAAGTGACAGGAAGGCAGGGCCAGTTTAGCCTTACTTTTAAGTGTCCTGAATTCTCAGAGGTGACTTTGGGTGGCTTTCCAGACCAGGGCAGTCTTGCACCTTTGTTCCCTATACCCTGGGACACGTGCCAGCAGGGGGGCAGGGAGAGCACCTCTCCCGGGACAGTTCTGTCACCTCTCTGATGTTCACTCCTAATTGGTCAGGTGGCCCTTGTGTCCAGCCCCGGTTGAGCTGAGAGTGAAGTGAGTTTTGTGGGTGTTAAACGGGTGGTCTGAGTGAGGTGGTGCTGACGCACCCGGCAGCCACTGCTTCCCTGTGTGCCTCAGTTTACCCAGTCCTCCTCTGGACCCGACAGTGGGCAAGGTCCCCTCCTTTCCGAGCTCCACTGAACATGGAATCCTTTTACTTCTGAGTGCGATCCAACCTGCTGAGGCCAAGGGCCGTCGTTGCTGCCTTGGGATCATTAGTTTTTTAACAAGGAGCCAGTGGTCTGGGGGTCCCAGTGGGGCCCACAGGCCTGACGGGGCTGCCCTGGGCCAAGCTTGTGGTACGACAAGGGGCGGCCCGCCGCGCGGGGAGGAGGTGGGCCCGGATATGCTGGGACTCTGTCACAGGCCCCCTCCCAGACCGTGGCGGGGGGCGGGGGACTAAGTGGGACGCGGTGGGGTGAGGCCAGCTCTGGGCTGGCACGTTTCCTGCTCGCACCTGGGGCCTCAGTGCTGCAGGCGGGTCCCGCCATGGCATCGGGAAGGGCAGGATCTGGCGGGGGAGGGTGGCCTGGGAGGCCCCGCCACGCTCTGACGCGCCCCTCTCCCCGCTCCCAGACGAGGAAAGGCTATCAGAAGACGGTGCTGGAGATCGACACGCCCAGGGTGGAGCAGGTGCCCATCGTGGACATCATGTTCAACGACTTCGGGGAAGCCGCACAGAAATTCGGATTTGAAGTGGGGCCGGCTTGTTTCCTGGGCTAGGAGCCCGGCCCCACGACCAACCTCGTGACCTCAGCGTGCCGCCTGTGGGTGTCCTGGACAGTGAAGGCCCCTCTCCCCTCCCCCACCTCGTCTGCGCCTCAGCACCCCGCCGGGCCGCACCCCAAACCAGAGAGAGCAAAGGGAAAGAGCCACCCCCCACCCTGGAGCCGAATCACATGACCTAGATGCCCCACGGCCGCGGGGCCCAGCGTCCCAGCGACACCACGCTCCACGGGGGTGGGGACAGGGGCCACGCTTCATGCTGCTGAGCTGGCCAATGGCGTTCATGGAGGGTCCGCGGGGCTGCGGGGGTGGGGCTGCAGTATCTGGAGATCACTCCTTTTTAAAAATTCCACTTGAAGATGTGTATTCCCCCGACCTTCAAAAAATGTTCCGAGGCGAGCCGCACAAAGGTCGCCCCTGCCCGCCAGAGCCTCCGATCCCAACAACACGATCCGATCGCAGGCCAAATGTCATCCTTCCTGGGCCTTCCCGGTGGATCAAAGGTGCTTTTGTTTTTGTGAGTTTTAAGTAAATATTTGTATTGTGTTGTCATGAATGTTCAGTGTCCCTGACTTTCAATCACGCATGGAAACCCAGCTCAGTCCCCTGGGACCAGGAGCAGGTGTCCCCTCTGGATGAAATCTGATTCGCCGAGACATGGGAGGCCCCGCCCCACCCTGGACAAGAACATGCCCTAAATTGGAAATTCACCCAGAGCAGCGAGGATTCATGCCACCATATAAACACCAGGTGCCAGTACCCTTCCCTGGCAAGTTTTTATTAGCTCTGGATTTTTTTTTAATGGGGAAGAAGAAAAGAATTTTACACTTTACCTTTTCTACATGCACTCAGATTAAAAGGCAGGCTTCAATTAACTTTAATGGCTTCCTTCTTCCGTTTTTCTTCCTGTAGGCCTGGTGGGAGCATGGCCAGGGCAGGAAACCACGTTTTCTATAGATGATAACAAAGTGAAAATTGGTGCTTATTTTTACACTTCTTTTTTGTGGTGCTATCTGTTCTGAGACCTTGAAGGCGACACTGTGGGGGTCCCTGGCCGTGCCTCACTCCCACCTTCCTCCACAATCCGGGTTTTTGCCAAGGACGTTAAGATACATGCACGTCACCGTCCTCCCCGCTGGGCCCTCTCTCTCTCGTGCCCCCAGGCTGTGTGCAGCCACTCCAAATCCTGTGACCAGTATTAGCTTCTGTGATTTGAAAATACACACACAATCCAAGATGCTTCCGCGTGGCCTACGGTGTAAATTTAGCGGACTGTATTCGGTTGCCGAATGTTTGTGGTGCTAATTTCTGTGTCTGTTCCAAGAACTGCATCGAAGCTGTTCAGTGGTCCCCTGTGCTCTCCGCTGGGCTGCCCGACGCGGCCTTGGCAGATGGAGACACGCGCAAGGAACTCTGTGTCTCTCCAGGGCCGCCAGCAGGGCCCCTTTCCCACGTGCGTGATTTGAAATGCCATCTGCCTCATCCTGGGTGCAGGCCTGGGGCTCGGGGCTGGCAAGGCTCAGCCCGGGTGCAGCTCCCTCTCCTGGGATGCGGGGCTGCCTCCTGTGGGTGAGGACCCGAGGGCCGGCGAGGAAAAGCATCCCTTTACTGTGAAAAGCTGCCCTCGTGCAATGCCCTTTCTTTCCGCAATGGGAGAAGCCAGCTGGGTCCTACGGCCTGGCAGAGCCCCCTCAGGAGCTGCTGTCCTCCACCGACCCCGCCCCGCCAGCCGGAACCTGGTTCCCGCTTAGACCACAGCAGAGCCGCCCAGGAGAAACCCAACACCACCCACGAGGACTTCCCGAATGCCCGTGGAAATCGAGCCCTGCTCTTGCCAAAGAGAAGTCGAGCTTCGAGGGTCTTTCAAACCCAGGACGAAGCATGCGCAATGACTGTCATGTTCATCTCTTCAAAAGAAAAGCCATACCCCAGGATTGCCGCGGGCACCCTGTGGGTTTCTCTAGGTCATGTGATTCCGGTTGAATTTCTCATCCCTCCCGAGCCCTCCCTTTATTCTGTCATCTTCTTCCTCCATTGGTCCCTTCAAAGCTGTTGTAATTTGTACTGAAGTCAAAACGTGTCCCGTTCTCCCCAGACCACCTAGCTGCGGTATATTGCAATAAAATTACTTCTTATATTTGCAGAAATTATTTTGGCGTAATTTTATTTTTTTCTCCCTAATCTATATAATTGGACACATGTTGACGTAAAAAGAAAGAAAACAGTAAACAGAAAACGTCTGGAAAAGATTCTAGGACATTTGGCCCTTTAAAATATAATGTCAAATGGCACATTGTACATTTCCTAAAGACCCAATAGACATGTTCATAAGTTTTAACTGTAATGCCCAGGAAAGGGTGTTTTAAAATATTTTAAACCTGTGTAACAGAAGAACAATTGTAATAGTTTTTCAATAAACCGAGTTTACTGTTTCCACTGTAAACACACATGATTGGCTGTCTTCTTAAGTGTGACCAGAGCCCTCCCTGCTTCACAGCCGTGTGTGAACCCGGTCACAGGACAGTAGAAATTCCCATCCTGGCAACGGTCCCAGAAAGAGGGGGGGCAGAGCCCAGCCATCACCCTCAAAGCTGTTCCCCGCCACCATTAGGGCGTGGCCAGGCGCCAGCTCGAGGCTTCCTGGGCAGTTTCCATACTCCTTGGGCATCCAGACCTTGACTGCGTGTGGGCCTCATCCTCACCCTGGGCAGCCGGGGCCACTGCACCCTGCTGTCCAAACAGAACACTACTTCAGGGCCCCTTGGGCGAGGCGTGCGGCCCGCCCTGTCAGTGACCCTGAGCAGAAGTGGCGCGTGGCCCTTCCAGGCTGAAGCAGCAATCCCTCTGCCGCATCCCCAGCAGGTTCCCAGAGGGAACCCCTGGCCAACCTGCGATAAACTTGTCCCACGATCGAGGAAGACGATTTGTTGCTTAAAGCCATCGATGTCGAAAGATGTTACTGCAGCCAAACCTAGGCCAGTGCTTCTCCAGGGTGGTCCGTGGCCCGGCAGCCACAGTGCTGGCTAGTTAGAAGCGCGAATCCCTGTGTCCTGCCTGGACACTGGGGAGAGGCCCGTCATCTGCATTTTGACGAGGCCTCCAGGCGACTCAGGGCTCGCTAAGGACTGAGTGCCACCAGCCTGGGCTGTCCTGAAAGAGATAGGACGGTGCACCTGAGACTGGGGGCTGCTTTCAGTACAAGAGACGAAAGTCGGCAGTGTCACGTCAGGCCTGGAAACTGGAGCTGTCATCAGAGGGCAGAAGGCTCCCCGTCACCAGGGGCATCATGTGGTCAGTCAGGTGGCTGTTTGCTACCTGTGGCGGACAGCTGGCAAGTGTGCAGCCTGGGGAAGAGGTCAGAAGGAGGAGGACAGGGTTGCAGGCTGGCCCCCCACCCCCGACTGCCCTTGGCAAGCATGACATGAGGGCGAGAAGCCCTGAGGAGACTGGCCAGGTCGAAAGGAGACAGAGTCCGCGGATCCGGGGATCTCAGGCCTGGAAGAGACAGCCATTTCCCAGCGCCAATGGTTAAAGACAAAATTGAGAAACGCTTTGAGGGACAACCGCCAAATGAAAGCTCGGGCATCCCAGGTGTGAGCAGCACACCCATCGCCTAAAACCTCGGCGTGGATGACGGTGGCGCCTAATACAGCACTCAGGAGATGGGCAGGGTGTGGCTCTCCCATCAAGCTGGGCAGGCCTGAAGGCTGCTGCATGAAACAGCGGAGCCGGCGAAACCCAACAGAGAGCCCCACCCCACCCGCAGGAGTCAGTGGCCCGCAGGCCCCAGAACCTGTACAGGAGCACTGGACCCCCAGGGCTGCACCAACTACCCAGGGTGCCCAGATGTGGGCGAGGGAGGCCCTCATTGGAGGCAGGTGCTGTGAACTCAACCCCACAGGTGAGCAGACCCTGCGGGTGAGGCCCTGCAGAACCCCCCACTTCTCTGTGCATCTCCCCTCCCCCTGGAAACCCGGCCAAGGAAGGCACCTGCCCGTCTGCTGGGCTGTGGCATGAGAGCCTGCAGGTGCTGGTCAACTGGGAGCCTGGGGCACAGTGCACGCTCATGTGCGTGTCCCCGGGGACTGGAGCAGAGGAGCTAGACTTGGGCACCGCTCTCCTGGCCCCAGGCCCCCCACTTCCCAGCACCCATGCTCACGTCCCCTGTACCCACAGTTATGTCCCCTGCACCCACACTCACATCCCCAGCACCCACAGTCACATCTCCAGCACCCACACTCACATCCCCAGCACCCACGGTCACATCCCCTGTACCCACAGTTACATCTCCTGCACCCACACTCACGTTTCCAGCACCCACGCTCACGTCCCCTGCACCCACCCACATGTCCCCAGCACCCACCTGCACGTCCCCTGCACCCACGCTCACATCCCCTGCACCCACATGTGTTCTGCACCCACACTCACATCCCCAGCAATCCGTCAGCATGAGCTCACCAAGCACCCGCAGCCACTACACCTGGGCTGGGCCTCCTGGAGAAGTGGGTGGAGACACGCCTGGCCTTTGCTCCCAGTCTTGAGAGAGACACTCCACCGTGGAAATGCTGGTGACCCGGCCTGGGTCTCGGCTGCAAAGGGGTTGAGTATCTGTAGCTCATGTGGTCTGTCCCGGGAGCCCTGAATGGCATGAGCGTGGAGCCCTCCACAGGAGCCGGCAGTCGCTGCCCCTTTGTTGCCAGCATTCCCAGAGGGCTGTTAGTCCTTGCCGGAAGTAAGGAAACATCTGTGTCCACAAGAGAGAGCAGGCCATTGTTCATCTAATTGAAGCTCCTCGGGTTGGAGCAGATGTCCTGTCTCCCTTATCGTCCCACTGCTGCCCCCTGTCCTGGGGTGTTCGTGGAGTGGCAGAAACGGAGGGAGGGAGAAAAGATAGGAAGTGTGTGCCCACCAGCTTGGCATGGGGTCAGGGGCCCTTTTCTAAGAGGCCTCTGTCACTGCAGAGCTGGGCTCCTGGGCTCCAGGTATCAGGGTGCGGGTTCCTGCCCTTCTGCCAGGGCCCTTGGCCTCCAAGAGCTGAGCCCGACCCCAGCCTGCCTCGGGCAGCGCCTCCATTTGGATGGTGGATGGACATGGAGACACCTGTGCGTCCCAGCCAACCTGCCAGGCGGGGCCTAGGAGGGCTGGGGTCCTACTGCCTTCTCGGTCCAGGACGGCTGGCCGCTGAGTGGTGGCTGAGCCCAGGAGAGCCAGTGCATCACCCACCCTGCTGGGACAGCCCGTGTCTTGCCTCCTCAGCGGGCAAGGTGAGAGGGCGGAAGGGGCAGTGTCAGCTCTGGGTCCTTTCCCTTGGCAGAAGGGCTGCCCCAGGAAGCATGCTCCCGGCTGCCTTGCCCCCAAAGCTCTGCCAGCAAGTGTTCATTCATTCATTCATTCATTCAATCAATGACAATGTATTGACTGCCCGAAAAGTGTGACGGGGACCGCCAATGGATACAATTGAGAAGTGCTGATGCCAGATGCAGGGGTGTGGAAGCGTGGAACAAGCAATGAGCAGAACCTGAGGACGAGTGTCGGGACAGCCGCACCCAGTGCCTGAGGAGCCGCCGGAGGCTCGCAGGCGCGGGCGTCGTGGTCGTGGTCGTTGGTGGTTCCTCTGAGAGGGGCCAGGGAGACGAGACGGCCTTACCATGGCAGGCCTGCCCCCCGCCCTGCCCCACAGGCCCCTGCAGCCCAGCTCCCCACCCTCGCCCGGCCCCAGCGTGAGAGGGAATACCGGTCCACTCACGGAATCCCTGGGGATGAGCGGGCTCAGGGGGCACAGCCTGAGGCCCTACGGGACCTGGTCTCCAGAAGAGCCTGCGGCCTGGAAGAGCCCATGCCCCCGGGCCCGGCTCTGTGGCCATGTCCCCCACCCCCACCCAGCCCACAAACGCTGACGGCCAGTGGGAGCTGGGGCTGTCCCTCCTTCTGACCCACCTGCCACAAGCAAGAAAGGTTTGCAGGGCCACCTTCGCTGCACCCAAGTCCCTGTGATGGCCAGCTAGCTGCCCTGGGGTCTGTCAGTGCCTCAGCCAGGAAAAGGCCACTTTGCAGTGAACTCCCAGGGTTGATTCTTCAGCAGAAGCCACACGCACAAAACATCCTGCTTTTTCTGTTTTTCTTTTCTTTTCCTTTTTTTTTTTAATTGACAAATGGATAGCACATAGATTTGAAAGCAGTCTAATTCTCAGGCATACATGGGGAACTGACATGTCTGACGGTGCAAGAATTCCACTGCCCTTTGGGACTTTCTCCAACTCATTTTAAATGTAGAAACCACTAGACCGAGCGGCCTTAATGGTTAGGTCTTTTAAAAGGCTAATTATGGGAGACAGGCAAAGTAAGAACACCTTTTAGAGTCTGTATTATTCATTGCTACATGACAAGTCACCCCAAAACTTAGAGGCTTCAAACAGCACACACGTATTTTCCCACGTTCCTGTGGGTCAGGCACCTGCACACAGCTTACCTGGGACTTCACTTGGGGTCTCGCAAAACTGCCAGCACGCTGTCACCACGGCAGAGTTCCCGTCCGGAGATGACTGGGGAAGGAACCCACGAGACGTGTGTTTCTCAGCGTGGGTGCCAACTACAAGAGGTGCCCCTCGTCACCTCTGAGGCTATGGGCATGCTTCTAGCCCTGTAGGCATGGGGACAGGTCACAAGTGAGATGCCTGGTGGCCTGGTGCCCTCACCTATAAAATGCATATGGCTGGCACTTCACCAGCTTGTAGGGTCCGATGAGAGAGACCCTGCAGAAGAAGCACTCGGTGCTGGAGCCTCAGCGTTTGTGCCGTGTCCTGGCCGTGTCCTGGAGTCCAGCCACATCCGTGCTGCCCACTGCACGTTGGCCAAACGATCTTGGGGCACAGGCCTCACCCCTCTGCTGTGAGTCACTGAGCAGCCTGCAAGCAAGTAGTGAGGACAAGCTGCTCACAGTGATGTGGGCACAGTGAAGGGAGCGGCACTGCAGAGAGCCCACGGAGGCCACCCAGGCCATGCCCGCATGCAGGCCCATCCACAGGCTGAGGGCCAGGTCTGCTGGGCGCGGGCTGCTGTGCAGGAGAAGACGTGAGCTAACCTGCAACAAGAGACGGACTGGAGATGGACCCAGATGTCTTTGGAGCGCCTCCTGCCTGCCTGTGCTGTCGGTCGCTCTGTCCATCTGTGCCAAAACTGTTTGGAATGCTTGTCAATAGAGGGGCCCTTTGTCCTTGAAGCCTGGATCCTGGAGCTCATCCTCGGCCGTCAGCGCCTGAGAAGGTGCACTGAGGAAAGGAGCTCATCCGTGGCGTGGCAGAAGGAGCCCCGTTTTTCACAGCTGGAGCCAAGGCAGCCTGGGCGGGGGCCAGGGATGCGTGCCCTCAGTCCACCGTGGTGCAGCCCCGCCCTGGCCCACACGGATGCCATGGCGACGGGAACATGGAGGAGACGCAGCCTCTGCGCTCAGGTGCCCCCAGGCACTAGGAATTCACTGCCCATTACCTGAGCTCCACCAGCTGCAGGCCCCAGCAGGCTGCGATAAGGGGGCACAGACATGGGGAAAGGGCAGGGTCTCCACAAGTGCACATCGCCAGGGGGCTTCGTGGAGGAGAGGTTTGGGCCTGGGCCTGGATGAGAACTGGCTCTGACTCCGTGGTCCCGCTCATTGGCCTCAGCTGGGCCGGCTCATCCTTCCCAGAGGCTTCCTGGGCCTGGAGGACTGAACACTGAGCTGGCCAGGTGGCGAATGTCGTGGCCCACCCCCAGCCATGGGACAGCAGCTGCCATGCCAGCTTCCCTGAGCTCTGCTGCCTTCAGCAGCGTAGGAAACGCCCAAGTCATGCCACGTGCTTCCCTGGGCCAGGCGGGTGGCACGAGCCCACAGCTGACTCAGCCTGGAGTCTTGCCCACCAGCCCTCGTGATGGCACGGGAGCTGCCGGAGCTGCGCCTGGCACATCCTAGGGACAGTGCAGGTGAGTGTCCGCCATGGCCGCCTGTTCGGCACACTCTTTAGAGGCAGAGGCTGGCAACATATTAGGCAGGAGACGCGCATGGCCAGGCATTGGCTCTGGTGACAGTCGGGGTGGAGTGGGCTGTCCATCAGGGCTCCATATTCAGCTCAGGGTGGCGCAGAGGGGGTGGCTCCCGGTCTCCACGCCTGGGGCTCCTGGGACCAGGTGATGAGAGGAGACTGAGTAAAGGAAGAGAATTGTCTCACAGGTGAGGAGGCCGCTGCTTCTCCGAGCTCTGGGGAAGCCGTGGGGTGGAGGTCAGGGCCTGGGAGCCACTGCAGCCTTGGCCGGTGGTCCTCCCACTGGGGCCTGCATCAGGTCACCTGGAGGGTCTGCTAAAACATGCTGCTGGGTGCTCCCCCAACATCTGATTCAGGAGGTGTGGGTGGCGCCAAGCACTAGTAATTCTAGAAAGTTCCCAGGTGTCCCACTGCTGCTTGGACCGTGCACGATGGTGGGTCTTCCAGTGTTTGGACCTGAGCCCAGCTCGGCCATAGACTAGGAGGACGCCTCCTGCATCCTGGAATCCACACAGCTCTACACATGCCGAACCCCACCCCCACCCTCACCCAGGGCTCCTGTGACGCTGAGATTTTGTTCCTTTCGTGTAAAGCTTGGAGTCTCTTTAAAATGCAAATCTTTCAGACTGGAGACATTGTTATTTTCTTTTTTTTTCCTTTTATCGGTAATCCTTTGGTAGGATAAACTTGACAACCTTTATTGGAGTAGAATTTGATACCGAAAAACAGCATGAGAGGAAGAGAGTGTGGCAGCTGCCCTGACAGGGTGTGATGCTGGCTTCACCTGTTGAACATCTGTGGGAGACGGAGGTGCCATCCCCTGCCTGAGGCCGTGGACATGACCGTGGACGGAGGACAGGAGGGCCTCACATGGTTTGTTCCACCACAGCTGGGGTTAAGTTTCCTCTGGGGGAATGTGATTGGTGCTCAGGTGGGAGACGGAATAAAAGGACCGAACAGGAAGTGGTTACAGATGAATCAGGGGGGTGCTCACAGCTGGGAGACCGTTATAGGAAATGCCGGGAGGCCGGGACACTGAGGCATCAAGTGTAGATGATGGTGGCGTCCTCGGTTTGGCCAGAGGGTAGAAGAACAATGAAAGATGATGCTGGTTATCAGGCTGGGCCCAGAATAGGAAGCGTGCCTTTGGACACTTTCCTTGGAGTGGACTCTGTTCAGAGCAAAGGACAGACACCCAGGGAAAGGTTTTGGGAACAGGAGATGTGTGTGATTGGGGTTGAGTTTTAGGAGGTCACATCGGTAGTGCAGGGGACATGAGGAACGTTCATGCCGGAGCAGATGCCAGCACACCTGTGTGGTCAGCACCTCCCAGACCCCACCAATGACCTCGTGCTTGACACCCTCTGATGCTCTGGCCTCCTTGCTTTTTTCCAAGCCCACCGAGATCTCCTTTCTGTCAAACTCTCATCGAAATAGTGTAATCTGACTCATGCATTTCGGCTCTCAAATGCCACCTCTTCAGACAGGCTTTGTGGGACTAAGTGCTTAGAAAACTCACCCTTCAGACATCTGGTAATTAGAAGATAGCTTAGATTGGATGAATTCTCCTGCCACTACAAGTAATAAATTCTAAAGTATAGATGAAAACACAACCACTTGAAGGCAGTGGAGAGTGACTAAAACCAAGCAGAAGCTGGGAGCAAGCCACAAGGGCAGGGAGCCACACAGGACAAGATCTGCAGTTACCCCGACTTGCTCCTGAGCGTCTCCCCAGTCCTTGTGATGCAGGGGACATTGCTTAAGGAAGGGGAGGCTGTCTTATTAGGCTGGGACTTGGGGTCAGAGATCTAGGCTACTGGAGTGGCTGGAGATTGGGGTGGAAAATCCTGAGACCAGGAACCATGTCGGGGAAGCCCTAAAATCTGCTTATAAGACCCTCTGCTATCCTTGGCTGACGGCTGATCCGAGCATGCATGAGATGAGCAGCAGTCACCCTCCTGGAGGGAAACCGCTGGAAGGCTGGCACAGCTGAGTGGGCATTTTAGCAGTCCCAGTGTCAGGGAGGCCATCTGCATTCAAGTCCCATCATTTTAGATGGATTTGATAAATACCTCAGGCTTTCGGTTGAAACCCCAGAAGACCAGATCCTTAAGTAAAAGGACAGTATCCCAGGACTGAAGCTTAACCCCATGGGTTAAGGACAAGACAGAGCCACGTTAACAAGCCCAGAGCCAAGACCCACAGGATCAAAGCGACCCACGCTGCCTGCCAGCACCTGCTCTGCTGTCTTCTGAGGAGGAGCACAGATACACAATGTGTCTCACAGAATCAAGACTTATTAGACACACAAAATAAGAGAACGTTATTTAACCAAGAGGAAAATGGCAATAGAATCAAGTGAACGGTGCCTCAGATGTTGGAATCCACAGACAAGGACTTCAAATAAGTAGGATAAACATTTTAAATAATACGATAGCTATAATGGTTGAAGAAGTGGGGGATTTCAAAAGAAATAAAGTCTAAATAGGAACCAATTGCAAATATTAGTAATAAAAATTACAATATCTGAAATAAAAAAACATTCATTGAATGGACAATACAAAAAAAGAGTAGTGACTATGAGAACGTGCTGAGTGTGGAAACATGCTGATATAATACCCAAGTGGAAGCATGGAGAACAGAGTTTATTAAAAAGATGAACAAAGCCAGCCGTAATGACCAACAGGGAGGTGTCAAGAAGACCACAAAGGTACAATGGCTCCAAAGGAGAGAGAAAGAACGGGGAGGAAGAATATTTGAAGGAACGTTAGACAAAAATGTCTCAATTTGACCAACAGTATGACTGACTCTCCTGTGAAACCCGCCATGTCTAAAATGCAGAGAGACAGGAATTCCTAACATAGAATACAATTCTAGCAAAACTATGATTCCAAAGCGAAGGTAAAATGAAGACATTTTCAGGCACTGAGAGCTGTGAGAGGCTGTTGCCGCGTTCCCAGGAAGCCAGGAGTCCGTTCTTCTGGCTGATGGGAGATGATGCTGATGGAAAGGCAGACGCTTAGGAAGAAACAAACAACAGCAGAGACAGGAAATATGAGAATGAATATCAAATACTCCTTCCTTCATTTAAAAAATGTTGTTAAGAGACGATTGACTTTTTAAGACAGAAATAATAAAAATGCGTGGTGGGGTTTATAATACAGCAACACCTGTACCAACAGTAGGAAACAGGAGGGCTCGCCCATGACAATGTGAAGTGGCGTAGTGGTCACTCAAGGGGGACAGTGGTCATTGAAAGATGCACAAGGAAACCCTGACAGCCACTAAATGAAATACAAAGAGGGTGAACCAAAAGTCAAGGCAGAGGCAGCATGAAATACCAAGATACAACCCCATCAACAAGTGCAGTGGGTGCTGGGAATCCGCCGGGCAGAGGGAGCAGGGAGCGTCAGCGTGATTAAGTAAAGCGGGAGTCAGCGACGCGCCAAGCTTACGGGAAACGCACTTCAAGGGCACAAACAGGATGCAAGGTCACAAATGCAAGAACGTACATGACGCGAGCAGTGACCTTGAGAAGCGCCCTCTGTGTGATAGTCTCAGCCCTCGTCTTGATGCTCGGCAACACCTATTTCCGGTCACACACCAGGCTGTCTTCCTCAGTGTCCCCGGTGGTCACGTGGGCTGAAATCCAGGGCCGGCCAAAGGAAAGTGGGCTGAAGGGTGAGAGGCCCATGACCACCAGGCCCCACGCCGCCCCTGCAGCATCCCCCATGCCTGTTCCGCTCGGGTTGACTGGAACGCAGATGACCCTGGATAGGGGTCACGTATGGAAGGTGACGGACACAGGCTGGAGGAGGTGTGTGTCCTGGGGCTGCAGCTCGGAGGAGAGGTGCTGGCCAGGAGCACCCACATTCGCCTGCCAGAACGATAGCGTGTGAAGTCACCCAGTTCTAGTTTTGCGTCTTGCCGTCTGATGAGCCGTTGACAATACACTCTGTATTTCCTTTGGAGGGCACGCTGCTTTCTCAGTGAGCAGATCACATCATTGTTCTGTACATGTTTGACTATTTCTTTATTTTCTGTCTTCCCCCAATAGCACAGGTTCCAGGAGGACAGGGACCTGTCTGCTTTGTCTCCCACAGTGCCCCAGAGCACAGACCAGCCCCTGGCACGAAGCAGGTACTCATCAAACGTCCCTCCCTGTCTTGCTTGTGAAGCCCGGTCGCCATGCACTGGGCCCGGGGACACTCCTGGAACACCGGCAGAAACAGAATTCTGAACTTCAGAAGCTGGGACAGCCCCCAAGAGCAAGGCGGCCAATGATAGGACTTCAATTTTTCATCACCGTCCGTGAATCAACCCTTCGTTTACCATGTGGGTGGCCTTTTGGCTCCAGGGGGACCCTTGCCAATGTCTACTTCCTGTGCAGGGCCCGTTACAGATGCAGGTTGTGAGTGAAGGGGACACTGGCCAGAGGTTGAGCTCCGGCTTCTGCACCCCTCACCCTGGGGGAGGGACCTGTGGGGAGCTCAGCATGCCCGGCCCAGGCTGTGTGGCCCCAGGCAGCCGCTTCCCTTCTCTGGGCCTCAGTTTCCCCACCCGTAACAAGCGGTTCTCTCAAAGGCGCAGCAGCTGAGCTGTGCCCCATCCTGGCCACACAGGCTTGTTCCTCCTCGGTTTCATTACTGTGTCCTTTCCTGCTCAGAGAAGATCACTCAGTGTGTCACCACCTTTTAAAATTAATTGAAATGTCATTTGTTCAGCTTACTAAACTTATAGCTTCAAAAGTCCAACGATTCCTTAAGCTTTTAAGTTTGACTTGTAAACTTTATGTATAACAGGAAAATTTTAATAACTTCCTTCAAGGAACCTATGAATAATTCTTGTTCCATTCAGTGACTTAGTTAATTTAGCAGCTTTAAGCATTTTAATTGCATTTGAAAGATGAATATACTCAAATTTGTGCGCTTCAGTTGCCTACCTTTCCACGAAACCTTCCGAGGATAAGCTAATTTTCGGAAATCTGATGACATAAACATGGGATGAACTTAGGGGTCTCTTAACTGCTCCAAAACTGTAAGCATGGCAAAACCTCCGCATATATCACTAGCTTGTTCCGTTACTCAGGTCCACGTTTTCGGCGGGCTTGTCGGGTTGTCACTCTAACAGGACCAAATGCTCATATACAGCCAACACTCAAAATTCCAAATTGACAGATTCCTTTATGCTGAAATATCAGCACTGCAATTTCAGTGTCCCGAGCTGTCTACACTCGGTGGGAGGCTCAGCTCAGGAGAAGGAAGTCCACACCGCAGGCAGGCAGGCAGGCAGCCAGGCAGGCTGTCACAACCCTCTCCAAGGCCCAGTCACCTTCCCTACCGCCGCTTCCTCGCCTCCCTCCCCTACTGGGAGCGTTTCAGCCCCGGACCTAAGCCACCTCTGGGTTCCTCATTTCCCCAGAGCCACCCCATCTGTGCACGAGGTAAGCCTGTTGATGAGTTCATTGTTTCCCTCCTGTTAATCTCACGTGACAGGACTCTGCTAAGAACTTGGTGGACACAGGGGCCATTTCTTGTCCTCCCTACGATGGAAAGGTCCCATTCTCAGGCCCACGGGCCCCAGGGACACTGAAAGGGAACAAATGGAACCTTGATCCTAGAGTGGTTTCGTGTGACGTGGGGTCAGGATTCTAATGTCACATCTGGATGGGGGCTGTTGGTGGGCAGGGTTGTGGGGCACAGACCTGCCACCTCCGTCTCTAACTGGACACAACCCCAGGTGAGAGCTCCCTTCAGAATTTAGCAACTCTCTGGGGGTGTGGAAATGGCATTGAGACGCCTGGTCCACCAGGTCCACCTGGTCTGTCCCTGGCTGGGGCAGGTGTCAAATGATCTCAAGGGCAATTTAGTGCCACCCCCACCACGTCCCTACCCAGCCCGAAGCTGCCACAGTCTAGCTCACAGTCCGGCATCACTGCGGTACTGGCTGGACTGGCGCTCGTCCGTGTCCCAGGGTGCCAACCCCTCGCTGGCCTCCCCCATGTCACATCCACTGCAATCAGAAGCCATGCCCACCCCCACCCCCAGAAATCTCTCCTCCTCTCCCTCCGCTCTAAGCGCCCTAGGCCCCCAAGGGAAGTCTCTAACTGTATAGATTTGAACCTATTGTATGAAAATGACCTCAGTGGGGTCCTGCCTACCCTGCCATCCTGGGAAGGCCTCAGGGGTGGTGGACTGAGCGGGATTAAGAAGGGAATGGCTTGGGCTTCTCCAAAGACACAAACAGGCAGGCGGCCCTTCCCCGCACTGGGCCTTGGGGCAGCGTCTTGCTGGGAAGAAAGTGTCCCAGCTAAGGGGAAGTGGGGCTCGTTACAGAGGAAGCTCATTAACTAGGCTGCTCATTAAGGAGGGTGTGGGGTGTGGAAGGCAGTCCTCAGAGGCGTCTCCACCTTTAGCTGACGCCACCAGCTTGGAGGAGAAAGTGGCCACCTCCACATCCTGTTAGCGCCCACGGGGTGACAAGTAGAGCCAGAGGTCGGGGCGGATGCAGCCCTATAAGACAGGAAGCTCCTCCGCAGCCAGGACCAGCGTGATGGAGCTGAGCAGAGCAGCCGTGGCCCTGGGGCCCGTCGTCCTGGCCGTCGTCTTCCTGTGCGCTTCAGCCTCGGCTCCTGACACCTGCCCAGGTGAGTCAGAGGCCAGGTGAGTAGGACCTGAAAACGGTCACGTTTGAGAGCTGACAGCTTCCACTCACTGATGACCTCCTGTGTACCAGGCCCGTGCCAAGGCCTTCTGGAACATTCTTTCCTTATTCTTGAGACAGCGTGTTTTCAGCACCGTCTGCAGGGGGCCCTCCTCAGGTCCTCCGTGGAGGGACGAGCGTCAGAGCCCCACGGCACAGGCTGCGTGAGAAGGCAGAGCCCGTGGAGGGTGTCCCCAGGGTCAGATTTTGTGTCATTATCACCAGCACTAAGAAACGGCCCAAGAGCTTGCACCCAGTGCTGTGGGACTTTCAGTGTGTGACCTTCCAGACTCTGGGGACAGGCAGATCCCATTGTGTCCCTGAGGTGAAAGAGCAAGGGTGACATTGTCCGCACGGCCCCAGACCTCCATCCCTTGCCCGTTGGCTCTCACAGCTGACTCCACCCCTCCCACCCGGGGAGTCCTGGTTCTGGTGTTTCTCAAACTCCCTGAGGAGATGCTGCGACCCAGGACCAGGAGCTGCCCCGAGGGTCCTGCGGTGACCTGCTGTCACCGGCCTGGTTCAGGTGGGGCTGACCGGAAGGAACCACTTCCGCCATGTTACTGTGGAGAAAGGCCGGAAAGCGTCAGGAAGGACGCACACGGGGGCCGCTTCACTGGTAATATCGTGGGTGATAATTTTCTTCTCTAAATGTCTTATTTCTAAATGTCTAAATGTACCAAATATTCTTTTCTAATGAACAAAAATTAAGGAAATGTGAAAGTGAAGTCTACATTGGTTCTGACCAGTGAGGACTGGGTAAGGACAGACGGCGGTGGCCCGGGCCCCCCATGAAGGCACTGCGGGTTTCGGGTTCACTAAGCTCTCTCTTTGGAGGGAGTTTGGGTTTTGTAGTCACACACTGACACTCTGAGAAGTCAGCGAATCTCTGGTCCCGGTTCTGCCAGACAGAGTTTGCTCTGTGTCCTTGGATCAAAAGCGTCCCCTCTCCAGGGATCTACACGGACCCCTTCCAGCTCAGGAAGTCCATGGTCACGTGCCCAAGGAATGGGGGTGACAACGCTACAGTGACCCAAATTCCCCAAGTGTCTTATAAATATTTATTGTCATTATTTACTGACAGTACCCACGTTTATGAAGTTCTTCCTATGCCACGATTTATACTAAGATCTGAAAAAGGTGCGTCATCCAGTCTAATCCTCCCACAGCCTCATTCCTGTCCCCACTGGCAGCCCAGGGGACAGAGCGCAGAGGGGCTGAGTGACTTGCCTGAGGACACACAGCACTGAGGAGCTGGATTTCCTTCGGGCAGGGGGGACTCCAAGGCCAGGGCTCTGCCTGTGTCACTCACGCCCCACCGCCCGGTGTCCACCAGCGGCAGGAAAACCTCATTTCCAGGCTGACCCTCCATCCGGCCACAGCCATCTGCCCAGGCCTGAGGTCACCTCGGCGGCCTGTCACCGGCTCTGCAGGCCTCAGGCCAGCACACCGACTGGCGCTTTGTCTCTCTGCAGAGGTGACGGTGCTGGGCCTGGAGGGCTCCGACAAGCTCTCCATTCTCCGGGGCTGCCCGGGGCTGCCCGGGGCCGCAGGACCCAAAGGAGAGGTGGGCGTCGCAGGAGGGAGAGGTACGTGCGGGGGAGGGCGGGCCTGAGCCCTTGCCCTGTCAGCCCCATTAGAGTTGGGCGGTGGCCCTGTGGGCCTCAGGTGGGGAGCTTGGGTCTTGCCCTGCTCAGAGCCAGCGTCCACCCTGGGGCCTGAAACTGCCTTAGGAGGGAGCCAGTCTCTGCAGTGTTTTATGAGCTCACGTTTGGGCCTATTTTCATAGAGTATCTGCTTCCTGGTTCTCAATCCAATCACCTAATGCGCTCTGTGTGTGTGGACAGAATACGTGGTTTCTAGTGTTGACCCACCCCTGCTCTATGTGGGCACGGCAGGACTAATTCTATGTCCCTCTGTAGTGTCACCTGAGCTCTGGGGCTGAAAGCTTGCAGGTACGGACTTCCGATGGGGACACTGCAGCCATGGAAATTAGGAAAACTCCACAGGTTCCCTTGGTGTGGGGCGAAGCTGGGACTCGGACCCCCAGTTCTCTAGGAGGAGCTCCTGGTCTCCAGGTCCTGGCCTCTGACTGGACAGGGGAGCCCTGTGAGGCCTGGGGTTCAGGTACCCACCCTCTAGTTCCAGAGGGTCCAACCTGGGGCCGCCACGGCCACAAGGATAACCAGGAGCAGCGATTCCCAGCGTGGGATTTCGGGTCCCGGTCTGGGAGCTGGGCTCAGTGATGTGTGTTGGAATTTGCAGGAGAACAAGGCCCCTCCGGAGTCCCTGGGAAGGCAGGACCCTCCGGACCCAAAGGTAACACCCTGATGAAGAGTGGAGACCCCCAGGCCTGGCAACAGAGAGCAAGAGAGGGCACTTCTGGGCTGTCACATGTGTCATTTCTAGGGAACCACACCCTGCCCCACACGGGACACTCGGCTCAGCCAGGGGCTGCGTCCATGTCAGAGCCCCTGGGGACTCGGGGCAGGACCCTGACCACAGCCCAGCACAGACTCCTGGCCCTGAAAGAACGGTGGGGGTGTGTCCGCCTCATCAGCTGTTTTCCTGCCCCGACCTCACTCCAGCCGTGGGAGGGCTTTGGGGACAAGACAAGCCCTCCTCTGGATGAGCAGGCGTCGGGCTTGAGCTGTGTCATCTCCCCACACGGGCGGCGCTGACCCTTCTCTCTCCATAGGAGACCCAGGGGAGAAGGGCTCACGTGGAGAGAAAGGTAAGCCCGTCCCGCCATCCCGAGGGGGTGACTCGGCCGACACTGAACAGAAAGGGTTCCCAGTGTGTGGAGCATGGGCCTGGGGTGGACACCAGCCCCTTCCTATGGGAGAGGTTTCTGGAGGGGGTGTGGGGTGGGGGTCCACACACCTGTCCAAGCCTGTCCCAGTCCCCCCCCTCCTGTCCTGGCCCCGGAACCCTGAGCAGGGAGCCCTGTCCTGTGCTCTCCTCGATTCTGTCCCCGGGGCTGCAGTAAATTAGGGCAAAGTTTAAAAATGCAAAGCCGGCCGGAAGTGGCCGGGACTATTAACAACAAGCTCTGGTCCGAGGAGATGTGTAAATGTAGAATATAGGCCTTTAAATATATCAACGTATATCGTAACTATGTAAAGCAGTATTACACATTTATGTGTTACATATGCTCATGCATACAGTTTATCAAATATAAAATACGCTCTGATATATTTTCTTGCAAAATATTCCAAAATCTCAGAGAAGCATGCTCCGGGAAATACAACCCCTGGACCGCCCCCCACTTTACCCTGAGGAGGGTCCCATTCCAGAAGCCTAGGTCCCACCAGACATTGTGTCTAAATGGATAAAATCCCCACATGGCAGCCCCCCATCCCATGGCCACCAACTAGGCAGGCGGTTCTGGAGACGAGGGAGGCTTAGGGAGACCCCGCAAAGGAGGCCCCCTCTCTTTGGCACAGGGCAGCTGAAAGAGGTGGCCAGTTAATAGAAACCCAGTGACTCGGTTTCTCCCAGGAGCACAGGAAGGGTCACGGCCCCCCGGGTAGCCAGGGCAGGGTGGCTTTACTGGGCTGTCGTAACCACCACCATGTTGGAAAGATCTAGAAAGTGCCTCTACCTTCTGCTCAGCGTTTGGGGACAAGAACATACGAGTCACGCCTTAAATGCGTGTTTTCCTGTCTGTCCGCATCTGCAGGAGAACCTTGGGAGCCTGATCAATGTCACACAGGTGGGTGACGGGCCCCGGTGTGTCCGGCCGACCCAGGGGCTCTGTCTGTCCCTTCCTGTCCGTTAGCCAATTACCGAGGCCAGCACTCAGCCCGGACACCTGTCAGCTGCCTTCAGAAGGACCAGAATGACATTCCTGGTCTCATGCCCTGAAAATGTTAGCGTGTACCCCAGCGGCCCAGGGCCTGGGGACCAAGGCGGGGGCAGCCCTGGGAGGTGGCGATGGCAGCAGACTGTGCGTGGCCATCACAGCTTGGTGGCCCTGGGTTGGGGTGCTCTGTCCCAGGCTTCGAAGTCCTCCCCTGCCCATACCCGCACCTGTTGTCCCCGCTCCACCGTCCTCACCCCCCAGCCTCTGCCCTGCCCAAGGTGCCCTGTCATCCAATTCCCGGTTCTGTTCCCAGGACCTCGGAACTGCAAGGAGCTGCTCACCAGGGGACACTCTCTGAGCGGCTGGTACACCATCTACCTGCCCGACTGCCAACCCCTTACTGTGCTGTGTGACATGGACACGGACGGTGGGGGCTGGACCGTGAGTGTCAAGGTTTTGGGGAGTCTGTGGCCCTAAGGCGGAGGTGGCTGTGCTGGGAATCTCACAGACCAGGTTGTACCTGGTGGGAGGACATGGGCTCCGTGGCCTTTGTCAAACGCCCATACCCCTCAGTCTCGGGCCGCCCTCCCCCCATTTCACCAAGGACGGGACAACCAGAAATGTTAGTGGGGGTGAACCCATGTTACAAGACATCCAGGCCATGGGCAAGGCCCTCAGCGAGTCCACTACTCCCCTGCTTGTGGTTTTGGGCTTGTCACCTGCCCTCTCTCAGCCTCGAATGCCGGCTTTGTCACATGTGGGCACCTGTCTGACCGCCTTGGGGTTTGTGACGAGGCCCACATGGCCGTGCTGTGGCGCTCGGCCGCGATGCTCTGTGAACTACAAAGCTGCTCCCACATGTGCCCCCGACCCATGCCGGCCACTGCAGGCCCGTGTCTCCGGCCCTGTCGCTCCCCACAGGTGTTCCAGAGAAGGGTTGACGGCTCCGTGGACTTCTACCGGGACTGGGCCACGTATAAGCAGGGCTTTGGCAGCCAGCTGGGAGAGTTCTGGCTGGGGAATGACAACATCCACGCCCTGACCGCCCAGGGTAGGGCCAGTGCCAGGGGTTTGGTGCTCGTAGGGACCCTGACCTGAGACCCGGGCCACCTGGAACAGGAGACGCCCCTCCCCCTTCACCCTCCACAGCAGGGTTAGTCTGAGCCCAGGAGAACGTCCGGGCCCCCAGGACGTGCGGCCCTGCCTTCGACTCCCAGAACGTTAGGCTCAGAAAATGTCAGAACTTTGAGGTGAAGACCCCATCCAATCATGAGTCACTGGCACCTTAGAACCGAAATTGGAGGGACACCACGGCCATCACAGTAAGGTCCAACACCCAGCCCGCAACCCACCCTACACTATTGCTCTTCCCTGAAATGGCCAGCTCAGGGGGAGAGACCCCTGTCTCCCATCCTGCCAGCCCCCAGGCGGGCCAGTCCACACGGATCTGGAGTGAGGGCAGCACCTTTCCCCTCTGGTCCTCCTGCCAGAGCGTCAGCACCATGCTGCTCCTTGGGACGCTGCAGAGCTGCCCGTCCCCTTCTTGCTCCAGTACCCCATGAGCATGTCCTAAGACATCGCTCCCAGATGAAGGAAAGCTGGAAGCATTTCCCCATGCTGGGCTGTGAGGCGCTGCACACCCCACTCCAGAAAAATGCAGGTTTGGGAGTACGGTGACGTGTGTGCCACCAGCGACTCTGAGGAGGGGACTTCCGGGTTTGGCAGAAGGACTCCTGGGCAGTAGGTTTCCACAGCCCCTCAGTGGCCAAGGACTTTATGTATGAGCTTGAGGGGACTTCTCCTTGGATGCCAAGTCCAGATAGTCCCTAAAAACTTACCCAAATCCTGGCGGCAGAGGGTCTCTTTTGCTGAGACCTTAAAACCTTTCCCCAACAGGAAACAGCCAGCTCCGTGTAGACCTCGTGGACTTTGAGGGCAATCGGCAATTTGCCAAGTTCACTTCGTTCAAGATGGCGGGCGAGGCAGAGAAGTACAAGCTCGTCCTGGGAGCCTTTGTCGGGGGCAATGCTGGTGCGTGTCAACGCTGGGCAGTGGCCTGGCCTTCAGAGGGGGTTTGGGGGGCAGCAAGAGCCCACTCAGTGTGCTGGCTCTGTCCCCCTGGGCTGGGGGGTCCGCCCCCCTCTGGGCCCCGGTCTCTGCCTCTGTAAATGCAGATAGTAACACCCAGGTCTCTGTAGCATGGGGCCAGCGACATCATCAGGGAGCACCCCCAAGGCTGTGACTGCACAACCGTGAGCTGTGTGATGGAGCCCGAGGTTCCTGACCCTCGTCCTGCTGAGAGCTGGAAGAGACCTTAGAGTCCTGTTCCCAAACTGTGTTCTACAGAACACAAGCCCTGTGGGAGACTCTTTCCCAAAAGAATGGTCATGTGACGTGGGCAGGCATTTCCTACAGAGCGCCCCTCTTGGGATCCCCAGTGCGCAGTCGTCGTGAAGGGCTCCGACGACCTCTGCAGCAGGAGCCTAACTATGCTGAAGCCAGAGCTGCAGACAGCACGGCACTCCCGGGGGACCTTGATAATATCAGCCTCAAGTTTGACATGCACGACCTCGCTTGAGCCTGCCAAGGAAGGACCAGGGTCAGGGCCCATCGTTCTGGCTTTGCAGGCGGTAACACTGAGGCTCAGGGGGGCTCTAGGAGCCAGAGTCAGCCTCACGCCCAGGGGTGAAGACGGAGCAGGGGCCCCCTGATGAGGCGTGTGCGGTCCCTACTAGGGGGGACCCGGACAGCCTGGGGAGGGAGATGGAGCCCAGAGGAGAAGTGCAGGCAAGGGGGCGGGGCATCCAGGGGAGAGACCAGAACGGTCCTGACAGTGTCGGGTGCTGGGAGGAAACAGCCGACACCTGAGGGAAACAGCCGACACCTGGGGGAAACAGCCGACACCTGTGCTGTGGGGAAGAGTTCCAGGGCCCGGAGGCGGGTCAGGTGGGTGCCTTCTGCTCCCGAGGACCCCACGGCCTAGGCAGGCGCTCCAGCCTTCGAGCTGAGCTGATGCATTGCCAGCGTGCGGAGCACTGAGAGGAAGCAGAGGCAGGCCCAGCTGGCGGGGCCTCCTGACGGCAGGGCCTTTTCTGGCACCAACTGTTCCGCGTTTTGTCTTGAGCAGGTGATTCCCTGACGACCCACAGAAACAAGTTCTTCTCCACCAAAGACCGGGACCACGACCAGAGTTCTCACAGCTGTGCCGAGCTCTACAGGGGAGCCTGGTGGTACGGCAATTGTCTCGCGTCCAACCTGAATGGCCCCTACCTCACGGGGTCCCAGGACGGCTACCGGGGTGGCATCAACTGGAAGTCGGGGAAAGAATACAACTACAGCTACAAGGTGTCGGAGATGAAGGTGCGGCCCACCTAGAACGGGCGGGCGGGCCGGCCGGCCACCTGTCCCGGCTGCTTCGCACCCACCTGCACGGCAGCGCCAGGAAGCTTCGCTCTGAATGCCCAGCCTAGGACAGCGCTGGCGGCACCCCACTGCCCCTCTGCCTCCCGCTCTGAAAAACCCGAAGTCAGAGCCCCTTCTGTCCCATCAGGGTGTCCCAACACATGCACGTGCCCCACAGAAAGAAGAATTCTGCTTATAAAATTGTTTGCTTTCCAACAGACAAGGTTCATGGGGCTTTTTTCCCGGTTTTAATTTGCGCGTCTTGAACACCAGTCGTTTCGCGCACTTGTCCATAGCCACTCTACAGCACGTGCTTCTTCACTTGCTAAGTCAGGGGCCCAAGGAGCAGATAAAGTCACTGGCGTCCCGGGGGGGAGGTGGCTTTCCACAGACGAGCGGCCCCAGCCTGGAGCTCCCGTCATCGATGCCCTCCCTCACCTCCACCTCCTGCTTCCCTCCTGACTCACAGCATCTTCACAAAGCTTTAAAAAGGTCACTGTGAACCTAGAAAACGCTCATACAAAAGGGGAAAAGGGAAACAGGGACATTTTTGCTGCCAGTTAGGGCAGGGCGGATGCTTTGGGCCATGTGTCCCCTAGAGCAGCTGAAAGGGCCAACACCAATCCGTGAGGAAGGTGCAGCTGTGCGCTCAGCGATGTGGGCTCAGCTGGCCGTCCACACCCAAAATACAGCATCAGGCCAACCTCACACAACACAGCCTCACAAGGGGTGACAGGGGCAGGTCTCAGCCTCTCGGGCCCAGGGGACATCACTTTACCAGGACTTCAGAGGCCCCACGTTCGGCCACCATAAAGACAAGGCCCTCTGTGTATCGAAGGACCTGAGAGAATGAAAGGAAGGCCACAGAGGGACCGAGTCGCTTAGCAAACAGGCATGCATTAGTTTCCTGCTGCTGCCACAACTTGTGACCACAAATTTAGAGGCTTAAAAAAACCGAAACGTGTCATTAAAAAGCTGGAAGCCCAATGTGGGTATCAGTGTGCTAGAAGCAAGTTCTCAGCAGGGCTGGCTCCTTGAGGCTCTTGGGGACCATCTGTGCTCTTGTCTTTTCCAGCTCCCAGAGGCCATGGACATTCCTTGCCTCGTGGTCCCTTCCTGTCACTTCAAAGCCGGTGACATCAGCCGTGACCCTGCTGCCATGGTCACTTCTCCCTCTGAGTAGAGCCAGGAAAGACTGTCTGCTTGGAAGGGCTGATGGATTAGGTTGGGCACCTGAGAATCCAGGGGTCTCCCATCTCAAGATCCTCTATTTAATCACATCTGCCACGTCAGGTGACATAGTCACCAGTTCTGGGGATCAGGACAGGAAATCTTTGGCAGAATATTATTCTGCCTACCACAATCTATTTTTTTTTAAAGTACAGTCTCATATCCAGAATATTTAAAGAGCTCCAACAGATCAATTAAAAAAATTATAACAGCTCAGTAAAAAGTAGGTAAGGAATTTTTATAGACCCTTCACAAAAGATGATATCCACAGGACCAACATATTTATAAAAAGTTTCTCTATTTTGTTAGTTCTCAGATAAATGCAAATTATAACCAAAATGAGATACTACGACACACTCACCTGAACGGCGAACTTTAGGATGACTGGTAACACCAGGTGTCGGTGACACTGTCCGGCCAGGGTCCCATGTACTGCTGGCGGCAACATGAATCGGTGCTTCCAACTTGGAAAATAGTTTGGGACTTACTAGTAGGGGAGGAGGCATCCCATAGCCTGGCAGGGCCACTTCCTGTCATGTGTGCAGGGGGCGTGGCCTGGAATATCGGCAGCCGGAGGACCCACGGTAGCCACACCCTGGCATCCACCCAAAGGCCGTCAGGAAGAGGCAGGGGGGAATGTAGGGATCCCCAGGCCATGGCACTCCACAAGGCAACACAAATGACGCGCAGCCACCACACGCAGGGCGGGCGCACAAAGGACGCCAGGTTCAAGGGTGTGTGCCCACCTGACCTCACTTCATACAGAGTGGTTTTCAAAAGTAAAAACGGCCGGTAGTATTTAGTACTTGTAAATATATATACAAGGAAAAGAGGAAAGTGGCTGCATTTGGGGGCAGACGGGATGGTGACAGGGAAGGGACACAGCCAGGCTTTCAGGGTGCTGGCAGCGTGCTGTTTCTCTTCCCGGGTGGTGATCACACGTGTAGTGGCTGCACGGCGATGAAAGCTCCTTATGCGGCACTTTTCATTTGTACACTTTTGTGTACGTGCTACATTCACGAGTTAAAACGATTTGTAAAGACAGTGGGTCCAGGGACGTGGGTTATATGAGCATCTCGCCCTGACCTCCAGGGTCACTGACTTAGTAACTGTGAGGAGACCTCCCTGCAGACCACCTGGGGCAGATGATCCCCCAGGTCCTGGCCGCAGCCTCAGGTCGGAGGGCAAGCCTGTTGACTGGGACGGTCCTTTTCTTCCTTAGGAGATAAGTATCTTATAAACCCAGGAAGTAAGTCTAGAAATGGTTCATAGAATAAAAGTCATAGAGTTATGACTTCTGCGGTAGAGAACCTGGAACAGGCTTAATATTTCGTACTCTGATAATGTTTAAGGAAACTGGCCTATTGTAAGGAAAGCCCCACAAATCGCATCGTAACTCTGTAATGGACTTGGTCTTGTCCTGTTATCTGGACGACCTGTGCACTTACGCCCAGTATTGGAGTATGTGGCTGACTGGGCCCATTGCACCTCCAAGAGAAATGACCAGATTTCTAAAAATGTATTAGTACCGAGAAGATTTTGTGCAGGAGGCAATTGAAATTCCTAAGAAGGAATTTGAATATATTCCACTTATTATTGCAATTTAAAGTGTCGAGGGTACTTAATGAATGAAGTGTACAGTCTTCAAAGGTCCTCAAAAGCTCACTGTTAAGATTTGTAGGTCTTATGAATAGAAAACCAAGAATTATGAGCCACACTGAACAGATTAAGAAAAGTTGAGCTTTGGAACCTGTAGCTTTCAGAAGCCAGGCACGAATTTTAAAAAGCAAAGTACACCTAGGAAGGGTCTTTTCTAAACACAAATGCCTCCCCAAAGCCAAATCGGCAAAACCCGGTGACCGTTAGAACGGCTACCCACTGGCGTTTGGGGTAGGAAATAAAACAGGTGACTAGCTCAGGTCTTTTTCATCTCGGTCAGCCTCCGTCCTGCCAGGGCAGTCTGTCCTCAGTGGGAGTGTGCCCATAAGGGGCTGTGACAAGGCACCCAGCATGGCTTCCGTTCACCTTTGATTTCTTGGATATTTTATTACCCCTCCATTGACTTACAATGTGTACATTCATTTCCTATTGTTTTGGTTTCTATGCCTGAGATGGCAAACATCCATGACATCCACAGCCTAAGATGAACGATTCCTTCCAGCACGTCACCAGCAAAGAGCGTTCCTTGCCGCCCTTTCAGCTCCTTTACTCCCTCCTGCCCCTGTGTCACTGTCACACATTCACTTTATCCATGTAGTGAAAGCCTCTGCAGGTGGTAAATTCTGCCCATTTTTGCTTTCTGAAAACATCTTTATTTGGCCTCGCTCCCAAAGAGTATTTTCATTGGGTATAAAATGCTAGGTTGGCAGGTGTTTTTCTTTCAGCCCTTAAACAGGTCCATCCAGTATTTCTAGATTCCAGGATTTCTGCCCAAAGTCTTGTCCTTGCTTGCTGAAGAGAGCAGAGCTTTTCTCTGACTGACTATGAGATTTCCTTTCAGCCTTTAGACGTCTTCTACGATGTTCCTTGGTAAGGCTTTCTTTGCATCTGGCCCTTCTCGCTTTTCTTTCAAATATTCCAATTACACATAAAAGCACTTTTTTTTTTAACCACGTCCCATGTCTCTCATGCTAGTTTTCTATATTTTTATTCTTTTTTTCCTCTCCATGTTCAATCTGGATATTGTTTATTGATCTGCAGCCCAGTTTGCTCATCTAGCCCTTCACCCTGCTAAGCCCTTCGCCGTCACACTCCGACACAGCCCCTAAACCCATCTTCTGATTGGAGCACGACCCCGGGCACAGAGACCCTTCTCTCGGTTTCTACGTCTGCTAGATCTTATTCTGGTAATTCCTCACTGGTCTGATGGTCCTTTAAGGTTTACAAAGAGTATTTCTGACCTGTGTTCAGCTTTTTATTTGTTTGCAAAGGGAAGCTTGGTCCTGGTTATCTGGCCCATCGACACTGGAAGTGGAAGTCCGTGCGTCCAGCTCTCTCTCCTAGTTTTACGTGTTTTTCCGCGTCCCCAGAGCTCGCACATTTAGCACCTTTAAAACGCTCCCTTGAGGGAATGGCCATCCTCCTGTTGTTGAATAGTCATACTTTCATCATGCTTCGTGCCCATGACTTTGCAATGAACACATTTATGTAAAGCTTTTCCTGGTGTGTGGAATTTCGTCTAGAAATAAGTTCCCTTGTGAGCTTGCTGGTTCAAAGGGTGTGAACTTTTTCTCCAGGTGAGTGACACTGTATGGGAAAGATGACAATCCTAACACCAAATCACCAAACAGCAATTTATTTAAGGCATGACAATAGCCACTGTAATTAACTTGGTTCTGCTTCAGCATTTTGTTAGTCCTTGAATTTACTTTTCCTTTGGATCCCTGCTGCCTTGTGCTTGAGGAAGGGCTGGCAGAACTGGGGACGTGTGGCCCAGAGAAGCCTGGACATGGGGGGTAGGGAGAGGAACAGGCTTGGCCGTCATCTCTGTCCAGTTGATGTGCCGTCACAAAGTTTTCTACCACGGCTCATCTTTAGAATCAGCAGCAAGCCTTCACCAAGTACGGGTTCCAGGTAGTGCCTGCTGAGATTTGGGTCTCATGGGTCGGGGGTGGGCCCCTTGAATGTGCCATTTTAAGGGCCTCCGCAGATGGTTCTGATGGACGGTCAGGTTTAGGGACCACTGAGGGGCTGGTTTCAGAGAGGTAAGCGTGCCGTTTGCTCATTTCAGGGCAAGCAAATGAAAGACCTGGACTCTCTGGCCCATCAGAGCCACACTCGTGACAGATGACAGTGGTGCTGGCAGGGAAGAGACAGCCAAGCACATTATCACAAATACGGTTAGAATGCCTGCTCGCATGGCCCTGAGACACGGGGCTGCGGAGCCAGACCCCTTATCAGCTGAGGCAACCAGGCTACACCCGGGCTGCTCAGACTTAGAGGCCCCCGAGTTATGGAGTGGCTGAGGTCAGGGCACTGCTAGCCCGTCACACACTTGGCGGTCAGGGTCTTTGTTTTGTTTTGTTTTCTGAATATGCATCCTGTCCTTGACTCCTGTGTCTTGGCCACCAGCCCAGTAGAGGCTCTTCTGTGCATATGGGTAAGTAGCTTTGGACTTCCTGCTGAACGATTCGCGTGGCGCCTTCCACAGATGAGCTCTGTGGAAGCTTCTGATGTCACTGTCAACTGCCCCAGGCCACCCCGCATGGATGTCCTCGATGGCGGTGAGGTGAGCATCTCATGTTTGCAAGCTTTTCAGAAAAGGCTGCACGGGACCGCTAGAGCTGCAGGGGCCGTGATCTTGCAGACACCCCTCTCATCACGGACAGTGCAGGACTCTGTCAGGGCCGTATTTGCTACTTTGGCACAGATGGAAATTTCCAGATGGTTCCTGGCTCCCATGGCGTCCTGGCTGGGACTTCTGCCACATATTGGGGTGGGCGGTGGGGCTTCCAGCCTCCTGTGATGTTCCAGGAATCAGATAATTGGCCACCCCCTACCCATATGGCTGATTAGTCACGGTGACAATGACGGCCAAATTAAGTAGCTCGAATGTGGCTGAAGAAATTGACAGGCGGCAAAGCTGGCTCAAAGCCCAGAGCGGGTTTTAGGACTAGCATGAGGACGCAGATTTCCTCTCCCCTATCTGCACCCCGGCTCCGACCGAGGTCACCTCTTTGTAAAAGTAAGTGACCTTTAGAAAACCAGGTGTCACAACAAAACCTTCACGTCTCAGGGCCTTAGCACAACACAAACGTGTTCCTGCCCAGGTCGTGGCCCGAGACAGGGCCTGGGAGGGCGGGTCCATGCCGCAGGGGCTTGAAAACCAGCCCTTTTGTGGCCTGGCGCCTCTCTCCTCTCCCCAAAATGCTCCTCTCGTCCAATGCCGCCCCGCTTTCCCTCCACGCCCGCCGTCTCTCCTGTAGGGCGGCTGGCTTCCAGCTCTGCAGCTTGGGCAGAAAGGACGGCTACTCACAAGGTGGGTCGCTCTGGGCCACCACTGCTTCGGGCCTTTGTTACACCAGCGCTTTGAAAGCCTCTACCTCCTCCTGTCTGGGGCCTAGAACGGTTCAGGATCGTTCTTACTCGGCCAGACTCATGATGCTACACGCTTCACTCCATTGCGTCCCGCCTGCATGGGACTCAGTCCGCCCCCTAAGCCCTTCTGTGCCTTGTAACTCCCGGTCAGACAGCCGCCCAGGCAGATAAACCCGCACCACCGAAGTCCTGCTTCCCAAAGGATGCCTCACGAACCAGCCTTCAAGCTGTTGCAGGTAACACTTGCCCTGACAAAAGTCCTTGGCCCTGTACGCACCCTCTAGCCGCCAGGCCAGGCTCACTGATGTGAGACTCGCTGCCCAGGACTGTTCTTTGGACAACAGCTTCTGCACTAGATGGCGTGGGCATTGGCAGCTGTGTCACAGCAACCTCAGTACGCAGCGTGGCACTGCGCAGCAGTGCCCATGGGTGGGCCCAGCGCCTGGGGTCTCTCCCCTGGGAGACTGCACAGAGGTGCTGGGGCCAGTCCGGCAAGGGGTCTGCACCGCTTCTGTCAACATCCCACATGTGGAAGCCCACCCAGCCGGAAAGGCCGTGGGGAAACGACAGGGACTGCTTGTCCAGTGCTATTGGGCAAGACTTCATTCCCCCAGAGCGGCCGAAAGCTCCTTCTCCGCCTAGAGCAACTTTCTCTGCTCGCTCCCTGGGGGGTGGCCCGGGTTCGTCTGTCTTCATTAGCCAAAAGACTAGGGCAGTCTAGTGAACCTGAATAGCTGACTAGGGGACCCAAACAGCCACACAAGGGCTAAGTACTGGCCCATGTCAGGACAGGCTGACCAGGCCGGCGGGGAGGTGTCCTCTGCGGGGAAGAGGGCCGGGTACCCTCCTCGGCAGACACGAGTCCCCACGCTGATGCCACTTTTATCTCAGGGGCAGCCTGCCTGGCGGGAGGGGTGTCTTTCCATCCTGCACGTCGAGCCCGGCTGTGGGGCAGCTTTGCACTGGACACTCACAGCAAAGCATGGCCCTTCCGGTCCCCTGGGCACCCAGGGCAGCCGCACTTACTGCTGTATTGCATTTTACTTTTATTTGTGGTGAGGGGTTTGCAGGCATTCAATCCCTTTTATATTGTGTCTGGAGATGTCCTGCAGAAACGCCCATGAACATGGGAGTGTGGAGTGGTGGGGAGAGCCGGGGCCCCGAGCAGCTGGGGCCTGGACACCAATCCATTGCTGAGCTAGGGGTCAGCAAACACTTGCTTTCTTTTGTTTTCTTTTAATTTACTATTTTTAAATTCTTTTTAAATTGAGTTAAAGCTTACCTTTTCTTTTTTTTTTTTAATTGGAGAATTGGGGAAGGGGAACAGCCAAGTTGTGGTCCTTCAATCTTAGTTGTGGAGGGTGCAGCTAGCTCAGCTCCAAGTCCAGTCGCCATCTGGCTGCTCACGGCCGCTCAGCTCAAGGTGCCGTGTTCAATCCTAGTTGCGGGTGGGCGCAGCCACCATCCCATGTGGGAGTTGAACCAGCAGCCTTGTTGTTAAGAGCACACGCTCTATTCCCTGAGCCACCTGGGTGGCAGCTCAGCTCAAGGTGCCGAGCTCAGTCCTTAGTGGCGGGCGGGCATAGCCCAACATCTTGAACAGGCAACCTTGTTGTTAGGAGCATGTGCTCTCACCAGCTCAGCAGCAGCTCAGCTTGGGCGCAGCTCACTGGCCCATGTGGGAACCAAACTGGCGATCCTGTTACTCAGAGCTCGCACTCTTAAGCAAGCTCTTAACCAACAGAGCCACTCAGCTGGCCCAGCAAACACTTTCTTAAGGGCTGGCTAGTAAAGATTTTAGGACCTGCTGTCATAGGGTCTCTGTGTCCACTGCTCTACTCTGCCTGCAGCAGACAGCTGCCAGGAACAGCAGATAGCCAGACGGCTGGGAGGCCACCGGGTGGCTCTATGGGCACCCAGGCACATGGGCCCTGGTTGGCTGACTCTTGTCTGAGACCATCAGAAGCTCCCTGTGGCGTCTAGTCACAGGGAGGCATGGACAGACACACAGACATGGACACACAGCCAGTGACCTGCACAAGTGACCATGGCGTCCCGTGTGTGCCCATACGGGAGCTGATATCTTTATTGACAATGTGCGCTGGTGACGTGGTCTGGGGGACGGTTACCCTTATCCCGACAGATGGGAAAAAAAGGGCTGGAGTCGGTGAGGGGCAAGGCGGGGGGTCCCTGCCCAAAACGGGGAGCAGAATGAAGTTCTCCATCCACGTGAGGACAGTGAGTCAGATGCCGTGTTCCCCTCCTGGTGCGGCTCGGGTCCTGGTCCTTGACGCTCTGGGCCACCTGCCCACCTGTTCTAGGTGGGCCGCACCTTCATCTCCGACAGCTTGTAGCTGTAGTTGTACCCTTTCCCCGACTTCCAGTTGATGCCATTTGCAAAGCTCTCATGGGACCCCCCAAGGTAGCGACCGTTGAGGTTGGACACGTGACAGTTGTTGTACCACCAGGCTCCCTTGTACTGCACGGCACAGTTGGAAGCAGCTATGCCATTGTCTCGGTCTTTGGTGGAGAAAGGGTGGTTGTTGTGGGCCGTCAGGGAATCACCTGCTCAGAAGAAACAGTGGGGCATTTTACACACAGTCTACGAGGTCTTCGGTCCTAGGTCTAGGCCAGAGATGTCCAGGTGTGCGTGCTGTGCACTGCGCAATTCCCATGATGCCACTCATGTGACCTCAGTGCACACTGGCTCTGCTGATATGGTGGCCTCAGTATCCCCTTGTCTGGTCTGCCCCTGCCAGCTAACAGGCATCCTGTCACTTAGCGGGGAGGTCACTCACTGCCCAAGAAGTCCTACGTTCCAGGGGGAGAGCTGCAGGCACCATGGACTGGGCAGTGAGGCCCACAGAAAAGTGCTAAATGGTTATCCTTCCCCACTTTTCATCCATAATGGTCGTAAATAATAATACCACCCCTTTAGGACTTTCTACTGCATGTGTCACATCATCCTCAGGTACAATTAGGGCAGGCATGTCATCCTAACCTATGGATGAAGAAACTGGTGAGGTTAAGTCACCACCCAGCGTCGCCCAGGGGAGACAGAGCCAGGACACTGAGTGGGCTCTTGCTGTTCCCCAAACCCCCTCTGAAGGCCAGGCCACTGCCCAGCATGGACACGCACCAGCATTGCCCCCGACAAAGGCTCCCAGGACGAGCTTGTACTTCTCTGCCTCATTTGCCATCTTGAACGAAGTGAACTTGGCAAATTGCCGATTGCCCTCAAAGTCCATGAGGTCTACACGGAGCTCGCTGGTTCCTGTTAAGAAAAGGTTTTCAGGTCCCAGCAGAAGGGAACCTCTGCCTCCAGGCATGGGAGGTGGGACATCTGGGTAAATTCTTAGGGTGCGTCTGAGCTTGGCATCCAGGAAAACTCCACTGGGCACAGACGAAATCTTGTGTTGATATGAGGCCCTTCCACTTGAGTGTCCTCCCCACTCTTCCACATGCCAGCCTGAAACGCCAATGGGCGTTTCACGGGTGTTCATTGGATGGAACGAAGGATTATTCTACTGTGAACATGTAAATTCTCCTGCAAATGGCTGTTCAGCCACAAACTACAGCCCCAGAAACTGTAGTTTCTTTTCCAAGAATTGGAGGACCATAAGCAGATACCATCAAGGCTGCCGTAGGGTAGTGGGACTACAATGTCTCAGTTAAACTTTACAACCAGCCATGACACTGATCCAACGGCACAGAGAACTGGTGGGAAGCCCTGCCTGTCTTGGGGCGAGTGTGGCTGTGTGGGGACTGCCAAACGTCCTGACCTGGGGGAGACACGGAGGGTCTAGGGTCCCAATTTCAAGGAAAGACCAACAGCTGGAATTAGGAGAAGGACTAACTCAAGTCCTGGTGGCCTCATTGTCATCTCCTACCCTCAGACACAATTAGTTCTGAGACTGGAAGGGGTCTTCACCCCAATAATCCAACTTCCTCTGACTCTAACATTCGGTCTAAAAGAGCACATGTCCTAGCTTGTCAGGGTCGTGACATTCTCCTGGGCTCCGACTAAAACTCCTGTGGAGGGTGAAGGGGGAGGGGCGTCTCCTGTTCCAGGTGGCCCGGGTCTCAGGTCAGGGTCCCTACGAGCACCAAACCCCTGGCACTGGCCCTACCCTGGGCGGTCAGGGCGTGGATGTTGTCATTCCCCAGCCAGAACTCTCCCAGCTGGCTGCCAAAGCCCTGCTTATACGTGGCCCAGTCCCGGTAGAAGTCCACGGAGCCGTCAACCCTTCTCTGGAACACCTGTGGGGAGAGAGAGGGCCGGGGAGACAGGCCTGCAGTGGCCGGCACGGGTCGGGGGCACATGTGGGAGCAGCTTTGTAGTTCACAGAGCATCGCGGCCGAACGCCACAGCACGGCCATGTGGGCCTCGTCACAAACCGCAAGGCGGTCAGACAGGTGCCCACATGTGACAAAGCCGGCAGTGGAGGCTCAGAGAGGGCAGGTGACAAGCCCAAAGCCACAAGCAGGGGAGTAGTGGGCTCGCTGAGGGCCTTGCCCATGGCCTGGATGTCTTGTAACATGGGTTCACCCCCACCAACATTTCTGGTTGTCCCATCCTTGGTGAAATGGGGGGAGGGCGGCCCGAGACTGAGGGGTGTGGGCGTTTGACAAAGGCCACGGAGCCCATGTCCTCCCACCAGGTACAACCTGGTCTGTGAGGTTCCCAGGACAGCCACCTCCGCCTGAGGTCCACAGACTCCCCAAAACCTTGACACTCACGGTCCAGCCACCGCCGTCCGTGTCCATGTCACACAGCACAGTAAGGGGCCGGCAGTTGGGCAGGTAGATGGTGTACCAGCCGCTCAGAGAGTGTCCCCTGGTGAGCAACTCCTTGCAGTTCCGAGGTCCTGGGAACAGAACCGGGAATCGGATGACAGGGCACCTTGGGCAGGGCGGAGGCTGTCGGGTGAGGACGGAGGAGCGGGGACAAGTGCGGGTATGGGCAGGGGAGGACTTCGAAGCCTGGGACAGAGCACCGCAACCCAGGGCCACCAAGCCGTGATGGCCACGCACAGTCTGCTGGCCATCGCCACCTCCCAGGGCTGTCCCCGCCTTGGTCCCCAGGCCCTGGGCCGCTGGGGTACATGCTAACATTTTCAGGGCATGAGACCAGGAATGTCATTCCGGTCCTTCTGAAGGCAGCTGACAGGTGTCCGGGCTGAGCGCTGGCCTCGGTAATTGGCTAACGGACAGGAAGGGACAGACAGAGCCTCTGGGTTGGCCGGACACACCGGGGCCCGTCACCCACCTCTGTGACATTGATCAGGCTTCCAAGGTTCTCCTGCAGATGCGGACAGACAAGAAAACACGCATTTAAGGCGGGACTCTTATGTTCATGTCCCCAAACGCTGAGCAGAAGATAGAGGCACTTTCTAGATCTTTCCAACATGGTGGTGGTTACGACAGCCCAGTAAAGCCACCCTGCCCTGGCTACCCGGGGGGCCGTGACCCTTCTGTGCTCCTGGGAGAAACCGAATCACTGGGTTTTTATTAACAGGCCACCTCTTTCAGCTCCCCTGTGCCAAAGAGAGGGGGTCTCCTTTGCGGGGTCTCCCTAAGCCCCCCTTGTCTCCAGAACCGCCTGCCTAGTTGGTGGCCATGGGATGGGGGCTGCCATGTGGGGATTTTATCCATTTAGACACAATGTCTGGTGGGACCTAGGCTTCTGGAGTGGGACCCTCCTCAGGGTAAAGTGGGGGGAGGGGGCGGTCCAGGGGTTGTATTTCCCGGAGCATGCTTCTCTGAGATTTTGGAATATTTTGCAAGAAAATATATCAGAGCGTATTTTATATTTGATAAACTGTATGCATGAGCATATGTAACACATAAATGTGTAATACTGCTTTACATAGTTACGATATACGTTGATATATTTAAAGGCCTATATTCTACATTTACACATCTCCTCAGACCAGAGCTTGTCGTTAATAGTCCCGGCCACTTCCGGCCGGCTTTGCATTTTTAAACTTTGCTCTAATTTACTGCAGCCCCGGGGACAGAATCCAGGAGAGCACAGGACAGGACTCCCTGCTCAGGGGTCCGGGGCCAGGACAGGAGAGGGGGGACTGGGACAGGCTTGGACAGATATGTGGACCCCCACCCCACACCCCCTCCAGAAACCTCTCCCATAGGAGGGGGCTGGTGTCCACCCCAGGCCCATGCTCCACACACTGGGAACCCTTTCTGTTCAGCGTCGGCCGAGTCACCCCCTCGGGATGGCGGGACGGGCTTACCTTTCTCTCCACGTGAGCCCTTCTCCCCTGGGTCTCCTATGGAGAGAGAAGGGTCAGCGCTGCCCGTGCGGGGAGATGACAAGGCTCAAGCCCGACGCCTGCTCATCCAGAGGAGGGCTTGTCTTGTCCCCAAAGCCCTCCCACGGCTGGAGTGAGGTCGGGGCAGGAAAACAGCTGATGAGGTGGACACACCCCCACCGTTCTTTCAGGGCCAGGAGTCTGTGCTGGGCTGTGGTCAGGGTCCTGCCCCGAGTCCCCAGGGGCTCTGACATGGACGCAGCCCCTGGCTGAGCCGAGTGTCCCGTGTGGGGCAGGGTGTGGTTCCCTTGAAATGACACATGTGACAGCCCAGAAGTGCCCTCTCTTGCTCTCTGTTGCCAGGCCTGGGGGTCTCCACTCTTCATCAGGGTGTTACCTTTGGGTCCGGAGGGTCCTGCCTTCCCAGGGACTCCGGAGGGGCCTTGTTCTCCTGCAAATTCCAACACACATCACTGAGCCCAGCTCCCAGACCGGGACCCGAAATCCCACGCTGGGAATCGCTGCTCCTGGTTATCCTTGTGGCCGTGGCGGCCCCAGGTTGGACCCTCTGGAACTAGAGGGAGGGTACCTGAACCCCAGGCCTCACAGGGCTCCCCTGTCCAGTCAGAGGCCAGGACCTGGAGACCAGGAGCTCCTCCTAGAGAACTGGGGGTCCGAGTCCCAGCTTCGCCCCACACCAAGGGAACCTGTGGACTTTTCCTAATTTCCATGGCTGCAGTGTCCCCATCGGAAGTCCGTACCTGCAAGCTTTCAGCCCCAGAGCTCAGGTGACACTACAGAGGGACATAGAATTAGTCCTGCCGTGCCCACATAGAGCAGGGGTGGGTCAACACTAGAAACCACGTATTCTGTCCACACACACAGAGCGCATTAGGTGATTGGATTGAGAACCAGGAAGCAGATACTCTATGAAAATAGGCCCAAACGTGAGCTCATAAAACACTGCAGAGACTGGCTCCATCCTAAGGCAGTTTCAGGCCCCAGGGTGGACGCTGGCTCTGAGCAGGGCAAGACCCAAGCTCCCCACCTGAGACCCACAGGGCCACCGCCCCACTGTAATGGGGCTGACAGGCAAGGGCTCAGGCCCGCGCTCGCCCGCACGTACCTCTCCCTCCTGCGACGCCCGCCTCTCCTTTGGGTCCTGCGGCCCCGGGCAGCCCCGGGCAGCCCCGGAGAATGGAGAGCTTGTCGGAGCCCTCCAGGCCCAGCACCCTCACCTCTGCAGAGAGACAAAGCGCCAGTCGGTGTGCTGGCCTGAGCCTGCACAGCCGGTGACAGGCCGCCGAGGTGACCTCAGGCCTGGGCAGATGGCTGTGGCCAGATGGAGGGTCAGCTTGGAAATGAGGTTTTCCTGCCGCTGGTGGACACCGGGCGGTGGGGCGTGAGTGACACAGGCAGAGCCCTGGCCTTGGAGTCCCTCCTGCCTGAAGGAAATCCAGCTCCTCAGTGCTGTGTGTCCTCAGGCAAGTCACTTAGCCCCTCTGAGCTCTGTCCCCTGGGCTGCCAGTGGGGACAGGAATGAGGCTGTGGGAGGATTAGACCGGATGACGCACCTTTTTCAGATCTTAGTATAAATCGTGGCATAGGAAGAACTTCATAAACGTGGGTACTGTCAGTAAATAATGACAATAAATATTTATAAGACACTTGGGGAATTTGGGTCACTGTAGCGTTGTCACCCCCATTCCTTGGGCACGTGACCATGGACTTCCTGAGCTGGAAGGGGTCCGTGTAGATCCCTGGAGAGGGGACGCTTTTGATCCAAGGACACAGAGCAAACTCTGTCTGGCAGAACCGGGACCAGAGATTCGCTGACTTCTCAGAGTGTCAGTGTGTGACTACAAAACCCAAACTCCCTCCGAAGAAAGAGCTTAGTGAACCCGAAACCCGCAGTGCCCTCACAGGGCCCCAGGTGCTGCTGGTTTTCAGTGCACCCCCTTTCTCTCTCTGCCCACTGGAGACGCCGGAAGTCACTGTCGACGCTGCCTTCATCCCTATGTCTTCACCTCGGGGGCTGATCTGTCATCAGAAGCAGCCTCTCAGCAGCTGTGGGCCCAAGGTCTCTGCCCTGGGCCCCACAACCAAGAGGGAAACCATGCTCTCTTTTCAACCCCAAATCTGCTGATTCCCTCTCCGGGGTAGGGGCCAGAAATCTGCATTAACAACCCTCCACTAAGTGCGGGAGCCCTTGGATTAGAGAATCTTAGGGCGCCTCTCCTGGAAGCCCACTCCCCTCCTCCCAGGACAGAGTCAGGTCCAGCCGTGAAGTTCCGTGGGGCGAATCATCGGCTTGAGAGTCAGACAGACTCTGAGGGCCCCTGTCCCCTCTCCCTCTGACCTGTGTGACCTTGGGCCAACAGTCTCTCCGCCTTAGGATAAAGCCGGGCTGCTGAGCGTCCTCAGAAGAAGACGTGTAGAGTGCGTCACCAAGCTCTCTACGTGGTCAATGAGTGGATAGGTACCAGCGTTCAGGGACCAGAACGCTCAGGTCCATCTCACCTGGACAGGTATCGGCAGCTGGGCTAGCCAGGGTCTGGATGCACAGGAGCAAGAGGAGCGGGCCAGCAGGCCCCAGGGCCAGGGCAACGCTGCTCAGCTCCATGTCCTCTGGTCTTTGAACTTCCAAGACCTCGGAGGGCAGAAGTAGCCTGGGCCTGTTCCTCAACTCCCACGGAACGCCCACTTCCTATGGGTTCTTTGGCTACACCGACTGGGTGTTCCCTTCCTGCTGGGCTCCCCCCGAAACTCCTGCTGAATCAGACTTCCTTCCCCCAGCAAGGCTGCCCTGCTCCCAGGACCCTCTGCCAGAAAGGGTCTCCCTCGGTTGTGGCTTAAGGGAGGCCCAGTGTCCAAGCCCCCTTTTCAATTCCCAGCTGTACCCAAACAACACCCCAAGGCTTTGGCTGGGGGGTTAGGAAAAGTGGCACAGGATATTTCCGTCCCTCATCTAGTTAGCAGAATACTCAGGTTTGCAGCCAATCACTGGGCTCAAGACATGGAGGGAAAGAGAACAATTCTGAACGTGCGAGGTGCAGAGTATTACTGACACCAGCCTATTGGGGGGGGGTCTATTGTTTGAATTTCACAGGTGGAGAGATTGAAGTCACACAGCTAGTAAGAGCCAGACATGGGCGTCAGGCCTACCTAACGGCCCGAAGATCCCCGGAGCTGTTCCTTACACCTGAAAGTGAGGTTGACTTGTCCCCACAAACCCCTGAGGCCATGCCCCACGTCTTGTCCTGTGAATCAAATCACACGCCACCTGAACACGCTGTGGGCACTTTGGGATGCGGTTCTGAGGATGTTCAGAAAAGGATGCCAGGGAGAGTAGGGTGGTAACAAGAGCGGGTGAAAAAGGGCAGAACTCTTCTGTGGCTTGACATTTCTCTGGGCGAGCATGCAGTGACCGGTGGTCTAACCACACTAGGTCCCCAAGTAGGAGAGAAATAGGGGAGCCTGACCAGGGGCTTAACCAAAGGGGTGTGTTGTCAAGGGTGACATAGGACCTTACGTCCATCATGGACACTCCGTTAACACTAGACTTTGCATATTTTTGTGCAGTGGCTTCAGCCTGCTGAGACAGAGGGAGAAACAGGTACATTGTGTCAGACACCACTGAGACCCCAGGCAGCCGGTCCCCGTCACAGTCTGGATTTCAGTGCTGCTACCTCGTCTGTCTGCCGGGAAGGGCTCGGCTGGTGTAATGAGGACAACCCCTGCCAGTCCCCTCTTCTTGGCATTGTCAGTGCACGTGTTTCAGGTGAGATGTCAGCAATACAATCAGACATCAATTTAATGTTCCTCAGAGTCTGTGGGTCTAAGAATACGAAAACAAAAATGAAAGAGTTCAAATAGGAGACTTCCAGTAAGATGGCGGAATAGACAGACGCTGTGCCGACTACCTCCCAGGATCACAACAAAATTACATATAATTTATAAGATATTCAACCTCAGAAGTTTCCTGGACCCTAGATGAGCAGAAACTCTAAATGAAGGACTTAAAGAGGAGACCACGTCGAGTCTGGTAGGAGGGGCGGAGACGAGAGAGGGTGAACCCCGTGAGGGTCACCTCAGCCGTGGGGAGGCTACTCCGGTTGGGGGCGAGACCCTCCGGCGAGACCGTGCTCACCACCCCAGAGTTACGTTGCCGGGAAGAGGAATTCTATGATAGCTGGAAGGAGAAAATAGTGAGGACTCTCTTTGCTCGGCTCGGTGAGGCTGAGGGCAGCTGGAGCCGGCAAACCGACTCGCTCGCTGGTGAGCACTCACCCGGTTCCTGGTGGAGGGAGCAGCTTTGTGAGCGGGGCCCAGGAGCCTCCAGGAAGGACTGAACTGGGTGCCTTTGGTGCGGGAGCTGGAGGTTTTTGGGACCATTGTTCCCCAGATGTGGAGCTTGCACACGAGTAGTGCACAGGAGGGCACCATTTTTTCAGGGCTGGGCCCTCCCACAGAGGCTCAGGGCTGGGACTGCACTGGTCTGCTGGAATTGGCGCAGGACTGCGTGTGTGCGTGTGCGGCCTTGGATCCCCACCCTCCGCACTGCTTGTGCTGCGTAGCCGGGGAAACGCCGGGCAAGCACGCTCCGACTACAACAGACCCAGAAGTGCGCGACTTGCCTTAGGTCCCCGATTTCCGCACTGTGCATGCAGAGCTGTCTTGGTGGCAATTGGCTGTCGGGCTGCTCGGCCTGATCTGCGAACGGTTGATTGGGACAGGCTGAGACAGGGAGTTTTCCTGGGAGTGTAGGGCCGTGAACTGTGCGCCTGTGTGATTCAGCCGGGGCTTTCTGGGCGAGTTTGTGTGGGTTGGCTGATGCAGGAGTGCGTGCTGCTCTGACTTGGTGGGGGCCATTGACCACATCCTGTGGTGCCTTGGGGCCTGCCCCACCCACCTAGAGCTGTGTTGCCAGGGGCACCCTGAGCCCCTGGTCCCTGGCCCCCATCTCCGCAGGCCACAGAGGGGTTTTTGCAGCAGCAGACAGCCCGCAACAACCTGTGAGGATTTTTGGTGGTGAGCATGGTTCCAGAGCTCACAGCAGCTAATTGTGGGAAGCTTACTTCAAGTCTAGAGGGAGGTCGGCGCATGACCCACTGAGCCCTCCCCCCCAGCAGCTGGTGCTGAGTCACCCAGAATCTCTCTATTGCTGAGCAAGTGGTCTGCAGTGCAGATTACAGCGGGCAGAGAGCCCCTCCTTTTCTTTTT
>NW_017731353.1:7633309-7662270 GCF_001890085.2 Hipposideros armiger
TCACTTCGAGGGGTAAAAAGTATAACTATTGCACTGTGTTGTACAGCTGAAACTAATTCTAAAAAATGTGTATTTCATAATAAAAAATAAAATAATAAAAAATAAAAGAGTTCAAATATCTTACATCTGGGTCAATAGGAGTTGTTTGACCTCTGGCAACGCCAGGTTAGGTATTTGGAGTCATCGGCTTATGAAAAGGGTGAACAGACAACACATGTGTAAAGGGGTTTGCTTGAAGGTACGGCCAGGTTAAGCATGAAGGAAACGGTGGCTTTGCCACACTCTTGGGAGCCACGGGAATCTGAAGAAAGGACACCAGCACTTGAGGGCTCTTTTGGCCAATCCCCAAAAGACAGCTGAGCCGCTGAGCAGTTCCCTTGATACTCTTACGGTGTTCAAGATCAGGGGTTGGGGGGTGGGTTTGCAGATGAGGCCCAGGGGGCTGTTCCCAGACATAAGGACGCACCAGAAATAGCCAACCCTAATGCGCATGGAAAGCTGGTATTGAAACATCTAATTGTTCCAGAAAAAACCTCAAGTCCTGTGATTCTATTATGTCTTCCTAGACTGCTAATGCCCTCGGTGGAGCAAGGTCTTCTCTGAGGGAAACTCATATCGTCGCAGGACACCGATGGCCTAGAGGGCAGCTTGGCTCAGTGTGGGGCCTCAGCCATCTGCCTGCAGGCTGGACCACGAAGGACAGCCGACAGTGGGGACAGTCCTGCCACGTGACCCCACTCAGGCTTCCACATCCACTGGGGACAGGGTTTTTAGAGGTGCTGACAAGAGGTCCTGATGGAAGGCAAGGGGCTGGACCCACACCTTCCAAGGGCAGTTTCAAAGGCAGAGAGGGGAGACCAGGTGGGGCAAGGCCCCTGAGAGCCCCCACTAGACATGTGCGGTCAGCCTTGGGAACCTTTTCGTGGATGGGCCTCAGACCAGTTTTTGTGCCCAGAGGGAGCGGGGTCGCCACCCTTGGAAATCCTTGTGACTTGAAGGGCCTGTGACTCTGACATACCCATCAGTATGTCAGACCTTTACAGCTAAAAGCTGCATCTCTGAGGGCGGCAGCGCTGTGTCTTACCCAGAGGCCGAGTGGGTGAGGACAGATCTCCGCCTGGTCCAAACTCTGGGTTCTCTCTACCTTCCTCCTGCCTGCCTCATTTCCCCAGCAAGGTGACAGGTCCTCCAGAAGGGTGTCAGCCAGCAGAGGGGAGACACCCAGAGAATCCCAGTCTGCTTGTCCTCTTTTGGGGTCCCCAGGGAAGAATGGGTGGCCACGATGCTCCCGGGAGGCTCCTGGCAGTGTGGCTGGGGCAGCAAGTGGGGTACGGGATGGTCAGGGGTGTGCACACACCAGCAACGGGCAGTGAAATGGGAAGTTTGTCCTGGAGAGTCCGTGGTGGGCTCGGTCACCAGCCAACCAAGCCCTTGTCCTCACAAACTCCTTTTCCTCTTTCCCTCCTGAGACCCCCACACTGCAGAGCCTCTCCGCCACTGTTGTTTTCTTGCAAAGTGTATTTCTGTGTGTGTGTGTGTGTGTGTGTGTGTGTGTGTGTGTGTGTGACTTTCAGGGACATCCTTCTTGGTATACATCTACATTTAGTCCATTGCTTTCAACTGCCAAGTCGTACACAACGGTGTGCATCTGTCATCTTTGGCCTGTTCACGTTTCCAGCCTGGTCATCCAGGTGGCCTGTAGCCCCCACCCCGCTACCAAGGCTGCGAGGCAGTGTCCCTGGGCGCCTGTGGGAGAAGCCCCCTGCATTCACACCAGAGTGGGGTTTCCGGGTCGTGCGGTCTATGAATTCTTAATTTGACCGAGGAATACTGGTCTGTGCCTCAGCCCTAGACTTCCCGCCAGCCCTCGCGCTGTCCAGCTGTCTAACGGTCGCCAGGGGTTTTGAACAGCTTGTCCACGCTCGTTAGCGTCCAGGCTCTCCTCTCACGTAAGCCAGTCTCCCATCGTCACGGCCCATTATTCTTCCCTGTTGGCATTGCTGCCTTCTCGTCGTGTTGGTTTAAGACACTGTGAATATCTTCTGTTCTATCAGCTCTTCACTAACGCTCCTCTGACGGTGTTTTGAGCTTATAAGTTTTGCTTTTGAAATTTTCTTTACCCCGTCTTTCTGGCCTCCCAAATCCCAGAGACATCCTCCTGCAGTTAGCTCACTAACTTTATTCGTGTATCTCTCGTGTCTCATTCTTTAATCCATGTAGTTCTTCTTTCGATGGAACCCCCATACGCAGTGATTCATTATTATCCTCCATCTCATGGGCCAGTTTCCGGAACTGTCTGCCAAACCGTCCTTCCCCACTGGCCGTGCGGTGCACCTTTGTGGGGTACTGAGATCTCCGTGTGGCGCCTCCGCTGTGCCCTGAGCGCCTGCTGCCTTGCGGCCCACAGGTCCAGGCCAGCACCGCATGGCAGGCACGTCTGTGTCGTTGCAGGATGTCTCAGGTCTCATAGGACAGGTCCCCCTTCCTTAACCTTCTTTTATAACATTGACAGTCATGGGCCTTAATCCCTCTACGTAAATCTCACTTTTGAGTTCCACAAAAATATTCGACAGGGATTGCATGAAGTTACGGCTTAATTTAGAGAAGACTGACATCTTTAAAACATTAGGTCTTCCCATCGGAGAACATGGTGTCTTGCTGTTTATTCAGATCTGCTCCGAGATCTCACATCGGGTTTTCAATTTTGGGTTAGGGTTAATTCCTAGATACCTAGAGTTTCTGTTCCTCCTGTAACTGGCACTTTCTGAAAAGTTATATTTTCTAACTGATAATTATTGGTAAAAGTTAGTGTTAGTGCTTGTGTAAGTCCAATACATCTAACAGGCAACCCAATATGTCTGTAGATTCTATTGGCTTTTTTCTAGGTAGATAGTTCAATGAGGACAAACCTCGGAGGCTCACTAAAAATGAAACTGAGAAAAACCCAGTTCTTTTCCTAAAATGAGAACAGCTCATGCTTTAACACATGCACACCCATGCACACACACGTGCACAAAACCAACCCCCTCTGTCCTGCAGAGCCCTGTGCCCCCCCTCACACCCCGGCACCACGGCACACAGCTGCCAACCGCACACACCAGGAGCTCGGGTCTGGCCGGGGAAACACGGCGTGGGTTTGAGGAGTCGTGGTCGCAAAGGAATAAATTCTGCCTGAGTTTCTTCTTCCAGCCTCAGCATCTGCCGTCTCCTTTCTCTTCCTGGAGCGGCCAGGGGTGGGGGCCTGCCAAGTTCAAAAGGCAAAAGCAGACTGAGTCCCTGGACCCTGGTGGCAAACGTCTCTGATGGACGGGCACCCCTCTGCGAAGTAAATTGTCCTCCTCAAGCCTTCCCGGAGGCGTCACTGGCCAAGGGAAGGGCCAGAGAGACACATGAGCTCCTGCCTTGCTCCAGGCTGATCTGAAGCCTCAGGGACACCTCGCCCTCTCCGAACCTCAGTTGCCCCATTTACAAGGAGGCTAGGTGTCTTTCAGACCCTCTGTGCTGAAGCTGGAACCCCCACCACCCTCAGCATGGCTGGGTCCGCACTCGGACCCCAGGGTCACTGGCCCTTTGCCAGCAGAGCCTCACGGAAGAGCCAAGGCCCCTCAGCTCTTGGGTCGGGTCCTGTTTGGGGGTAAAGATCCTAAATTCTGTAGGAATCAGGTCCAGTGAAAGACGCACTTGCCCACAGTGGTTTGTCTCCACACTTGAGGCAAAGCAGGAATGGGAAACGGGGCAGCCGCTGAGACACAGCGTTCCCACAGGGCCCAGGGACTCCTCTCCCGGGTGTGGATGTACCAGGGGAAAGAGACAGGCTGCACGCCAAGCCCGTACGCCATGCTCACAGCAGCACGACCCACAGCAGCCAAAGGCAGAAACAGCCCGAATGCCCACCGATTGGTAAATGGGTAAGCAACCTGTGCTCTTTCCACACCATGGAATATTACTGGAGCGTAAAGGAGGCATGAGGAACAAGGCACTAACTTGTTCTTCTAGGGCATGGCCGAGCCTGCAAACCTGCCGAGTGACGGAAGTCAGACACAAAACTGCATACGTGTGACTCCATCAATATGAAATGTCCAGAACAGGCAAGTCCATAGAGACAGAGAGGAAGACTGTGGTTGTCAGGAACCCAGGGGCAAAGGGGACAGAGGGGTGGCAGCTAAAGTGTATGGGGTTTCGGGCCGGCCGAGTGGCGCGATGGTTAAGAACTGGCTTGGGACGCCAGAGGGCCCCGGTTCGAATCCCGCATATGAGGGCCAGTGACACTGCCCTCTACAGCTAAGATGCTGAACAACAGCTCAACCTGGAGCTGGGCTGCCGTAGGTCGCCGGCGACGGCGTAGGCTGCAGCCCCTGTGGCAGTGGGTTGCCATGGGCTACCGTGTGTGGCCAGCAGCCAGCGTGAGCGGCCAGCAGCTGCAGTGAGTGGCCGTCCAGAAGCCGGCGGCTGATCTGCCTCGCCCAGGAAGAGCCCAATGATGGTTCCAACTTGGGCCAGTGAAGCAACGTCCTCCACAACTAGACTGAAGAACAAAAGGACAGCAACTTGTCTGTTCCCCTTCCCCCAATTCCCCAGCGCTGTTCCCATCCCCCAATTCCCCAATAAAAATCTTTTTAAAAAAATAAATAAATAAATAAAGTGTATGGGGTTTCTTTGAGGTGGTGAGACTATGGTGACGGTTGCACAACTCCGACGACACCAACACGCTGAACTGTGCACGTTAAATGGGTGAGTTTTATGAAATGTAAATTATACCTCAATAAAGCTGTTTAAAAAGAGAGAGAGAGAGAGAGAGAGTGCTGGGAAGGTGACGGTGGCACACGGGTGTGGAGGGGGTGACCCTGGAGACCTGGAAGAGAGTGCTTCCCCTGCCCAGTGTTGGGGGGGATCCCCCAGCTTTGTGCTCAGCACAGCTGCCTTCTGTCCCCTCCCTTTCCTTCCCTTCTGCCTTCCCCTTTCCAGCTCTGATGGCCTAGGCTGGCAGGCGGTGACACTGGCTTTACAGGTCCCCCTTCCAGCTGCGAAACATCCCAGGTGCTCAGCAGCCCTTAGAGGGAGCAGGAGGTGACAGTGAGGGCGCGAGTGAGGAGACAAACTCAGACTCTAACTGCCACGGCAGTGGGGGCGGGGGTGTTGGCCACCCCTGGGACTCCACAGAAAGCACCCTGCCCCTGCAGCCCGTTTTAATTTCCTAGAGATAATAACTCCAGGGAGCAGAGTATCTGCCAGACACCTAAAGACGGATGGCCAGTGTTTGCAGGGTAATAGTTTGTGTCAGAGTCAATTGGAATTTATATCTCAGGAGGCAGATAAGCCGCTCAGAGCTCCGTGTCATCCGCGGGCGAGAGGAATTGACCCAGCATGGCGGTGGCAGACACACACAGACGGGGATCCCCAGAAGGACCCTGCTTGTCTGCGCACATGTCCTCTTTTTAATATCTTAATTGCGCCTCACAAACCCCAGAGCACTGGGGGAAAGCACACCTTGCAATGTCCTTTCCCCAATTTGCACAGCAGAGGTCACCTTCGAAAAACTCAGAACACACACCAGGAAGCAGGCGTCTGGGGTGGTTCTGTGTGCGTGTGTGACTCTTGTTTGGTTTTGTGTGTATTTCTAAAGCGTCTGAACAGGCGAGAAAACTCCAGGAGCACGTTCTCACCTAAGTTAAACAAAAGCCTCTGCTGCGTTTTTTTTTCCCAGGGACCAGAGCGCAGCCTGCTTGGTGCTTGATTTAAGCCCAATGACGAGTGCTGCCAGCTCGCCAGCACAGTGACGAGGCTGGATTGGGACTGTCATATACAATGCAAGATCCGAGCAGCAGAGGGACAGGAGCCGTGCTGCGCACACACATCACCCACTCTGGGGTTCTGTTCCCAGATCCATTGTGTGAACATATTTACTCTGCATAAGAGAATGGGATGAGGCTGCCCACAACATTTGTTCATGGCAGCAGATTTCATTTTTAAACTTGCATTAGGGCAGGATTAACCTTGCTGAAGGGTATCTGGATGTGGGTGGAATGCATAAAACTAATCCTGGATACACGTTGCTGCGGGAGAAGCACTGGGTGGAATGAAATATTGGTGGCACATAAATACCTTCTCCTCAGTCTCCCTCATCCCCAGGCAGACGCCTCGTGTAATGGCTTCTCTGCCCAGTGGAGGGAAAACAAGGCCCGAGCGAGGCTTGGGCCTGGACACACAGCATCTCCTTCCATCCTCCCAGAGTCCCTAATCCTGGTTATCCCAGTGACAAGAGATGGCCGTGGGCAGGTGGCCACACACACGGCCCTTGCCTGAGTTCCTTCTCACCTCCGACAGAGGACAGCTCTCTGGAAGGCACAGAGAACTTAGCCACCATCACAGGTGAGTCACCACCATCCTGCTCTGTGGCCTGTGAGACAACAGAGTATGACCCAGCAACTCCAAGTGAAGAATCCCAGGGAAGCCTCTGATTGGCTGGCCACCTACCAATCATCATGATGAAGGAAAATGGGGGTGGAGTTGTCAGGTCACCACAGGGGATCTTAACCGGGGCTCAAGCAGGCTGACTAACTAACTGGTCTCCTCTGCCTGGAATCGTCTCAATTTCAGCAAAGTTCCATGACCCAGAAACCCTTCGGTTCAGGGCAAACAAGATAATTGGTCCCTCTAAGCTCAAGAATCCACCTAGAAATTTCCAAATCTGATGAGTGAATTGGGTGACCAAATTATAACCTGTTTTTCAAGCATTTCATTTGAGCAATTTCCTTGCAAAGTGTTTTAAGAAGAATTTCAAAAGAAATGACAATTAAGAACTGAAACAAGTCCAAAAGGCATCCTGTGGCTTTTTCAGAGTGTAAATCTCTGTGTCACCACATAGCTAAACCAAAACCCAGCTTGGGAACCCCTGCTGATAGCCAGCTTCTCAGGGGCGGCTTCCTCTTTAGAGGGCTGCAGGTTCCTCTTTCCAGCTAACAGAGCTCCTCAGTTAACACTTGGGGTAATTTACCGTTTGCTGTCAGCTCTAAACCTACTCCCTACAAGTTCTCTGAAGAAAAATCAGTGAAGTGCTCACAACAGCTCCCGTGCTGATGGTGACGGGTCTCAGGACAGCCTAGCGAGCTAGATATGTAAGCTCCCTTCCCCCCAGGACAAGGCCCGAGCAGCCTTCTAGTCCCCCCATGACCAGCACAGATGGCAAGGAGAGGGTGTTTGGGCCGCTCTGGTCCCTGAGAGCTTGCTGATGGCAGAAGCGGCCCTGGAGGCTTGGGGCACCGGGGCACGCTTCAGATACGAAAGGCTGTAGAGTGGATGGCACACTGCTGATAGCACTGTCCACGTGCACATTTCAACCCTCTATGACGTAAAGAATATCCACGGTGACTTAATAGTAGGTGACATTATTGAGTGTTGGCTGGGATGGTGCCAGTAGCACAATTATCTTTCTTCTTCTTCCCAGCCAGGAGTGAGGGGAACCTTCATTCTGCATTTTACCTTTGAGGAGCCTGAGGCAATGGGCATCGGATGGGCATCTGACCGTACACTAGCACCCAGCACCCTCATGGGGCACTTCCCCTGCAAGGCTCAGATTTCAAATTAGGTTTGCTTCCTCCAACTTAATCTCTCTGGTTTAGCTCAGCTAAAAGGATGCAAACTTGATTAAAATAATGTAGTTCTCCTGTAAAGGCTGATAAGCTCAACCTTTCAGAGAGGGCTTCCCCTTCCTTTTGAACAGGCATCACTACTGAGCAGAAGTCTGAGTCAGAGAGCTCACTGATTAAATCCAGACATCTGCCCCTGGCCCTAGGGCACGACCCCAGCCCCTCCCACCTCCCCCAACCCATGGGCTGGAGGAGAGCTGTCTGCAGGCTGCATTTGGGGTTCTGGAATGTTGCCAGGCCCACCCTCCAATGCGCTGGTTTTGTTCTTCATGGCCCAGGAGCTGTGGCTCCTGCCTGCCCGCCATTCCCTCCCTGCTCTCTCCAGGGCAGGCTGTTGTGGGCAGAGCATGGACCCTTCTGAACTGCCCCAGAGATGACAACGATGGATGTGGCTGGGGCAGAAACCAGTCAGCCCCCATGGGGTTCCCACCCCAGTCACCTCAGCATTGCCCTGCCCTGTGCCATGGCTGCAAACCCAGACCTTGGGCCTCTCCAGCTGTCAGACATGTGCAGGGGCCCCGGGAGTGAGGGCACAGCGCTGGGGCAGGAGGGGCGTGGATGGAGCCCTCGGCTGTCTCACCAGAAACACGAGGATGAGGAAGGGGCACCCACTGCTCCTGTGCCTGCCGGGCCTTGGGATGCTCATGAAGAGGGTCCTTGCTCACCTTTCGAGCAGGTCCCGTTATTATCCCCGCTGTCCAGGTGACAAAGCTGAGGCTGTGCCGGGCAACACCACGGGGGCTGGGGACCCGGCCTGTGAGGTGCCTGCCTTGCTCCTGTGGCGTCCGTCGCCTCAAGCCTTATCTGAGCTTCAAGACAAGTTCAAACGTCCCCTTGCCTGTAAACTGGGTGACCAGACACACTGGATAGGAACAGGCCCCTGGAATGTCACCAGGTGTTACAGGATGCCCACTAGCGCAGACAGGACTGTCCTGGCACACTGCATGGCCCTTCAGCCCACAAATCATGGGCAGGAGTTTGTTCAGTGGGTGGTGACACTCTGCAACGTAAGGACTTGGACCACGCTGACCTGTGACAAGACTCAGAAAGGAAAGAGTGGGTACCCAGGGGTCACCACCTCAGGAAGGGTTGACAGGACGAACCCCTTCCCCCGGTGCCCCCTGACCAGGGTCTTGCTTCCAGGAACTAGCTGGCGGGAGTTAGCGAGAACTCAAACAGGGTCAAATCAGGGCACATGTCCATTTGACCTCCCCCCTTGGGACAGGCTTTCGGAGGGGCCAAGGACACTTTCAGCCCCCCACAAAGGGGGAACAGGCTCAATCTTATTCTTTCATTACAAAGAGCCGTCCCCAGTTCCCCTGGGTCTGCCCCCAGCTCTCCTCTGCTGCCAAGACCTTTGCTACTCCTCCGGCCCCAGAGCGGGGCGTTCCTCCTGAGAGCCGCTGGAGGGAACTCATTTTGCCGACTACAGTAATTCAGCCGCACGGCTACGGAATACGCACTATGTGATGATTAATCCGGGACCGGGGGAATATTTTTCATCTTCAAAGCTCCCCTTAGCTGCTCGTTAATCATCTTGCCTCACCCCCACCCCCAGCTAAAGGGCTGGTCCTTTCCCCAGGAGCAGGGAAACTGTGTCTCCCCATGCTGTCCCTTTGGCACGCACTGGAGATGGCCCTAGAGGGGCACCCTCAGAGGCGCAGGGTGGGGTGCATGGGGAGAGGCACCTCGTCCCTGTAGCCTCTGCTTGCTGGCTGCTGTAGCTTTGCCTGGGCACGAATGCCGCATCAATGAAAATGTTATTTTAAATGAAAAGAAAGCCACCCAGCTCTGCTGTGCTCGGGGCAGGGCTGTCACCGAGTGCCTTTTCATTGGTTTTTATTCCTCTTCTTCTCTGGTACCTGCACATTTTCAGCTCGGAACGCTGACTGCCTCACCATTTTCTTCACGAGCAGTTAAAGCAAAGTGCTGCTTGGCTGTCACGTGCCTTCCTTCCCCAGTGGGGCAAAGCTGCCATAAATACAGCACATCCTGCTTGGCATTCAAATTGTTGTGAAAGTTTCAGGCTGTAAATAATATTCTCATGGTGCTCGAGACAGAATTATTATTATTTTTCCCACAGCTCTTGGAACGGGTGATAAAGTAAACATTTATTTTGCTTCCACCCCTCCCCCACTCAGCGGACATAGAATCCTTACCTGCCATCAAGGGCTAAAGGGGCCCTGTGGCCGTGGTGAGGCCGGTGCAGCGACGTGCGCGGCGCGGGCTGAGGAAAGGGGTGCGTTCCAAGCACGTGGGTGCGGGCAGCACTGGCCTCAAGCAGGTGTCTCTGTGTTCCTTGTGGGCAACTCCCCATAAAGAAGAGTTTATCCTCCGAGCTCAGAGGCTGTGTTACCCAAGCTAGTCATTTTACACAGGGGAAACTGAGGCAGAGAGGAGGTTTCTGGAGTGAGCTTGTCTTCTCATACCCTGTTCTCCACCACAACCTGCTCCAGGTCAGACCTGAAGCCCCCCCCAGGCAGCCTCCCCTGGTCCTGGGAAGTGATGCTTCCCCTGGGGGGCAGGGCTGGGCGGGGCTCGTGGTGGTGGGAGCAGCCGCCATCCCAGGGCCCTTTCCTGGCAGAAATGCGGCCACGGGCATCTGGGATGGAAAGATCGTCTGGCCTGGCTCACGCCTCTGCGTGATCTTGACCAGCTTCTCAGAACCTTGTTTCCTATAAATAAGGATGACAGCAGTCGACATCACGAGGCCACGGGAGGGTTAAGTGAAGTCCACAGCACAGAAGAACCAGACAGGGCAGCCACTCTGCCTGACGGCCACCCCGTCTCCCACAACAGCAAACTCGGTACCCACTGGGCACCTCTGCCCAGGCCGGTGGCTCCCTGCTGGAAGCAGCCAACACGGGAGGGGGCTGGAGGTCCCAGCCCCACGTCAAGCCGAGGGGAGCCTTTCTCAGGCATGGTCCCACTTCTGCACACCGCCCATCCGGGCCTGCCTGACTTGGGACAGAGGGTGCCTCCCCGCACGTGCCTGAAACCTCACCTCAGTACCGTCCTTGCCCAGCACGGCCCACTCCCCCGCCCCCAGGCTCCTCCTAAGGGATACAGAGCCCATCTGGGCACCAGCGACCTCGGCACAAGTCCCCCACCCTGGCAGGTGCATGGGAACCTTGTTTAGATGGTGGGTGGCCAGAAAGGGGCGGTGAGCAGAGACTAGGAAGGGGACAGAGAGCCTGAGCGCTGGGCAGGTCAAAAAGCCCTCGCCTGTCACACCTTCTGTCACAAATGGCCTGACCCTGCCCTTGCACCTGTAAGATCTGATCCTGGACCTCAAAGAACATGGACATCTTCCTGCACAGATGGGGAAACTGAGGCACTGGGTGAGAAAGGGGAGGACCAGGCTGCCTGGCTAGACGAAGTGGATGGAGTGCCGAGCTCCTAAGTCCTGCCAGGAGCCCCTCCACATTTTCCCTCCTGGGGGCAAGGCCACACTCGGTCCTGGGAAAGCCAGCCTAGGGCAGGGGTACAGATGCACAGCAGAGGAGCCCCTCCCCTCACCTCACCTCTGCCCACACGCTCCGCCTCGCAGTGCTGACCCCAGGCCTGGCTGGTCCCTAATTACAAGACACGCTAATAAGGCCCCTGTACTGACAAGTCACTGGCCTGGAGCCTGGGGTCCCAGGTGACTCAGATGCACTCGGGTTTGTGAGACGTGGCCTCTTAGCTGGAGTCGGGGGCGCATAGTGGGCTGGGAGGGCTCTGCTGCCAGTCCCAGGGCGTGCACAGGCTCAGCTCCCCTTTCTCCTTTCAGCTCAGAACCCCAGCTGCCCACATGGGCCTTTGCTGGCGGTGTGGCCTCCAGTGCAAAGCCTGTCCCCACCTCCGGCTGGGACCACTGACAGGGAGAGGCACTTCTGGAAGCCCACTGCATAGTTGTCTTAAATGTCACCATTGAGGGGCCCAGTGGAAAGGTGGCTGGACCACCTCTCAGGGACAGGTGCCATGGTTTTGCGGCCATGGCTGGGTGGGCAGGAGCAGTGCCTTGTGGTGTCTGACCTGTCACAGCTAAAGAACCAGCAGTGCGTGGGGCCAGTGGTCACCATCACATCACACCCCAAGGTCCCCCAGGGGCCCGTGTCCAGGAACTACTCCCCACCCCACCATCTGCAGCCGCTCCTGTCTTCCCCAGCAGGAGCTCAACGCGATCTGAAGTCGGCCCTTTGTTCTTAGGTCCCCAGCCTCCTTTCCAGCATTAAGAAGTCCTTGACGAATGAAAGGGCAATTTGCAGATACTGCCTTAGGCATTTTCTTGGGCCTTGAGTTTGTCGGTTCAACAAAAGTGAAAGGCTGGGTGCTGTTGGGGGTCAGAAATGAGAAGAAATGGGGCCCCCACCCCTGAACCCACAGTCCCTCTGGAGAGCTCATCCTGGTGAGGGGAGCTCAGCTATACCCACCCCTCCATGGCTGGAGCAGAGATGGGGAGTGGAGGGGACCCCGCCTTGTCATGCTCCTCTGTGCCTCAGCGCCAAACCTTCCCCCATTCTCAGAGGGAGACTATGCACACTCACTGACACCCACACACTCACACACGCCCCCACCCACTTCCCTGTGCACGCCCTCCCCCGGGCCCTGCACCGTTAGGCCGGCCAAAGCCAGGTAAGGCCCGGGGCCTGCCTCCAGGGCGATGCCACGTGCCCAGGAGCCTGGCCTCCAGCCGGGTTCCCAAATTCTCCCCACTCTGCTCAGTGCAGACTCCTGCCACCTGTCTCCCAGGAGGCTGGGGGCGGGCAGGCTGTGACAGCCATCCACATGAGTGCAGCTTTCAGAACATTCTGCCAGGCCCGGCATCCTCCTTCCAACTGCCCCTGGGGAGGTGGGCTGGGGGTCCCTGACTGACAGAGGAGGGACCCTGAGACCTCAGGAAGGAGGAGGAAATGAAGCTGTGAGCACTGGCCAGCTGCCTGCATGTGTCAGATCCCTGGGCAGACTTCTTAAATTCAGATGCCAGAGTCCCCCCGAAACCCACCCGTCCAGAGTCTTGGGGCACGGCCAGCAGGACAGAGGGCTTTGGCTCCCTTGGAATATGCTAGAAGTCTCTTCCTGCCTCACGGCTCCCGGGGACAGCCTTGACCCCAAAGGGCCCAGCGCGGCCCACATGTCACCTGCAGCTGTCCTGGTCCCTCAGGCAGCTCAGTGGCCGTCCGGTCAGGCTGCTGCGACACTAACGCTGGGCTGTCAGATCTGTGGTCTGGAGGACTCGGCTCAGAGCTGGAAACACCCCGCCCCCACTACCTCACCCCACCCCACCCTGCCGGGCGCAGCCCCCGGCTGTCCTCCGCATGTCCACCTTCCGTCCGACAAGACCCTCTGGCTGCCTTCCTCCGTGTGGCCTGGAAAGCTGTCCTGCTCCACTGTTCCTCCCACTGGCCTCTTGGCCAGCAAGGTGGACAGGGTGGCTGACTATTCCGTCTCACAGAGGACACAGAGCTTCATGAAGGCCACCGACAGCGAGCCACAGTGCCATGGCTTAGCCTCAGCTCAGCTGCCCTCCCACCCCCCACGCCTGCGGGAAGCCCCTCCCAAGAAGGCAGGCGTGGGGGTCACATCCCACCCCAAGGCCCCCGGACTCGGCCTCCACCACCTGCTGTGGGTGTCCCCAGCCCGGGCTGTGGCAGGACAGTGCTGGCGCACAGGACCTGTCCGCCCAGCTCCCTCGGGGCCCCAAGAGGCCCATCACTGACCGCAGACGGGCCTCCTCGGGGCCGTCTCCAAGCAGTGTCCGCCCACCAGGTTCCCACGCATCCTCTGAGTCCACTCGGGCCCACTCACTGTCGATCAGGACATGGCATCTCTAAACACGGCGGGGTGCTGTTCACCACCGTTCCATCAAAAGCCACTGTGTGACCCAGAAGTACGTCTTCATGGTGCCAGCTGACCGGGCCACGCTGTGGACCAGAGCCCGTGCTTCCTCGTTTGGGGGAGGGGAGGTGGGGTGAAGAGCAACACCGACTGGCAGGGCTTTTACGAAAGCTCATGCTAAGTTCACTTAGACGATGACGGGTCACTGAACTTGACGCACCAGGCACTGGGGACAGATGGAGACGGAGAAACCCGGCCCTCCGGCACACAAGCCTGGGGGCTCAGAGGTTTGCACCCCTTGGCCCGGTAGGGGCAGCACTCTCTCTTCACGGCTGGCTTCTCCCTGGCTGAGGGAGGTTACAGGGAACCTGCGTTGCTGGGGACCTTGCCATGCGTCCACGCCTTAGAGGGCCCTGGACACTGGCCTCAGGACCCACGTATGAAAGCAAGGGACAGGCAGCTGGCAGGGTAAGGAAGAAAGGGGGGGTCCACGCTCTCTTTCGTCCGTGCTCTGATGTGACCCGGGCCCTGGGGCTGGCGTGGGGCCGTCACTGGAGCAGGGGCCACACCTGGAAGCCACACTGCCACAGGAAGGTGAAGACTAAACACAGCTCATTAAACAGAAACACACAGTTCTCCGTCAATCTGGTCTTTAAACAAGCCTCCGATTCATACTGTACTATTAATTACAGCGGTTTCAGATGGAGCATAATAATGGAGGTGCACGCACGCTGATCAATTATGAATGAAAATTGATTCTGGACGCAGTGGTAAGTGAGGCTTTGCTCACGGGAGGCAGAGCTGCCTGGCGGCTGTGGCACCAGCACAATGAGTCCTCTCCCCCTGGGGACACTCGGGAAGCCCAGCCTGTATGCTCCCTCCAGGGGCACAGCCCAAGGTGCAGTGTGGCAGGCGCCCCATCCCCCTGGGCCGCGGCCATCCGACAGCCGGGACCAACCGGACGGGGCCGCCATGGGCTTCTGTGCCTCAGTCTTGCTTCTCTCACGCGGCCTTTGCCGGGTTGGAGTGATGGCCTGAGCCAAAGACAGTGTGGTTTGGAGCACCCTGGGCAGCAGCTGGGGGCTGCAAAGGGGCCGCTCAGATGGACGCAAGGGAGGTGCCACCCCTGCTGTGGGCCCCGTGAAGAAAGACCCATGCCCAGAGAAGACCCACGCTCCAGCACGCGTCCCACACCACCCCCGACTCTAAGCTTTGAGACTGCCCACAGGGAGGGCCCTCCATTCTGGGTCTTACCTTCGCTGCCTGTCACTGGCGGGGTGAAATTACACTTCTGAGACCCTTTCCTCCTCTTAAAGTTTCAAAAAATCAACAAGAATGACAAGAGTCCACGAGGACTGCCTTATGGTGCCGTTTTTCCTGGCATTGCTTAGAATTTAAAAAGGGCTGCAATAAAGATTTCCATCGTTATGTGCGTCTGTGTCTCCATGTGTCTCTGTGTGCATGTGCGTGTGTGCATGCGTACATGTGTGTGTGCGTGCATGCATGTGTGTGTGCATGCGTGTGTGCGTGCATGCATGCGTGTGTGCGTGCATGCATGTGTGCTCTAGCGCTCGTGGTCTTGATTTGATGAGATGAACTACCACAGAGCATGCTGTGTCCCGGGCACGGGGCCTGAGTCTATGCATTCTAAGGGCAGAGCCATTTCCATGAATTTCATGGGTGTTCTTGCGCCGTTGTTTCAGTGGAAGGTCTGTCTGGCCACAGACATTGTCACCATCCTTCTGGTGCCTGCAGCACACCACAGAGAGCTTCTTTCGTATCCTTTGAGACTGGGGAACAGGGTTTCACTATATAGGGAGGAGGTTTGTTCGAGGTTTTGATCAGAGAGGAGAGCCAGCTGCCAGGAGATGTATTTGAAGGATTGATTATAGGGTTCTGACCTGATGTAATTGTGGGAGCTGGCAACATGGGCCACGGGAGGCTCTCGCTTCTGTGTCTGCTGCTGCAGCCTAAAGTCAGCAGGGCAGCCGGTCAAGAAGGAGAGATGGACGTGAAGCGGGGGGAGAAGGGACAGCCTGGCAGCTGCTAGGGCGAGTGGCAGCTCACGGATGGCCTCACTGCACAGCCCTCAGCTTCAATGCCAGGCATCCTGTCGGAGAAGCCACAGCCCTCCAGGAGGAGCTAAACGACACACCTGCCCAGGAGTTGGGGAGCCCATGGAGGAACCCGCAGGTGCAAAGCTGCTGCCCACAGCCACGAGGTGTGCCCACCCCCAGCCCTGGCCAGCTCCAGCCTTCAGAGCAGAAAAGGACATGGCCACTGCTTCTGCCTTGCAGCCCCCAGGCAAGCTCTTGGGGATCAAACCAACCAGGGCTGTGCAGGAAGGGGCTTCTGGGCAGTCACGTAGCTTAGGCAGGACTTCCTCCCCATCAGCCTGGAGTCCTATAAAGCTCATTTAAACAGGCTTAGCGCCCCTCAAAATAGCAAAATCCATGCTTATGACTAATATGATGCCCTATCCTTCATAAAACTGAAAATGAACTCAGCTTCTGCCCCAAAGAGTCCCTTCACCCCGGGGAGAGCGGGGGGCTTGGAGATGAGTCAGCCACCAGCCTGCATTTTGGCAGATGGAACGAAGAAGCCAAGGCCAGAGGTGATGACCGTGGGGGATGACTGGGCAGTGGCAAGGCCTCGCCAGTCCGCTCTCACCCTCAGCCAGGCCAACCCGTGAGTGTCCCACCTTCACCGTTCACACGCCCCCCACAGAGCCTGGGAAAACCCACCTGTTTAGATCCTTGGAGCGCCAGCTGCAGAGGGACCTGGAAACCAGCTGTGTGACCAGCACGGGCAAAACTGAGGCAGATGGCCCACGAACCACCGGCCAGGACACGTGGGGCAAAGGCTGCAAGACCCTCGAGAGGGAACAAGTCCCCCCCACACCCCCCCAGGCAGGCCCAGGCTGGGCTTTCTGGCCAAAGCCACTTCCTTGGGTAGAAGTAAGAGGCAAATCCGAGGGAAGAGACCCCCACCCTCCTGACAACCCCGTTTCTGGGTGTGGCCCCCTGGAGGGAGCCGGGAAGAGCAGCTCCGCTACCGCACAGTGGCTTTGAGACCCCAGGGAGGAGAGGCCACCCAGGTTGTACATAGGAGGCCAACTAGGAACCACAAAGTTCTCCTCTCCTGCCGGCTCTTGACGAGGCCCGAGGCCCGGTGAGGGGTGTGACTAGGGCCTGCACAGCTGTAGGATCTGTATTCTGACCCAGGAAGCCTGGGTTTTAATTAGTAATTAGGCCCTTCTGCAAAGCCATGCTAAAAAGATGAGAGCGCAGTGAGTGACCTTTCTCCCATGCAGCACGGCGGTGCAGCCTGTCTGATTTGTGGGCACACCGATGGCTTCTGTCAAAGCTGCTTGGATGAAAGGACATGGATGAGAGGCTTGGCCAGCATGACGGGCCGGCATCTGCTCCCGTGAGCAGCCCCCCGACAAGGGGCCCACAGACCTTCGCTCCCACCTTGTTCCCATTCGTATCACCCTCCATCCACTAATCTGCCCAGGCCGGGGGAATTGACACTTCAGTGGCTTTTCTAGCGCCAGCACACAGTGACAGGCTGCTGGAAGGTGCACAGAGCACCCCAAGGGCCTCTCTGACCTTTTGCAGGACAGAGAGAGTGGGGGAGACGGCAGCCGGCAGGAAGCCCTCTGCCCTAGTCCAGCCAGGTGAGGCCGTTCCTGCAGACCACCAGCCCCAGGCTGGGCCTCCAGGGTCCCCAAGGTTGAGCTGCCCGTCCTGTCTAAACGTCACCCTGTGTCGTTCAATCATAGTACTCCCCAGCTGGCCCTTGAGACCAACTCTCCCAACGTGCTGGTGTCCCAAGTGGGCAGGTGAGGCCGCGAGCTGCTGTGACCAGCGACACACAGAGGCCGGTGGCCGAGCTGGCACCAAGGCCTGGGACTCCTGGTTCTCTGTCTAGAGCTCTTCCTGAAGCGCAAAGTAAGAAACGTGACGGGTTTGCTTGGCGTCTTCTCACCTGTGCCGCTCTCCCCGACTCAGAGCCCTTCCCGGGGGGGGGAGCCTGATAATTGGGAGGAGGATTGTGCAGTGTTCCCTCCTCAGGACCACTCCAGTGCCATATGTCACAATAACGGAAGGCTGGCTCTGCCATCCAGAGCCATAAACTTTAATTGGGCTTTTTAAAGGCCACGAAGGCAAATAAATGGCCTTAAAGGACCTCTTCTGTAACTTGCTCAGAACATAAAGGCGACTATTAGCGTGCGCTTATTTGAAGCGCCAGGAAAAAAGTATCTTCCACATAAACGCTGTGTAGGACACGCCCTGCCTTCGGGTAGTGCTCCCCGCTCCCGTGGCACCCAGCCCACCACTGTCGCCCCTGAGACTGGGACCTGTCCTGCCTGTCCTACAGGGCGGCATCTGAGGCCCAGCTCAGCTCAGCCCGCTCCTTACCGTTTCTGAACCTCTCTTGTCTCCCCTGCGTAATGGGTACATCAGCTCGGCGCCTTCCACCAACCTCATGGGTTTCTCAAGAGGAACAAGCCAGGGGCCGGCCGAGTGGCTCAGTTGGTTAAGAGCTCGCTCAAGAGTTTGAGCTCTGAGCAACAGCGGTTCGAGTCCAGCCCGAGCTGAGCAGCCGCTGAGCTGCCAACAGGTAGCAGGATGGCTCAGCTAAAAAAAATAAAAATAAAAATAAGAGGGACAAGCCAGCTGGGGGTGGTAATGACCAGGCCCTGCGCTAGCCGCTTTCCACACCTGAGATACGGCGTAGAAATCATTCCCATGCACAGATGGGAAAACTGAGGCCCAGGGAAGCTAAACCACTTACCCTCGGTCAGACAGGAGCGGCTGAGCTCAGACTCAGCCCACGGCCTCCTTAACTCCAAAGTGCGAAGGCAGCATCACAGAGACCAGGCCCCACGACCCAGAAGGCGTCGCCAGCGTGAGTTACGTACGGACACACACGTCTCAAGGTCTCACACACGTGCACGTACGAACACCACGCTCATAGCTTTTTCCCCTCTAACTCATCTTGGGGCATAATTTTCTCCGAGTTGCCTGAAATGAAATGAAGAACTTGTTCCAAGCAGGACATAATCGGCCGTCCAGGGCCAAGTGCGCACAGCGAAATGCAACATGCCGACGTGTCAGAGGCGTGAAACTGAAGCTGCTAAAAATGGACTCCACGGCTGCTAATGAGGGCAAGTCGGCCGGGTTCTAGAAACCAAACAGGGGCCACAGGCCCTGGAAATGCAGCCAGGTAGGGGGGTGGTCGTGTGGGGCTGGGGTACCGGAACTGGTGACAGGGACCTCCTTGGATGTGGCCTGGACTTAGTGACTCACTTCCCGTAAATAGAATGTGTCCGGCGTGACAATGAGCGATCTCGGAGTCTTGGTCATAATATTGCAGCTTGCTCCTTGCACCCCCCACTCGCTCGGATCATTTGTTTTTGGGGAAGCCAGCTGCTGTGTTGTGAGGACACCCCAACAGCCCTTGGGAGAGGCCCAGCTGGCAAGGACCAGGCCCCCCAACAGCCACATGGGTGCACCACCTTGCAAGCCGTTTCCCCAGCCCAGTGAAGCTGTCTGACGGTGCAGGCCTGGCTGACACCTTGACTGCAGTCTCCCAGACCAGTCCTCAAAGCTGTTCTTGAACTCCTGACCCACCAAAACTGAGATGAGAAACGTTTGCCACTTAAGCCTCTACATTTTGGTGTAATTTGTTAAGTCGCAGTCGATGAGTAATACACCATCTTTGTAAGGGGAAGGGCCAAGGCCCCTGCCTGTCTGTGTCCACTCAGCAGAATTCTGAGACGTCCCGGCTGGACTCAGGGAGTCAGCCAAGGCCGGGCAGCCTGAGCGTAGTGAACCGACCACAAGGTGTAAAACCCCAGCTGCCGTCTCTCGGGGCCTCTCAGGGCAGACCCGTGGCTCCAGGCTCCTTGTTGTCCTTTCCCAGCGTCTCCCCAGTTCCCCAGCTGTCCCCTTCCAAGGACCTTAGTCGTGCACGTGAGCCTGAGTGAGTCATCGTAACTGTCGCTTCTTTGAACCCCGTACCCACCTCTGTGCCCACCTCTGTGCCAGGCGCAGCGAGAGCCCTCAACAGGTCCTTGCGGGGTGAGTAAAGAAACGAAGGAATAAAGGCGTCTATCGGTCTCTTTGTGTCTCAGGCTCTGCTGTGCGGCTCCCCCACTCCCCCACGTTGTTTCCTGGAGTCCTTAGAGGGGCGGAAACCGGCTCCTTGCTTGGTAAGAAGCGCTAGTCCAAATGGACTGGGAATGAAAACGTCATGGAGCCAGGCGGCGAGCAAACGCCCCGGTCACTGGCTGTCCCCGCCTGCTAATGGGCCTTCTTCCTGGAAAGGCCGCTCAGAGGCCGGCCCTGATGCCCTGTGATGAGCCGAGCAGGCATTTAATGACCTCAGGTCGCAGCGTATATAAGAACCACTTTCCAAACTCGCTGTTTCTTCGTGACAGAGAGCTCGTTTCTCTTGTGGGTCTAGTGTGTGAGAAGATAGCCAGGGCCTCGTCTGGTCCACGCCTTGCTTTGGGGGACGGTAGGCACCAGAGTGGGTTCCCGGTGGCCTGGAGCCTGGTCAGCCCTGCCCCGGGTTTACCAGCCACGGGCCCTGAGCATGGACGGTGGTGGCACAAGACTTGGTGGGCACTGGCACTGGAGGTCTGGGCTGGACACCACCCCCAGTGACCCTGAGCTCTGCTTTCATATTCGGGCCCATTTCCTTCCCTGTGACATGAGGCCCTGGAGACAGCCTGGGAGGGACTGGTCCAGGGGACGGCTTTGGAGTCGGACACACCAAAGTGAATGCGATAAATAAGCCGAATGCTTCCCAGCTCAGCGCAGGGACAGGCCACCTGCCGGGGAACAAAACCTTGGCCCAGGCGGTCCCCACTACCGAGGCCCCCCGGGGGACATGCACAGCCAACGTCCGAGTCTCGGCTCCTCAGCCAGAAGATGGGGACGACACGGTGCCTTCCCTGAGCTGCTGTGATGAGGGAAGGGGGTGCCGTGTGACCCAGCAGTGTCCCCAGCTGGGAACGCTGGCCGGGATGGGAGGCTTCACGCCCATCTTACACACAGCTCTGCGTGCTCTTTACAATAAACTCGCCTCCGTTTGGTCGCCAACTGTAACAGACAAGCTGAAATGCCGACTCCCCGGCCAGCCCAACACGGCCCTGGCTGGAGAAGACATGGTTTCCTCAGGGCGGCCACGCTCTCTGTATTGTGGTTTCGCACCACAACCTCACCCCCGTCTAGGCTCCCACGATGAGAAAGAGAAATTCTCTTTCAGTTATAAAAAGTGTGTCTGTGAGCAGGAGTCGGCCCTGGCATGGGCAGCCGCCGATGGCGGGAGGGTGAGTGGCAGCCTGCCGGCCTGGTCCCCACTCACTCGGCCCCCCGCCGCCACCCCCCACTCTGTCCTGGCCTCAGTGCCACCAGCCTGCTCAGATGACCCTGTCATTTGATGGATCATGGACGGAAGGGGTCCTAGGGAGGCAAACTTATGTTTTTTAGTGCTGTGTTCTTGATATTTTAATGTTCCACAGTGCGAAATTCTGATTCCTGTTCCTTAAAAAAAAAAAAAAAAGAGAGACATCATTGGGACAATTCTCTATTATATACATTCTTCAACCTCAAAGGTCCGCTTCTAAAAAAGCAGTTGTTTGCTACTTAATGGACAAGAACTGGATGATTCGCGGGAAGAAAACGAAACCTAGATTTCAGCAGAGCGTCGGGCAGCCTGACTTGTCCCCCCCACCGCCTGCTTCTCCAGGGCCCCCGGGGTCTGAGGGTGGAGGCTGCACCCTAACCCCAGCGCAGTTGCCCTGTCTGTGCGGAGCCCGGGCCACCCTCCCGCCCGAGCCCCTGAGGGACACTGCCCTGGAGCTCCCTGCTGTGAGGGCCACCAAGACACAGGCCAGATGGAGTCCTGCCTGCCAGGCCTAACGGCTGGGAAAGTGGGCCATGCCCTGTGGCTTCCACTCGATAACAGTAACACACAGGACATGCACCTTATGTACGGAAAGGAAACGGGGTGGCTGGTTAGCTCAGGTGGTTAGAGCGCAAGATCACAACACCAGGGTTGCCAGTTCGATTCCCACATGGGCCAAGGAGCTGCACCCTCCACAACTAGATTGAAATAACTACTTGACTTGGAGCTGATGGGTCCTGGAAAAATACATTGTTCCCCAATAAAATTTCTAAAAAAAGAAAAAAAGAAAATGAAAACCTAGTCCAGGTGAGCTGAGGAAGCAGCGACTCCAGTCCCCGCCGGAACCTCCTGGGCTTGGAGGGTGTCTGGTGCTGGCAGTGTGTGTGCTTCTGACCCAGTCTGGGACGGCGGTGGGCGACGAGCATTTCGGGAGCCCCTCTACGCCAGGCCGGGAACAAGAGGGAACATGCTCTCTGGGCCTTCCCAGCTCTCCCCATATGTCTCAGGGTCGCCCACACAGCCCCAGAGCCAGAGGCTGGTTGCTCAGGCCCCCAAAGGCCCTGTGGGTCAGATACAGACACTAAAGGCACACCCAGGACCCAGAACAAAGGGAAAGTCCCCTGAGGGTACCCCAAGTCCTGTCTCCACAAGACCCAGCCGCCTGGAGGGCCTGAGGGTTCTGTCAGGTTAGAAGCTCAGGTCCAGTGCCTTGGCCAGAGCAACACTGGCCTCTCGGAGCCCTGTTTCTGCGTCTATAAGAGGCAGCTGGGTGGCTGTGAGTATGGTGTGAAATGTGGACGTGGAAATGCTTGGAGCGGCTGACAAATACTAAAGTCTCAGTATTGTGAGCGTGGGGAATGTACTGCTTCTGGGTATAGAAGCGGCTGCTGCTGTCCTCAGGGTTGCCCTCAGGTAAGGGGACACCCCGTTTCCTACACCCCCCTGGACACACAGGCCAGCGTCAGCCCTGGGAAGGGCCCAGAAGCAAAGCCTGCTGGGCAGACAGGCTGGGAGGACCTGGCCGGGGGCTCGAGTTCCATCCCAGTGTTTCACGGCTGTAAATGTCCAGTGGGGCCCAGGAGGCCATGTGTCTGGACTAAAATCTCATATGGGAACACGTAAAGGGGAGTGGGGAGACACAGGCTGGCCTAAGACTAAACTTCGGTAGAGATGCAGAAGCAAACATATGCCCGGTGAGTGCAGGGGAGTGTGGAGCAGATGGGGTGTCCCTCGGAACAGGCTGCCTGGCTGCCAGTCGGCCCCTCCCCCAGGGAGCCTGCCTGCACTCCTGTTTCCCAGGCCGTGACTCCACCTGCAGAGAAGCACCCCAACAGGAACCCCCGTCTTTGCTCACTTCCTTCACAGGTTTTGGGCAGCCGGGTCCGCGGTCCTGGACAACCCCGTTCTCTCCGACACCTCAGGGCCCGGGGCTCTGGGAGCCTGAGACCTGCCTCCGTGCCCTGGCTCCCCCATAACTGGCACCCTGCTCCCCCGTCTCAGGGGCCCTCCCCACACCTGTGATTTGCACTCCTGCCTGCTGTTTGCTGAGGCTCCACCTGGAGGCTCTCACCCTCAAGGGAGGTGGGGGGGGGGCGCAACCCTGTGTTGTCCTCGTGCAAACGAATGCTCACGGGCACCCGAGGCTTTGCCTTTGGGGCCCAGGTCTCCCCAGCAGCTGTTCGCTGTTGATCTCCTTTCACACAGGACTGAGAGTCGGGGAGGGTGAGGGCCGTGTCTGTTCTGTGTTTGCATATTTGCTCATTGATCACATATGAATGAATGAATGAATGAATGAATGAATGAATGAATGAATGAATGCCTGATGGGCGCCTCCCTTGGGCTCCGACAGACTGGGTGTTCATTCACTTCTAGCCAGACGACACTGAGATCACAGCACCTGGGAGGGCTGTCTCGTGCCTTCAACCTCCATCAATCTGCTTTTAATAATGAGGTGACATTAAGCCACACACAGTCTGTTATTAAATTGAAATTAAGTTCCTCATGGAGACATTTAAAGTGGAGTTTGTTCTTGGCAGCTGGGCGTGGGCCCCTGAACATGGTTAGGCTGAGACGGCTGGCCTGGCGCCTTTGACCCCACGCTGGGGGCTGGCTGCCACCCCTCCCTCACTCGGGGTCCTTCCTGTGGCGGGGAGGGGTGGGAAGGAGAGGGCAGCTGCGTGCCTGGGGCAGTTCCAGCCTTGAGTCAGAGGAGCAGGGGTGGGATCATTCGTCATTCAATTAACAGTGTCAGCAGAGCCATTATTTAAATGACCAGCCACACGTGTAATCAATCCTTAATGAAACAATAATTGTGCTTCCCAGCCAATGAGTGCCTGGCTCTCCCCAAACCTTCTGGGAATGGGTACTAAATGGCGCTGGGTCAGGAGGTGTCAGGGCCGTGATACCTAACAGGCAGGTACTTTCCAAGGCCATTTGGGACAGGAACAGCAAATCTTCCTTCCTCCTGGTCAACTCAGGGGCACCACCGAGGACAGCTTGTTACGTCTCGAGTCCCCGACAATCTCAGTTGTCTCTGCTCTTCCTGCTGTGACAACAGAAGAGTGAGGAGGGGAGAAGACGTTGAACCACCAGCGGCAGCCCCCCTGGCCTGCTCCTCTTCACAGTGGGGTGTGGGGGGACACTGACGGCTTCTCCCTCCCCCAGCCCAGGGCTCCTCAGGGTCCTGGTCAGCATCTGCCCCCAGCACTTAAGGAGGTGCACCCACTTACCTCTTCACCTGGCTGGAGCTCCCCAGGGCTGGGGCCAGGTGTCCAGTGCACCGACGAGTCCCCAAAACCTGGAGCAGGGAAGGGCCCTGCAAATGCTGGACGGAGGGGCAAGTCGCCACGAGAAAGCTGGCCAGGTCCCCACACGGCCCACGGAAATGGCCTCTCGCTGATGAGAGAGAACGATGAGCCGTGTTAATCCGCTCAATCCCAAATTCTGCTGACTGGCCCTTGCCCCAGGCCAATACCCGTTCAGCCGGGACACTTGGTTCTGTGGATACTGTTTGTTAGAGTGAAGGCAGACGTGGGCTGGGCTGGCCCTCGCCCCCTCCCACATGGCACCCACCCTCCTGCCCCAGAGCCCACACTGGCGGGAGCGCCCTCTCCACCCCGTCCCTGTCCTCCTGCCCTGGAGCCACTGCCACCACCACACACCTGCACGGCTTCCCCTGACCGCCAGTGTGTGAGCCGATGGCGCCCTCAGTCCTTTCCCTAAGCTCCCAGCAGCACCTTGCACTTTCCTTGTTGGCCTGTATCGACCTTTCCTCCTTCAGCAGAGAACTTGGTTGGTCTCACTTGTTCTTTCTGGTGAGTTGTTTTGGTTTGTTTGTTTGTCTCATTCTTTAAGTCTCAGCACCCAGCGCCAGGCTGGTACGCGTGTGCTACATGGCTGTCTGCCTGGCTGTGTGACTGTGGGGATGAAGTGGATACAGCTATGGCTGGAGGGAAACGTGCCTCCCTGGGAACTGGTGCAGGTAGGGACGTGCCCAGAGGCCCCGCCTGGGCGCTCATCACGCCCACCTGCTGAGTCCACTGCCTGTGTGGACCCACCCACTCCTCTTCTGTCTCCCTGATTCTGCAGACCAACTCCTCGCACCTCGTTTTCCAAAAACGTACATATCGTGAATGATCACATGGGCTCAATCACCTCTCCTCGGATGCTGTCTTTTCTAACCCTCAAATGTCCCAACTGGAGCTAATGGCGAGATGCACTTAATGCCTCTCCCGCCTCTGAGGGCAGCGATCTGTCTTTATTCTCCGCTCCACCTCCCCATGCCCAATCACTGCCCGGAGGATTTACAGTCAGTGAATAAATATTTGTTGAATGGATAGCTCCAGCAAAACCTTCTGTTGGCTGGAGCAAATTTAAAAATTAACGTAGCTCCCAGCCAAGATGGAGTAGCAGGGACCCGATTACTCTCCCTCCTGAGACAACTGAGAAACAAAAACCCCGAACGCTGAACAAAATATATCAAACAATGGTTCTCAAGAGTTTGGCCATCAGACAGCAAGAGAAATACACCCTGAACGATGCGAAACAAAGGAAGTGAGCCCTGAGATTGTTCTGGCTTACTGCCCAGAGAGAGTCCCCAGGCGGCAGGCAGGAAGGGGCGCCCGGAGGAGCCGGGTCTCCCACAATGTAGGGAACAGAGCTGGGGGGTCAGGGAGACACAGGGCAGAGTATGCAAGCGGGGAATGCTGCACAGAGAGTTCCAGGAATTGGCAGAAGGGACCACAAGTTTTCAGTGAGTCGGAACAGGTATGTGAGGCCTCAGAGCAGGATGGGGTGGGGGAGGGGACAGTCCTGGGAATGCAGGCAGGGCCAGGACGAGGCCTGTTCCCACATCATAAGCCAGCGCCCAAACACCCCGATTAAAAGGCAGAGGTTGACAGTTTGGGTAAACAAATAAGCCCCCGCTATCTCCGGCTGATAACAAACCCACATTAAACAGAAAGATGGAACTGGCCTACAAGGAAACGGATAGGAAAAGATATATTACTAACACTAATCGAAAGAAAGAAAGCTGGTTTGGCTACATTAATAAAAGGCTAAGACAGTTTCAGAGCAAAGATTTCACCAGGGATAAAGAAGGTCTTTCCATAATGATCAAGGAGTCCATTCAGGAGGGGACGTAAAAAGCCTCAACATTCACGCGCCTAATAACAGAGCTTCAAAAACATACAAAGAAAAGCCGGTAGGCCTGCACGAGCGCTGACGGCTGGAGCTGTGTGCAGATCGCGCCCCAACGCCGGGCAGCCAGGCCGTCCTGAAGGGAGGCTGGGCAGTGCATCTCCATGTCCACCTCTGGGCCCTGGGTCCTTTGAGCCTACCCGGCTGGGAACAGAAGGGCCTCTGACCATTTGTCCTGGGTCTCGGGGTAACGTGGTGACGCGTGCTTCAAGCTTTATATGTGCTGGTCTTTGAAGCACACGTCACATTCCTACACAGACCTCCTCCAGTCCTAGACCCCCGAAGGCCACCTCCTCAGGGTGCGTGCCCTCCCTGGAGTGTGCAGGAAAGGGTTACCTGTTGGGGCATCACATGCAGGGGGAGGAGCCCCTAACTGGGCGTGGAGCGAGGAGATGAGAACCACTGCACTGAAGAGTGTTGTGGTGATTGAACAAGATGTATTCGAGCAGTGTTCGGCTGGCGACGCTCCGTTTCTTTCTCTTGCTCATTTGCTCCTCAAATGCCGTGCTGAGGACTGGGCGTGGAGTCCCTTCCACTCTGAGTCGGGCCCTGGACAGCCCTTCAAGCTGACTCTGGGGATCGCTTGTGCTCTTTGGCACCAACTAATCACATTCTGGGCATCTGACCCCACTACCACCCCCTTGCCACTCACACTGGTGGCCTAGGGCGCCCCCCCAACCCCCCATCATTTGGGCGCTGTGCACCTTCCTGGAGATATTTGCTTGGACACCTGAAACACCGGCAGGTCAGAGTCTCGTCTCAGGAAGGTCCCATGTGACACTCTCAGGAAGGTCCCATGTGACACTATTGGTTTATAACACTGAGTTTTCCCCAAATGTGTTAAACTGTTTGTACAGATGGACACGATTCCTCCCAACCCCAAGCGCAGGCCCCTTTTCCATGTGACTCTGCAGCTCTTTTGTCAAGAAGTGGAGGCTGGGCTGACCTGGGGACCTGCTCCGACCGGTAGAAGGTGGTGAAGAACGCTGTGGCGGTTGCAGGTCTCACCCTCAATCTCGCTGCCCTGACACCACATAAGGAGCCCGGAAGCGGAGGAGAGAGAAGCCCAGCTGACAGTCAGTCCTGACCACCAGGCACAGGAGTGAGGCTGCCTGGGACTACCTGGCCCCATCGAATGCCAGATGTCTGCAGCTGCATGAGTGACCCCAGGCAAGGCCAGCAGAACCGCCCAGCTGAGGCCAGCTCACTGCTGACCCATAGAATCACAAGCAATTAAAACAGTGGCTATTTCAATCCCTTGGATGAAAACCACGTCTTCCAGGAAGCGCCCCCTGACTTGCCTCCCCAACACACACTTGTGTCCCCTTTCTCTAAGCTCCTCTGGTGCCTAGTAAGACCCACACTGTTTACTAGTGAATTTTCTCATCTACGTTATCTTTGTTGTTTATTGGGCACTCACTGGTTATCTCCACAACCAGACTGTGAATGGTCCAGGGTTGGGAATTTTTACAGAGTGGGAACTCAATAAGTACCTGTTTGCTCTAACTCGCCTTTTTTTCAAGTAGTACGGAAACCCCAGCAGAGAAAGTGAAGAGAAAGGGCTGGGCATGTTTCTGTTACAGAAATTCAGAGGCTGCCGCCTTCAGCGGTGAGATGAAGCTGGTCTCAGTCCCTTTGCATGTGAGGTGAGCGTGCAGGAATCGACCGTGTGGTGAGTGTGGGTGGAATCCTTGTGTTTTGCATCTAGCTTCCTGAGTGGCAGGGGCCCCAGTTCCTAGTTTTCCCATCTGTCAATATAGATTATTCCAGGACTTGGCTCCCACGATGGCGTTTCAACTTCTTAATCAAATTATGCCTGAGGAGCTTCAGTGAACAGAGCCATTGCTGGCAGAGCAATTGCAAAATACTAGGAAAGACGTGACAGAATAAGGGTCTGCAGGGAACAGTGACAGAACAAGAGGCCCCCAGACTCAGAAACAGGGGGAGTCTCTGGAGGGTCCAGCTTCCTTTGCCGAAGAGAGGGGTCATCTCCCGGTGCAATGTCAAAGGAGCAGCATGACCCCTCGGCCATCCCCATTACGGAATGGCAGATGAAAAGCCACCTTGTCCCCAGTGTGTGTAAAAGTCGCAGCAGAGCAAAGGTGTGTGAGGAGGTAGGTGAGGGGCCCCGGCACACCTGGCCGTGCAGGGCAGGAGCCTGCAGTGAATGCCTTTGTCTTTCCTCCATCACGGCCCGGGGGGGTGATCATCCAGGCAGCATTAACCTTGCCCTCCACTGCACGTTTCCATTAGCTGCTGTTGGCGCCCCCCTCCCGGCTCTCTCCACAGCTCGTCCTCGCAGAGCCCAGGATATCGTCTGTGAGTGCTGGCTGGCCATGGAGCTCCCTGTTGGCCTCACAGGGTCTGGGCCAGCGGCATGTAGCATAAAGCCACAGCTTTTCAGCATGAAAATTTGAGTTTTCTATGATTTGGCTCCAGCCTCCACTTTCAACTATATGGAGTCGCAAACTGACTGAGATGGGGCCCAGCCCTTACCCACTGGGAGGGACGGCGCCCGGCCTTCCGTGGAACTGGTGGCCCCCAAGTCCCTCAGGAGGGGCTGCACCCCCGGGGACCTGTCTACAGAAACTGGACAGCTGGCTTTCCCAGACTCCTCTGCAGACCACCTGGGACCCAAGTTTGTCCCTCTGCCATTTGCTTCAGAAAGAGGGGGGCAATGGGGCTGCCTCCCTCTCCCCTCTCTGTGCTTGCGTGAGGCTTGCTTTGGGGGTCCATGGATCGACTGGGGACTCAGGCACCGCCTGCCCTTCTGCCCATGAGTTCCAGCCTGCACTGGGGGTGCCGCCAGCATCTCCCTAATCTACAGCACTCACTTTTCAGGTGCTCTTAGAATTGGGAGGGGCAGTTAGATAC
>NW_017731353.1:7662490-7678781 GCF_001890085.2 Hipposideros armiger
CCAACCCCCCACCCCCGAGTTAGCATCCACGAGACATCAGAGCTAGGCGTCACCCTGGGCCTCCACTGGGTTTGGGGCATACCAGTGAGATATTTTTCCACTTCCATGCCCCTGTTTTCTCACGTGCTAAGCAGGGTAAGGACCTGCTCCCCAATTTAGTTGCTGCTGTCAGCTTCCATGGCAGACGGGGGCGGGAGGGGTGGGGGAGGGCTTCCTGATTTTGTCCCTGGTTCTGCGGACAGTGCCATGGCTAATGGCACCATGCCAACCACTTAGTGGAGTCGGGAGGTGGGAGGTGGGCCCCCCACATCCAAGTGACTCAGCTGCTCTCCTCATTTGAATTTGTACAAAAGGGATTTACGAATTTCACCATAATTTAATTTTAAGACTTAATGTTTAATTAAATAGACTGATTAAGCCGTTGCAGTATATTTTTATGTGTGGCATAGAAACAACCTTGACTGTCATGAAGGATTTTTGCCGCCGAGTTCCCGATGGCCGTCTGTCTCTGTCCTCTGCGGCTGCAGCACCTCATTGGCCAGTGCCTGCCACCCTGCTGGGGGTTATTTCCAGGCCTATCAGCAGCCTGGCCCAGTGGCAGCAACCCCACCGCTGGCCGAGTCCTCAGGACACTTCTGGTTTTCTCTGAATACGGGCGCCTGGGCCTCCTAATGTTTGGAACAGCTGCCTGTGGGTAGGAAACAGAGGACTTTGTTCTTCGAGGGGCCTCCAGAGGACCAGGGAACCAGGGGCAGGAGCACCAGAACAGAGGACATACCAACAGATGTGGAGCAGATTGGGGGAGGGCCACAGGCCAGGAACGTCCGTTCCCCCTCCATCCTCTGTCCCCTGGGGCTGCCAGTGGGATGCCCAGCCCAGAGGCGCCCATCACATAGCTTTGCAGCGAGGCGGGAGGCCGAAACCTGCTACGCTAGCTGGGCCTATGATGGGTGACTGTTCTGGGGGCTTAGGGACAGCAGGAGGCTAGGGGAGGGGTCCTCAGAAGGACTTCATGCACAGCGACATGAGGCCTTTGTCACTTTGCACCAGAGATGAGAGCAGTCACCAGGCTGGGCCTAGAGCTTAGAACGTCCTCAGGCATTGGGACCCACCAAGGTCTCTTTTTCCCAACGCCACGATCTTTTTGTGTTGATATCCTATGGTGTGGTGCTATACAGACTCTGCGGACTCAGAAATGAACGTGGCAACCTGCACGAGGTGCCTTCCAGGCTGCAGGGAGCAGAGCCTGGGGACAGTGAAAAGAGAGGACAGGGGGTCAGGGCTTCAGTGCGGGGATGGGGGGGCGCCGTCTGCCCCTTAGTCAGGAACGCAGGGCGTGGTTTCAGCGGGCAGCACGCCCATGCGCCCTGCCCCGCCACTGGAGTCCAGCTCCGGCTTTTCCCGAGCACCCGCCCACTGACTCGCCTGCTCACCTTCCCCACTCGCGCAGGCCGTGGGTGGTAGGCATCGCTCTCTGGGTCTGGCATCACCTTGGACACGGTCTTGGGTTGCTGTCCTGTGGTCGCTGGGTGAAATGTCAGGCCCCCTAGAAGAGGGAGCAGCCCCGTTTCCTTGGTCTCTGCTCACAACCTGGCTGACAAGCAGGCAGCGAGGTCCATCTGGTGTGGCTGAGAGCTGCCTCCCGGTGGAGCCGCCCCAGTGGGGCTCCATGCTCTGAAAGTGGCTGTCCCCCAAGTGAGTGTCCCTCAGCAAGTTCCAGAAAGTGCCACACCGCTGACCTTGCCCACGGCAAACAGTGTGCTGAGCACTGACGTCAGACGCGTCTTTTATTTAGTCCTCAGGACGCTTCCGTTTTATGGACCAGGAAGCTGAGGCACAGAAGATGTAAATTACCCAGCGGAGGACACACAGTCTGGAGGAGGCGGCGCCCTCAACCCCATCTCACCAAGGGCCTCCTTGTGAAATCCAGAAAGCCCCCGGCTTCCTGGGACCCCCAAATCCTTGGAGCTTCTCGCTGTGAAATCCTGACACACAGCCTGGCTCCTGACGGCCTGGCTGGGCTCTCTCCCGAGTGAAGATGGGCGTTTCTGGGGCCCAGCCCATCCTGGTGCCCCTAGGGAGGAAACACCCGCGGGGTGTGGGATCAGTAAATGGAACCCGGCGTCTGTGTGCTGTGCCCACTGCCTGAGAAGTGCAAAGCCGAGAAGTGCATCTTAAAAGGTACAAATTAAATTTCCTTTGTAGCAGGAAGCGTTGGCGAAGGTTTACTTTACCTGCCTGCCATTTTGCCATTGTCTCTGGCGCTTTTTAAACCCAGGAGGCTGGGGAAGGGTGGGTGGAGGGTGCCCACCCCCGGAGGACCCCAATCCACAGTGCTGGGCATGGCCCAGGCATCCTGGAGTTTATTTACTTCTAACTTCTTATTATGACATCTTCAAAAATATCCCCATGTAGAGAGGAGAGTGTATGAATCCCCCATGTGGCTGTCATGCAGCATCAATAATACTCAGCTGTCCTTATCTTTGCAGAGCGGAACCCTTGTTTCTTGTGGAAAAGTTGGGCTATTGGCCACTGGTCAGGCAGGCGGTCGGGAGAATTGGGGGAAGGGTGGCGGAGGGCTGAAGAATGAGGCTTTGAGAGCTGAAGGGTTCAGGCTAGTATCTCTGCCCTTTGCTGTGTGACCCTGGGCAAGTTCATGGCCCTCTCTGGACCTCCGTCTCCTCGTGGGCAAAATCACAGGAAGGAGACTTCCCTCTCAGGCCACCACACAGCTGGACAAGACACACTCCATCCCCAACGCATCCTGCTCAGGAGCTGGTGCTCGCTAAGTGCTTGATAAACAGTAGCTTCTTTGTTTTCAATTAGAGAATGGATGTGAGAGCCTTGAAAACTGCAGTCGATGGCCATGGAGGATTTGCATGATGGCTGCTTGGAAAGCTGAGTTGCCCTGGGCCCACCTGCAGGCCGCAGCCGTCTTAGAAGGAAGCGTCACCTGTTTTCTAGCAACTGGGGAGCCCTTAGTGCTGGCAGAAGAAGTCCCATTGCCACCTTGAGTTAGGTTCCCACTGCTCTTAATTGTCCTCCAGGGCTTGGTTTAGAAAACTCGAAATCTGAAGCACGCATCGAAGAGTAATCTTCATAAATTACAGCCCTCCTCGAAGACCTGTTTATTCAACTCCTTCCTTCAAATCTTCCCTGACAAGCCTTGTCAATTATTTGATCCACGTTACTGAGACACTGGGCAGCTCAGGAAAGTCTGGGGGCAGCTAAGTCCCGGGCAGCCAGGGGGCTGGGGCTGCAGCTCAGGCAAGGTGCAGGGTCCTGCGGCGGCCGGGGAAAGGTCCGTGTGGACTATTCGGGGAGCCCTGCTCTGATTCCAGGAGACTCCCCTCAGAGTCTGCGGGCGCCTCCTCTCACAGGCGTGACATGTCTGGCCCTCCACTGAGCCATGCGGGGGTTTGAAGGGGGTTAAGAGATGGGAGGACAGGGTGCTCCTGCCACTTTAGTGACCGTCCCCAGGTCCCCATGAGCTGGACAGGTGAGGCTGGGCCAGAGGCACAGAGTCCGGAGCTCAGCTCTCAACACAGCTTGTCAAGGGGCTTGGATTCCGGCTTAGGAGGAAGGCAGATTGGCATCTCATGGCGTCTCAACTGACCCGTGGGAACCAGGTGCAGCCCAAACCTTCGCAGCCCAAGTGTCCTTGGTGAGGCTAAGTAGACCTGGTACATTCAATGCAACACTGGTGAGTGGGACAGGCAAACAGACCCTCCCTCCCACTCCAAACCCTCCCAACCCTCCCACGCCCACCCCCACAGGTTTGGGTGTCTGAAGTTAGGCTGAGCAGAGGGTCAATGTTGAACAGAACAACAGGTCTCAGACCAGAGAAGGCAGGACCATCCGACCCCTGCTGCTTGGAAGCAGCCCTGGAACAGGGGGAGGCACCTGGCCTGACCCCACAGCTGGGTGCACTTGACCCCTCACCCCACCTCCTGCAGCTCACAGTCAGGGTGGTATGTTGCAAGGACCCCGGGTCACTGTGAACATTGAATGAAATTCTGCTGATGAAAAGCTATGGCCTGTCGGGCATGTAAGCATCACCAGCAGATGTCGGAGGAGCCTGCAACGGCAGGGCCAGGTGCCCTGAGCCGCCATCCGTGTGGTGACTTCTGCTCAGCCGGGGGGGGGGGGGTAAGCAACGTGGTGCCAGCCGCAGCCCAGGACCTCGGCCCTCCCTCCTCTGCCAGCACAGCCAGCCAGCGTACCTGGCACCGCACACAAAGCCGGCAACCACTGCAGGGCTCCTCGGTAACTCTACAGCAATGACTTTGGAGAGAGAAAAAACGGAGCTGCTAACGCTTGCAAAATTCATCTCAAATAGTATTAGATGGTGCTAATTAAAATGACTCATGCTGCAGTGAACTGAGCCAAATCAATCATTTTTTTAGCAAATTAAAGCCTGTTCCTTTCCTTGGCAGCTACGCTTTGGGGAGCAGGCGAGCCGATGAGCTGGCCCAGGTGTCTCCCCTGCAGGGCTGGGGCCTTGGGGTGGGGGTGCTGAGCCACCTCCTGGCAGATCAGTGAGCACATCCCATACCCGGGTTCAGAGGGCCTCTGGTGGCCTTGTCCTGTGACCCGGACTGACCTCCACATTCACCACTTCGCACTGTCAGTTTTGAACATTCTTCGTTGACCCCAAAGATTAGTGACATTCGTAGAATAGATGTTTACTATGTGGCAGGGAGGAGGGACTATGGTGAGTGACGCTTTTGGGGGTTGGGGTGGAGTGGGGGGAAGGAGTGGAAATGGGGGGGATGGGAGGGGCGGGCAGGTAGGAATGACGGAAAGGTAAAGAGGCCATAAAAAATACATAAATAAATAAATAAATTTAAAAACGGGTGAAGAAGGTAACTTCCTGAGGTATTAATAGCTGAGAAGACAACATGTCGGGTTGATGTGAAAGTGACCAGCTGGGCAGGGAGTGAGGGGCCTTAGATGGTGGGCCTTGAAGAGGTGGCAGGAGTGCAGAGCTTTGCACATGACAGGGAAGAGTGCGGGCAGGGTCAGCCGGGGAGCAGCAAGGTGCCCGGGGTCACGCTGAGAGGAGGGGCAGCCGGCAGGGCCGGGCAGTGCGTGGGACCAGGGCTGCCAAGTTCCCTGGGCGCAGGCGGAGCGGCTGCTTGTTCTGTGGGTGCAGCAGGGCGAGGGGAGCACAGCTCTGTCCTGGTGGCCTGGGTGCTGTCTCATGAGGGTGGCCTAGTGAGACGCTGGCAGGAGGCAGAGAGTGATGTCAGGTGCATCCTGGAGGTGGGCGGACGGATTAGGACATGTGGTGATGGAGGCGGTGGGGAGGGGATGACTCAGGCGCGGCCCTAAGGTGGGGACAGCTCAGAGGATGGGCTGCAGGGGTGTGAAGCACAAGCTGTGTCTGGACCCTGTTGTGTTGAGATGGACTTGAGAAGCTCAGGGTGACTCACGTAGGCAGGTGACCAGCTGAGCAGGAGCTCTGGGGCCAGGTGGGGACCGGAGGAAACACACAGAGCCCTCTGACGACAGGCAGAAGCTGGAAGACTTGAGGCTGCACTTGGCCACCTAGGGCCAGGGGCCAGAGAGAGGACAGGAGGGGAGTTAGCCCAGGCCCTGGGCGTCACCTAGCAGAGGCGACGAGGAGGGAGTCTGGAGGAGAGGAAAACCAGGAGTGTGCTCCAGGAAACAGGACATGGTCCTGACATGTGGGAGCAGAGGGCACAGGACTGGTCATGGGCAGTCCCTGGACATCCTGTCATGGTCAGTGTGAACAGCGGAGGGGCAGGAACCCAGCTGAAGCCACTGTGGAATCTCAGCCGCATGCTAAAGACAGGAGCGAGCCCCACTGCTGGTGGGAAGCTCGGGGGCCCCGGCCCCGCCTGGCGGTGGTGCTGAGGGCGGGGTGTAGCTCCAGGCCAGGCAGGGACTAAGAGGCCTGGAGCGCATTTCCAGGGAGAGGGACAATCCCCAATTGCAAGACACTGGGAGGCCTTCCCAGCGGAGGTGGTGCCAGTCAAGGCTCAGGGTCTGTGGGTATTTTCTAGGTCAAGGAATGCTTGAGTCATTGGAAGGTGGGAGAGGCAGGCAGGGCTCACCCCAGAGTCTCTGGAGGGAGCGTGGCCCTGGGACTCCTTGATTTTGACCCTCTGGCCTCCAGAACTGGGAGAGAATATTCTTCTGTTGTTGTAAGTCACCCAGTTATGGTATTTTGTTATGGCGGCCCCAGGACACAGGTGCTGGAGGCAGTCATAGTCCCTTCCTACATTTTCTAGAATTTCTAAGCTCCTGGAAAGAGGACCGGCTTGATTTCACTCTGCCTCCACCATGCTGCCGGCCCCATGTGGCTCTGGGTACAGGTCTGAGTCACCAGCGTGGGGTCCAGGCTCAGAGGGAAAGGCTGAGGCCAAGACTGAGGCCAGAGCGGCACTGCCAGGTGTGAGACAGGGGCCCTGGGTGGGCCAACACCATGCTGGGGACTTGCATTCAAACACTGTAATCTTATAACTGAGCAAATCATTTCCCCAGAGAAGTCTCCTGTCTACAGTGTATGAAATAATTTATTTTGAAACGTCTGCAGGATTTATTTGATTAAAAAAGCCATCGACGGGAGTTTTTAATCCACACATTTGCAGAGAATTCTTGAGGCTCACAGAGCACCCCCAGTGACACCTTGTCCCCTCCCCACATTCAATTAGCCACATGTCCCTGCCAACTCAGAAAGTGCAGGCAGGACAGACCTGAGATTAATTTTTCATGGGGCTTTGGACCATAAATGATTTTTCTATTTACTGATGTAGCTCGTACATAAAAGATGGTGGTATTTCATCAAATACGGACCAACTGCAAATTATGCTAGATAAACAGTGTGAAAAAATTCAATATGCTGCTGACTGTTTATATACACATACAGATACATTATTAATATGTATATTTAAGAGTAGCAATCTAATCCATGTCGTTAACTCTTTGTGAATAGTTTTCCCTTTTTGAGGTGTTTGCTTGCGGTTTAGAACAATTTTAATGCTGTTACAGTGGAGGGTGTGTGGTAACAGACTTTCTTTTCATCACCCCACCACCACCACTGCCACCACCACCTTCAGCACCACCCAGTTTCCAGGAAGGACACAACCTCCCTGAATGCATTTCTTTTCATCTTTGCCCTCTAGTCTCTAACAGGGGCTTTCAACTGAGCAACACCCCCCCCTCCGCCCCACCCCTCCAGGGGACATTTGCAATGTGCAGAAATATTTTTGGTTGTCATAAATTCTGCTGGCATCTGGTGGGTAGAGGCCAGGGTTGCAGCTAAACCAAGAATCATCTTGCCCGAAAATGTCAACAGTGCAATGCCTGTGCTGAGCAAACTCAACCCACGTCTGAGGATTGGAATGCACGCTGAGTTACAACTTCCGCAGCTCCATGCCTCTGCTGCCCTGCTGCCCTGCTGCCTAGAGGGTCTTCCCACTTCCCTCTTCATTAGCAAATGCTCTCTTCCCCTGTAAGACACAGGCCCAGAGTAACCTTCAGGGACAACCCCTCCCTACACCAGAGCTGGGACTCTCTGCAGGACTCCAGAGCACTCCACATGCTCTTTAATTAGAGCACTTATCTCAGGACACTTGAGAGTGAAGCTAGTGCTAGGCCAGAGTCTGCTCCAACCATGGCTCATGTAGCTCCCAGGACACAACAACTCCACCTTGTTTCCATCTGCTTTCCTAGCAGCTGTATGAGGGCCAGAGACTAGTGGGTTCTGAATGGGTGTTTGCCTGCTGGCTGGATGGATAGATGGTGGATGGATGGCTGGATGGCTGGATGGATAATGGATGGATAGTGGATGGATAGTGGATAAATAACAGGTAAACAGATGGTGGATGGATGGAGGGTAGATGGTGGATGGATGGAGGGTAGATGGATGGATGGGTGAATGGGTGGATGGATGGGTGGATGGATGGTTGGATGGATGGTTGGATGGATTGTAGGTAAACAGATAGATTGTGGATGGATGGATGGATGGATGGATGGATGGATGGATGGATGGATGAATAGATGATTGGGTAGACAGATGGATGGTGGAGGATGGATATATTAATGGACAGACAAATGAACAGATACATAGTGGGTAGGTCAGGAGACCTCGCTGTAGTCTTTTGTTTACCACCAACTGGATATTTGACTCTTGAAAGGTCAGTCTCCCTAGGATTGCTTTGCTGTTCACGTGGTTGGTCTAGAGAAGGGCAGGGGCTTGTTTCCAGCTGGTGCCGTAGGCTCCTGAGCGCTCAGTGGGGGTGGCCGTGGGCTGCCTTTGGGAACATGCGGGGCACCTGAGAAAAGAGTTGCCACATAAAATACAGGACTTCTATTTAAATCTGATTTTTGGGGGTCAGATAACCTTAATTTTTAGTGTAAGTGTATCTTAAATATTATATAGGGCATACTTAGACTAAAAAATTATGTGTTGTTTATCGAAAATTAAAATTTAACTGGGCATCCTGCGTTTCTATTTGCTAAGTCAGGTGACATGACCTGTGAGGGAGGGGCGGAGGAAGGGAAGATGTCCGCGTTTTTCTCCAGGTCCTGTGTGAGGTTCTGAAGCAGAGTTTGAAAACTGTTTGTGGAAAGACCTTCAGTCCCTTGCAGCAGCCCCCTGGGGTCCGGGGAAGCCAGCAGGAACCGCTATCGCCACGTGTGTCTCTCATGCCCCAGATAGCGCGGGCAGGACACGCAGGCGTGTGCAGAGCTGTGCCCGGCTCCCTCTGATCTCCATGCCCAGGGGAAGCAGTGCTGCCAGCCCGCCCACCCAGCCTGCCCTGTCCTAGTTCCAGGCCAGCCCTCCAGCCTTGCGTGGGCAGACGAGGGACCTGGGCTTTTTGAGGACAATTCTGGGCCCTGTTTCTTGCAGTCCCCGCTCTGCTTTGAGCCGAGGCATAGAATAATTAACTGCAAAGCAAACAGCAAGCCTCTCATTGCAAACTCGCATTTGTCTGTGGAGTTTTACGCGCCCCAGGAAACCAGCACTTAGAGGTTTAGAGAAATCATTGGCCCCGGGAAAGAGTCCCAGCTGGAAGGACGAGGAAAGCAGCATCGTTTAGCAGCCACAGCTGCCCCAGGCCAAGGACAAGGCCAGGGAGGGGCTCCACCCACAGCTGGTGGGTTAGCAGGGAACAGAGAACAGAACAGCCTTTTTGCCCCCTCACCCCACCTGAGCCCTGAGGCCATTTCTGGGATCCAAGCTTTGCCAGATGGGCCTATTTCTGTCTGTTCAGTACATGTGTAGGAGGTCCCACCCCAGCCAGGTGCAGGGGTGAGGGGCACACCTGCTTGGCTGCCCTTGGCCAGGAAGGCACACTTCAGGGTGGGTGCCTCAGCCTGAGGGACGGGGGTCTCCCCATGATGTGTCCTCTAAGCTGAATCCTGATAACTAGCCCAGTGTCAGTGGCGGTGGAGGGGGGAGAAGGGAAGGGGAGGTGTCTGAGCCAGCATGGGGGGCCAGCACATGGGGGGAGCCTGGAGAAGGCCAGGCTTCACTAGTGGAGAGACCAGCTTTGACCTGCAGGTAGCCGCGGGCGAGTGTGGGTGCTGAAGGGAGGCAGGAGAAAGAGGCCACACCTGGTTTCTGTGTCCGGGGCCTGGTTAATGAGCCCCTCCCTGGATTACAGGCCTCTGAGAAGGGCAGCCCTGGGGGAAATATTCTGATATGTGCGCCTGAGCTACCATCCAGAGAGACCCATCCGGAGATCGGAGGGTGCCGCACCTGCCCTCCCAGGCCTTCTACCTGGTGGCAGGTTAGCATCACCCAGGGAGCTCTGGGCAAATCCCATGCCGGCCACACCTTTGGGGTTGGGGGTGGGACCCAAACATTGGTGGCTTTCGAAGTTCTCAGGGATATGAACATGAAGCCGGGGGCGGGGTTGGGGGAACACTGACATAGATGGACCACTGAGGCACATCCACAAATGAACCAGGACCAGACAGCTGCAAACAGCCCGGCCCTGCCTCCTCAGGCCTGTAGAGAAATGGCCTGTGTCTCCCTGGTTAGACCCTAGGACCTGTCTCCTGGGCTCTGGGCTGTACCAGCCAGGGGCAGCCAAGGTGACCCTCAGTCTGGGCAGCCCACACTCAGGATACAGATCTTCCCGCAGGGGTCCGGTCCTGCGGTGCCGCCCTTCTGGCCCCACAGCCGCCAGCTCCCTGGGCTGTCGTGGGCGCTTAGACTGAAGGCAGCTGTCGCCCTCAGCACGGCTCTAACTCCACTCTCCCGATTCTGAGACTTAATGGTCTTTCTCTGCTGACTTGTAGGTAATGGCAAGTGAACCTGACATTGGGGATCCGCTTGCCCTGAATAGATAAATCAAACCCGGAATCTTGCTGGGGTTTTAGCTTTGCAGGTGCAAATATGCACCACTTTTTATAGCCAATGGTTAAGGTGGGATTCATTGCACCAGAAAAGTTCTCCAAAAATAGACTTAATAACAGATGCAGTGTGCAATTATTATTTTTCTTTGGGACCGTAAAGATTCCTTGCCACAAAGATATTTTTTGCTTGGCTGAAATTACCCTTCACTGGAGCACAGAAAGGGCCTCGCAGCCTTGGCTGGTCGTGTCACTCTGGAAGGGTTACGTGCCAAGGACAGGCTTCTGTGGGGAGACGCGGGGGTGTGTGCTGGGAGGCTGAGGTGTCAGGACGCCTGACCAGGGGGCCCCCCCCCAACAGCCACAGAACCGAGGGGCTAACAAAGGAAATGACAACCAGCCCCCACACTGGGAGACAAAGAAAAGAGATGAATAGTCTCTGACAAAGAGCTGGCAAGTATTTCAACACGCAGGAGGCTCAGGGCTGGATTTCCCCAGAGTCCTGGGGAATTGCATCCCCCCAAAACTCACATGGTTATGTCCTCACCCCAGGACGTCAGAATGTGACCTTATTTGGAAATGGGCTCTTTACAAATGTAATCAGTTAAAACGGAGTCACACTGGACCAGGCTGGTTCCCCATCCAATATGGCTGGTGTTCTTATAAGAAGAGGAGAGACACACAGACACACAGACAGAAAACGGCCATGTGACAACAGTGGCAAAAACTGGAGTGGTGCCTCTAGAAGCCAGAAGTTGGAAGAAACAGGGGACAGATGCTCCCCTGGGGCGTCCAGAAAAACTAACCTTGCCGCCACCTTGGTTTGGGGCTTTGGCCTCCAGACTGAGAGAGAGCGAATTTCTGTTGTTTTAACCCTGTTGGTTGTCACGGCAGCTGCAGGACAGAGACACAACCCCTCTCTCTGGGCCCAGACATGACCAGGCCCCTGGGCAGCAGGGCTGGGCAGCCTCCCCTGAGTCAGTGACTAGCATCCCTCTCCTCCCCCGCTGGCAGCACAAGAGAGAGGGCAACAGAAGACACAGCTGTCCCCCTGACCAGAACTGCATTCCCTTCACTTCCGTGTCCACTCGACATGGCCCGAGAGGTCTGAACACAGAGGGCCGTCCGGGTTCTCACACGGATCCTGTGTGCTGGCAGGTGACTCACCCTCCACGCGCTTCCTCCGTCTGTGCTGTGGGCTCTGAGCACACCAGGGAACGGACAGGACTGGGGGACAGCGGCGGGGGGCTGAGGAAGGGGCCGTCACTGGGCGTCCTCCTTAGGATGGCGGTCCTAGATGTTCCCCTCAGGTTCTAGACGCCCTGCTTGGAATGGGGGCTTCAGGGACCTGGCAGCGATGTGAGCTGGGGCGAGCCGCCCTGGGGAGTGCGGGCGCAGGGACGATCTCTCCTTGGGTGGGAGGGCTGTGGGCGGTGTTCTCTCCGGGGCAGGTGACTCTGGATCTCACCAGGATAAGGCTGGGAGGGATAGCGCACACGTCCATCAAACCCGTCGCCCCCGAAGGTCCTGCCAGCTCCATGCAGGCAGTGACAGGCCCGTGGCATGTGGGGAAGGAAGGATGGACGGACATGGAAGAACGACGTCCACCTAAGGCACCAAGGCTGGACAGAAATGTCCCCAGCAAACAACGTGGACCGAATCCAGTCGGCTGGTGGCTCACAGCCTAGGGTAGGTGGCTGGGGATTTCTCAGGCGCTCCCTAAACATGCAGCTTCCTGGGCCCAATCAGCTCCCTGAACCGGAGCCTGGAGCGCAGGAAGCTGGCTGGGCCCAGGACCCTACGTCTGACATGTGCTCGTCCAGCCTCAGTCGACTCCACTTTCGAAGCTAAGGGCCTGCCCTCCCCACCCACCCCTTGGCGGCTTTGCCACCTGTAGGTCTCGGCCCCTGGACAAACCCACCCACAGGTGGGGGGGCACCCACCGCTCCACCTGAGGCAACTTCTCAACAGCATGTGCCTCCGTTTCATCATTTATTAAGTGGGGAAAGCCTTAGTGGCCGCCTCACTGTGAGCAGTAAGTGAGGCACCAGTGCAGAGCACACATCCAGGGTACCCCAAACATTAGCCACGCAACAGAGCAGGTCCCTACAATAGAGTATTATTACTGAGCCATAAACGTAAGCATACCCTGCCATCTGCGACAACATGGATGGGCCTACAGGGCGTTACACTCAGCGACCTAAGTCAGAGAAAGTCAAATACCATATGATCTCACTTATATGTGGAGTCTAACAAAACAAAACAAATAAATAAGCAAAACAAAGCAGAAACAGACCCATAGATACAGAGAACAAGCTGACAGTAGTTGAAGGGGAGGGGGGCAGGGATGGGAACCAAAAAAAAGACTAAAGAAAAAATTGGCACACACACACAAAGAATCGGGTATAATTAAAAAAAAAGAATTGCAAAGGAGGTAATGCTACTTTCAGTTCATTTTTCAAATGTAATGAAATTTTTATAAATACTAAATCTATCAATTAATGAAGTTGACATATGCTCCATTTTGTAGGCATTTAATTAAACATTTATTTATGAAAAAAGCGTAATTAGGTCCCATGTCCGAATGTGCTGAGACACCTAGGCTGTGATAAGGAGCAAATCACTACCAGGAAGTGAAGGCCGCCGGGGATGGTCTTCGAGAGTTTTAGATCCCAACTGCAGAGCTCACAGCAGTGCTTTGGAAGGAAGGACGTTCCCTGGGTCCCTTCACCTCTGGAAAGAAGACCGTGAGAAGCTGCTTCTCCGTGACAGAGCAGTTTTCCTCTGCTGCCAGTGTCACCCTGGGAAGGTGTGTGTATGTATGGATTTTATTTTATCCACATTTTAGGCTAGCAAATATATTTTAATCCATGTATGTTAGGCTAGTTTGAGATTTACTGAAGAGTCACAAAGACAAAACAGAGTCCCTTCCCCAGTTCCCCACTGCGAACATCTTAGGTGACCCCGTCCACGTGTCACAAGTAAGAAGCCACATTGGCACCATGCTACTCGTGACGAAACTTCAGGCTTGCCTCAGATTTCACTAATGTTCCCAACTGTCCTTCTCTGCCCCAGGACCCCACCCACGACCCACATGACAGTTAGTGGTCATGTCTCTTTGAGCTCCTCTGGGCTGGGACAATTTCTCAGAATCTCCTTTTTCTTGATGACCGTGGCGGCTTTCAGAAGGACCGGTCAGGTGTTTCGTAGCATGTCCCTCAGCTGGGATTTGTCTGGTGTGCGTCTCATGTCAGTGGCTCTGGGAACAATATGACTCGGGTCACTTTAGTTTTCTGTCTCCAGATTAGACAGGGGTGATAGGTTTTGGGGGAAAGGCCGCAGAGGTGAGGGGCCCTTCCCGTCACATTGTACCAAGGGCGCCTGCTGCCACCATGACTGGTCACTGCTGGTGTTGACCTTGATCCCCTGGCTGAGGTCATGTTGGTCAGGTTTCTACTCTGTTAGGTCACTTTTATTTTGCCAAAGCAGGTATATTTTATTAGTAGGGTTTCCTGCAGACGCAACTCACCAGGGCCTTCTCTGGGCCCTGGAGTGTCCTAAAATGCCACGATGATGCAATCATTACCCACTATGTGGGGGCCACCACTTTCAGAGGGTCCCAACACAGGTCTAGGACCCCCTTCCAAAAAAGGAAAAATAATTAAAAGCCAGCTACAGTGTCTGAGGATTCACGAGCCTGCTGCTCCCAGCAGGTCCCGTGCTGGCCGACCTTTCTCTGCAGGCCTGCCGGCCCCTCCAGCACCCGGTCTTCCTCCCACGGGGCCTCCGCCTGGGCGCCCGCTCTGCTGCCCCGCTGCTAAGTCAGAGGCGAGGGACGGAGACAGACAAAGCTCGAATCCAGGCGAATGAAGCCCAGGGTGCGATTGCATGGCTTCTCTGCCCTTTTCAAATATTTATTTCCCAGTCCCACCATTCTTCACTTTCAAGGGGCCTGTATCCTAAAACGGGCCTTGATTTAGTGCGGATAATGGCAACTGTCTAAACCTGGCTAGCCCCAACTTTAATTAAACTGACAAAGAAGGGGGGCCGGGGCTGAATTACGGGGCAATGTTCTTGTTCCCTGTAGTCCTTAATTAGGGAAGAAGGATGGGGTGGCGGGCGACCAGCGCGGTTCTCTCTCCATTCTTGATGTAAAAGTCACCCCGGCAGCCCCGCACAGAGGCCTCCCTGAGGCGTCCGCGGCCGGGCTTGCCGCTCTTTCTCTGCACGCCTGAAGTCCTGGCCAGGCCGTGGCTTGGGCCTCCTTCCTTCACGCCCTCCGCGCTGGTGTGGGAAGGTCCCTGCGTGCCTGTCACTGTCACCTCACAGCTGGGTTTATGGGAGGCGGGGAGGGAGGGAATTCGCTCTGGGGCCACAGACCAACAGTGAGGAGTCGTAAGGATCGCTAACCGGCGAGCGGCCGTGAGAGTCGCTAACAACGTGCTTCGGATTCACCGTGGTTTTCCTTGTGCAGTTAGCGGAACACGTGTTGAGAGAACTAAAGCCACCTGCTGAAGTGTGCGCGTGTCAGCGAGAGCAGGAGACCAGACCATGGCTGTGTCACCCAAACCGCGTGATTTGGGTGATAAATTCCTATATCTACAGTGTTCTTCCATTTGTCAACCTCGCTGACCTTTCAAGACAGGACGTGGCACACGGTAGATGCCACCACCGCCGCCACCGTCATTTCTGAGGCCCTACTTTGTGCTAGGGCTTTAGAGTCTCTCAAACTGAGGGCTGCCCCCACCCGGTCAGATACTTCAACTCTTTGAATCGCTGTAAGTGCCCTATTTCGCCAGCAGGTCCTGAGTTGGATGACTTGAGTGGGGGTCAGCAGAGCTCCCTGAGTTTCCTGGAGGGTGTCTGGGGTGGAGCAGGGTGGCCCCTTAGCCCGTGTCCTGCACTGGCCAGTCACAGTGCCCCCCAGAAGGCTTAATCCTTTAGTCACCTGCCCACATGGCTGTAAAGAGTTTCCCGCTTTCCTTGGAGGGGGAGCCCAGCGCTGGGGTTTGCGGATGGACGCAAGGGAGAAGGATGGAGCCCAGCTCCAGGACCAGAGCGGTGCTCAGGGCCTTCGGGGCCAAGGGTCTTTGGAGGCTGTGAGGACGATGAACACAGAGTGCAGCTGTCTGTGGCAGCTGTCTGATGGGCAATGCTAATGAGTAGTTGCCCTGGGCCACAGGGGTTTCTCGTGGCCCCAATTGTGCGTGTGAGGACTCACTGCCCGTTTCTCAAGTGGCACTTGGGCTCATTTGCGCGACGTGTGTTTATAGCGCATTTGGGCTGGACCCTCGGCAGGGAGAGAGCAGGCACTCACGGGCCCGCCCAGCACAGGGTGGCCCTGCCACTCCGGTGGGAACCTCTGGCTCCTGGTCCAGCCCCTGCGGAGCCGTCTGACCTTGGCTCAAGGCACCAGCGGTCATGGGACCAGTGGGGTCTGACCTCCCAGCCAGCCTTGGCTGGGACACCAATGAGCAGCCCGTGGGAGCTGGGCTTGGAAGGGCATTAAGCAGCAATTCATACTTTCCTTCACCTAAGCTCCATCCTATTAGAGGGAAAAGGTGGTTTGCAGGCTGCCTGCTGGGCCAGAATTTCCAAAAAGCCTCTTTCTGATTAGATTCTGCACTTTTCTCTCTTAAGCCCCAGAGCGTGTGCACACAGCAAAGCTTGGAGGGTGGGGCGAGCCCAACTCAATTTCTTGTGGATGACTTTTTTCTGTACGAAGTCAGGTCTTATGTGCATTAACTCAAACATGATGATAATCAAATGCTTTGGTTATAAGCCGCTTTCCTCCGCGGATTTCAAAGCATTTTCGGGCTGAAATATGAGGATTTCTCAGCAGATTGGAGTCTCCCGACAGGCCATCCGTCATCTTTCTGCACTTGGAATAACAATAATTATAGCAATAATGGTAATATTAGCTCACGTTTGTGTGGCAATTCATGGCTTACAGAAGCAC
>NW_017731353.1:7682591-7684671 GCF_001890085.2 Hipposideros armiger
CCAGGAGGTAATGAGGTGCTCACACCCACACACCCACAGCCACACACCCACACACACTCACACACTCACTCACACACACACTCACACACTCACACCCACACACCCACACACACACCACACACACACTCACACACACACACACTCACACCCACAGACACTCACACACTCACTCACACACTCACACCCCCACACTCACACCCACACACATACACTCACTCACCCTCACACCCATCCACGATGATGGGGCCCTGTCAAAGGGGTACAAAGCCAACCCGAAAGAGCTCCTAGTGCCCAAAGGTAGACAACTGAACAACAAAATGAAGTCACATCAGGCTCCATCTCAAAGTATCAAATAAATATGCGAGTCCACGCTGATGTGGGAAATGACTGAATCAATCAATAAATGGGAAGAAGAGACGTGTCTCCCGCAGAATTCCAAATAACATGGGCCGCTGCCCCGCCCCCACTGCCCTCCTGCAAGTGTGGGCTGCACTCGCGAGTCCCTTCCGAAGAGGGGCCATGTGGACCGGCCACGTAACCGCGCTGCTCCCAGGCCCTGCAGCCACAGAGCGTGGGGCCAGGTCGGGCAAGGGTGCCTGGTGGGCCCTGGGTCAGTGGTCAGCAGCTGCACACCGGTCATGGCGATGTGGCCGCGTGGGAGCCAGCACGGTCCTTCCACCCCAGGGGGCAGCCGGCTCCAGGTCAGCTTCTCCGGAGCGTCTCCTGACGCTTGGTGGGATTCGGTGAAGGTGGCGCGTGGTACGTGACAGTGGGCTTTAGCCCTCCCTCCGGCACAGGCAGCCTGGTCCAGGAAACGCACCTGCCGTGTCCCAGCCACCCCGAGCGTGTCCTTCACGGCTTGCCAAGTCCCATGGACATCGGGGGACCGGCCGGAGGCATGCCAGCCCTGAGCGCTCACCTTGGCGGGAGCAGAGACACCAGGCTGTGTTTGGACGAGAGGTCTGGCTGGAGCCGCCTCACCCGCACCCTCCACGCTGCAGCCGCCACGGCAGCGTTGTCACTGGGCAGAGGCTGGCTGGGAGCTGCTTCGCCCGTGGCAACTGGGATTCGCGTGGAGCCGCACTACAAGAACCCCTCCAAGGACAGAAGTCGGAGCCCCAGCCCCAAGGCTGTGCCCAAAACCCCACCATTAAATCTCATTTGGGCACAGACTTTGTCTCCTGAAGATTCCGATGGAAAGTCCCACGTGTCAGCACAGAGTGACCCCATCCACGCCGGTCCTGCGTCCAGCGGTCCAGTCTTAGCACATAATGGTGGCCGTGCCCACACATCCAGGCACAGCGCCGTCCCTCACGGCATCGTGTTGCGATGAAACAAATGGGAATGGACCAAATACCCAGTGGCCAGGGGCTGGATAACGGGCTGCGGGCGCTGCAGCCCTGCCTGTGGCCCTTCCTCAAACCTGGCTGGGGCCGTAAAGGACGCGTGTGCACAAAACAAGGCTTTGGCACCCAGAGGGCCGCGAGGACCGGGCCCGGGCCTTTCTTTCCTCCCCACGCCCAGGCTGGGCGCCTGCCGCCGGGTGGGCCCTGGAGCAGGAAGCACGGAGGTGGCAGGGCCTGAGTCCGGAGGCGGCTTGGTCCCCGGCCCAGCTCTGCTGCCCCCCGACCTGCGACCCCCAAGCCCGCGCCCTCTCCCTGCCCAGCAGGCCTGGCGTGAGTGTGCACAGGGCCCCTCCACGCCCAGCCCTCTCCTTCAGCCCCCTCCCAGCCCAGGTCCCAGGGGCTCCTGGGCCCCGGCGTCCCTCTACTGCCCCCGGGCACCGCCCCCACCCTGACGCTCTCAAGCACCCAGGACCTGGCCCTGTCTCTCTTCTCCAGACCACTGGAGCCGATCTGCCTCCGGGTGCACAGAGCCAGACCCAGACCCAGCTCGCATCGGTTTAAACTGTTCTCCCAGAAGCTTCCGGAAGACACAGTGTTGAGTCTCTGCTTCTCTCTAACGTCCTCCTGCCAGGGAAGGCCACGCCCCCGGAGCAGCCAATTCACAGGCCAGGCGGCAACCCGTCGAATTCCTGATCCCAGAAATTAGCCAACCCGCTGGCCGTGGCCAGTGTGTG
>NW_017731353.1:7685201-7721537 GCF_001890085.2 Hipposideros armiger
TGTGGTGAGCAGGGGTCCACAGCTCCAACTAAAGGCAGAAACCTCCACCTGAGCCAAGAGGCGTCTGGGGGACCGGGGGACCGTCTAGGAGTGAGTGCTGGTGACGCCAGGTGCCCCTGTCCGAAAAAGCCCCAAGCACAGGCTCAGGAGTACCACAAGTGTCCAGCCCTCAAACCACGCCCCACCCCGCCTTCTGTCCCGCAGTCTCTGTGCTCCTGGGCCAGGCGTGCGGTGTGGGGCGCACACACAATCGAAAAGCGTTTCCGGAGTGAATCAGTGATAAAGAATAGGGCAGCACGTGTCTTTTCCTGGGGTGAAGCCTGAACCACGAACAAACAGCTCCTTGTAAAAGAGGCCACTTGGGAACTGGGTCATTAACACATCAGTATCTTTATTTGGCCCTTGTGAAGTGTGTGAAAGGAAGGTGACAACGAGCAGGAACTTATTTCTCTAAGAGGCTTTGGCAGGACCACAGGTGCTTCCCCATGGCCGGCAGCCACGCTCATCCCGTCCTACCTGGCAGCCTTCCCGGAGCTGGCGCGCAGGTAAGCTCACGCTCCTCGCTGCTCCCCGAACGACCAAGCGCGACGGTGGGTCGGGCCTTTGTGGGCTCTCTGAGCCCTCCCATGTCTGAGGCGGGCACCCTTATCACCCCATTTTGCAGGTGAGGAAGCCCCCAGGGAGGAAGGACGCTTTCCAAGGTCACCAGGTGAGCGCCCGACTCACCGCACCCCCCACCTCACCGCGCAGCCACGTGTCCTTTCAGAGTCCCACTGCTCGGCTTGTAGAAGATTTCTCTGGGCACAAGCTCCAGCTCCTCTTCTGGCAAGAACGAACGGCCCAAGGTCTCAGACGACACCAGTCACTGGGATCGACCCTCTGTCAGGCTGTCAGCACTTTTTATTGTGGAAAAATAGACATAACATAGCACTGACAGTCTCAGCCACGTTTCAGTACCAGCTCGGTGGCACTAGACACAGTCACACTGCTGTGCGGCCACCACCTCCATCATCTCCAGGACTTTCTCGTCTACCCAAACTGACCCTCTGTCCCCATTAAACACTCACTCCCACCCCTCCCTGGCCCCCACCAGCTACTTCCTGTCTCTGTTGATCTGACTCCTCTGGGGACCTCCTATGGGGGGGGGGACCCTACAGGATTTGTCCTTCTGTGACTGGCCCATTTCACTGCGCACAGTGTCCTCAGGGTCCATCCGCGTGGTAGCGGGTGTCAGGACGTCTCTCCTTTTTCAGGCTGAATAACGTTCCCCTGTGAGGATGGACTCGCGTGTTTCTCCACCTTCCGTTGATCTGACTCCTCTGGGGACCTCCTATGGGGGGGGGGACCCTACAGGATTCATCCTTCTGTGACGGGCCCATTTCACTGCGCACAGTGTCCTCAGGGTCCATCCGCGTGGTAGAGGGTGTCAGGACGTCTCTCCTTTTTCAGGCTGAATAATGTTCCCCTGTGGGGATGGACTCGCGTGTTTCTCCACCTTCCGTCCATTCGCGCGTGGGCTGCTTCCGCCTGCTAGCCCTGTGGACAGTGCTGCTGTGAACACGGGTGTGCAGAGTTTGTTCAAGACCCTGCTGCAGTTCTTCGGTACGTACTCAGAGGTGCAGTCAGGACTGTGTGACCGTCTGGTTCTGACATCCGGGGACCCGCCGGCCAGTCCTCCATGGTGGCTGCACCGTGTTTCTTTACACGAGGGTTCCAGTTTCCCCACAGCCTCGCCAACACCAGCTGTTTTCTGCTTTACTTAAATAATAATTATCCTAGTGTCTGTGTTAACATTTTACGTATCATCTCATTGACTCTTTCCTTCCCTAAAGTAGAAAAATAATTACATTTTACTTTGCAATTATCCCCATTTAAGGTTTGGGAACTCGGGCCAGAGGGGCTAAGTGGTGTGCTCCATGTCACACGGCCAGTGAGCGACCCGTGTGCCCCAAGCCAGGTCCCAGCTTCTGGTCCACTGGGGACTTCATCTCTCACCCAGGCCATACTCAATCTCGTCTCATCAAATGGGCACATCTGTGAATAAATGCGTGGACAATGAATGACTAACCACTAGCATGTGTAGTAGACCACCCAGTGGTCACCATGGACCGTGGCTGATGGCTTGTCATGGGTGAGGCTCAGGCTGCTAAGATGGCACAGCCAGCGGCATGGAACCTTGGGGAGGACCCTCCGGTGCCGGGCCCTGGGAAGGAGGGGTGCAGAGGCGATACAAAGAGGGCAGAGGCTCCGTTTTGCAGAAAAGGGGAACACACCCTCCTCTGGGGCTTTGGGCAGCCAGGGCCTGCCCACAGCGAGGCCTGGTTAGGACCCCAGGACCAGCGGCCAGGGGGGCCAGCCCCAGGTGCCAGGGGGCTGCTGGCGGAGTGGAATCCACCTCTCCTCAGAAACCTTGGGCTGACTTTTGAAGACAACGGAAAGGCGAGGCTCCTCGCTGGGAGGGAAAGGAAGCGGCAGCTCTTTGATCAATAAATGAATCCCTTGACCTTGATTTGCAAACTACTTTGTCTCCATCTGCCTGGAGTACGTTAAGCGGCTCCACTGCAGCGCCCGGAACACATCAGCGCTGCCAGCCAGCCTGGCCCTGCTCGGGGCCCGGGCAGGTGTGAGGGCACCTGGGACATCACCTGTCTCTAGGGCGGGTTGCACACTCCCCACCCCCCTGTGTGTGGGGAGTGAACAGCCTCACCCTCGGCTTAAATATCCACCACAGGGCCCCCCCCCCGCCCCCGCCCGCAGGCAGGAGTGCGAGGGGGAGAGCACCTCTGCGGCTAAGAGCTGGGTGTGTCCATCCCAGGTTTCATAGTCACCTGGAGGTCTGTCTCCCTGTCCCCCGCCACCCAGGGCAGAAGACGGGTGAGAAGGGCCAGAGAGTCTGGAGCTCTTCCCAGCAGCAGGAAGCCTGGGGAGGGGGCACACGACGCCTGAGTGTCCCTTTTTAGGGGGTGAGATGGTGTGGGCCTCATCTATTCTCGCGAGACCCGTCAGCCTTTTTCTCAAAGGCCCCAGCAGCTACTGACGAGCGTGGCCTCAGTCAGCCAGCTGTTCCACTGGGGTTTGCACAGACGTGCTGCTCCCACTCGGCGTGTCTAGGCTGGAGACCTCCATAGGGAAGGACATTCCCACCGAGGCTCGGCCTCAACAGGAAAGGAAAGAGGGGTGCTCAGCTCCCCTGGTATTGACCCATTTCCAGGGCGACACCTCAGTGCCCCTGAGTCCTCCCCAGGCAGCAGGATGGCTTTCCTTAGCTGAGTTCTGAGCTCATGAATTTGCAACACGTTTGGCATGTTTCAATCTATTCTTTATTATTTTTAAGCCCCAAACTGTCTCATCATCAACTTAGTGGGAGCATCTTGGAGCTATGTCCTTGTAAAAATGCTTTGCTTTAAAAACAAAACAAAACAAACAAAAAAAACTTTAACACTCTGACAAATCAATGTTCAGTTTTTACAAAGTGAGTCAGTCTCAGGTGGGGCCAGAGGTCGTGGTTCCCATGTGCTCCCCCACCTCACCCTTCTCACCCACATCTCTAATCTAACCAGGTACTCTGCAGCCCTCTGAATGTCCCTGGGTCCTCCTTCTCCTGTGACCTTTCCAGGTGAACACTGTCTCCACTGTGCTCTCAGGACCTGAGCTCGGGAAAGTCCAGCCCCGATGGACGAGGCCTGGCGCGTCTCTGGCCCCGGCAGAGCCTGGGGGTCAGCGTTACATCAGGTCTTACATGAATGAGATATAGATGTATATCAGGATTGTTCAGTTTCTGCAATTTTTTTTCCAAGGGCCTTATTGTCAGAACAAGAAATGTGTAGTCTCACCAACCTTACGAAGACCTGGGTGCTTTTATCCGGAGGTCCTCAGTTCTGGACCCCACGCTGACCCTTTGTTCTTCCTCCCCGCTTACCTCCTCTCTCCCTGGACTGCATTCCATGAAAAACCCGATGAAAATAAGTCTGCCTGTTCCCTGAGCTGTGCGCCACTCCAGGAATTCCGGATGGCATTTTTCCGGGTTACATGCCCCCTCAACCATCATCCAAAATTATACGTGGCACCTGCCTTGTGTAGGAAGGGCGCCAGGAGGGGGTCCATGCTTGAGAGTGAGCGGGAAAGACCCGCTTAGCATTCTTTCTTTAAAGATGAAAAGCAATTCGCTTTCATGTGTGGTACGGAACGTCATTTGCAGTATGATAAAAAATATATCAACAAGGGAAATATAAACATGCATCCATCTAAGATTCTGTAGCATATACCAACAAACAAGGTGATAGGACAAGGGCACACCAGAAACCGTTTCCACCACATAACACTGAAGCAGCCGCGGTTAACTATCTGTGGCACATTCCTCCCAACATCTACCTGTGCTGTGGAGCCACAGGAAGGTGGGGGCCCCTTTCTCCTAGCCCGTGTGTCACCGAGCAGGAGGAGCTGGCTCAGACCTGTCTCCCCTGGTACCAGGAAGGGAGAGGTGCTCTCGCCTGGCTTCAGTGTTTTCTTCTACTCTCAGCTCTTCTTCAAAGCCTCTCCCAGGTTAGGGGTCTTCCGGGCTGGGCTGGTTCTGCACAGCACACACGACGATTACACTGAGTCCTCCTCACCTGGTCGGCCTCTCTCCCTGGTAATTAATGTCCCTAAAGGCACGGACTCTGTTCCCCCCCCAGGGTCCAGCCCCAGCGTCGAGGTGGCACCTTAGCTCATGGCGCAGTGAGAGGCTGCTGGCTTAATGTGCTTCGCCGAGAGGACTTGTGAGGAAAGACATTTGCGATTTCACGTTTTTCCTGTCCTCTGTGTGACTCCAGGAACAGCAGACGCCCAATGGGGAGATGATGGTATGGAAGGGTGTACACTGCTCATGAAGGCATGGGGGACGGGTGCGTCTTTTTAACAGAAACCTCTTGTCTTTGATACACTCCTTGCTGTTTGCACAATAAGATACCTCAGGGTCAACTTGTATGGTCCCTGACCCCAAACTGGGACAGCCATCTGTCCAAAGAACCCTGGGCCCTATTCGTGGGGAAACGGTACATGGGACTACAATCTGGGTGCTTGGGGGTGCTCAATGCTACAGAGTTGGTCATTGTTCCCGGTCTTCTCAGTGGACAGAGCGCACGCACACACACAGACTCCTATGAGAAAATGCATCTATCACAATGTCATAGCATTTCCAATTCAAATATAGGATCACTGGCTTTTTATGTTATTTGTTTCATTTTGTACCTTGCATTCATCTTTATTTATAATCCCTTTGTCCCCCTATATGTGTGCGTGTCCCCCTTACGCCAATATAATACTTGCAGAACAACAATGTCAATGTCAGTATTTTCATTAACAACATAGTTTCCAAAAACAGTTGAAGATTGCTTTGCCTCCTCATCCGTAGAACATGGTAGAAGCCTCTAAGTGCGTATTATGTTTCAAGTTTCCTGAATTAATGCCACAAGAAGTCACACGCCCAGAGGGTTAGCTTCCCGCCATAGTAAGTAACAATTTCTCAGATTTAAAATCACTCTTCCCCGTTTTAAAATATAAGTAACAATATACGTGCATGTATTTGCACGTATCACCTTTCTTAGATGAGCGGGGCCTTCGTGCTGGCCTCCACCTTCCCGTCCCCCTGTGACATGTCCGTGTGACCCTGCCGGGGCAGGATGGAGACGCTGTCTTCATTTCATTTGTTTGCACAGCTGCGTGCAACGCCCAAGGGGGTTCCCTGCTGTACTCACCAGCCCCTCCGAGAGTCTCATGCCTACATCACTTCATATTGTTCATATTGTTGCCAGTGCTTCTGCTAGATACTTCCAGCTTTCCTTCCATGGGGATGGTATTTTACACTCTGTATTCGTTTCCTTGGGCTGGAAGTACCACACACTGGGCAGCTTGAGACCACAGTCTGGAGGCCAGGGGCCCACAATCACGGTGTGAGCAGGGCCACACGGCCTCTGAAACCTGTGGGGAGGACACTTCCTGCCTGTTCCAGCCTCTGCCAGCAATCCTTGGCTCCCTGGGCTTGTAAACCCCTCACCCCAATCTCTGCCTCCACCCTCAGACGGATGTCTCTTCCTCCGTATTGGACCGTGGTGCCCCTGCGAGCTCATCTTAACTCGGTTACGTTGGCAAAGGCCTTGTTCCCAAACGGGGCCACACTTTAGGTATCAGGAGCTAAGACTTCATACTAAGTTCTGGGGGACACAATTCACCCCAAAACACATTCCTCCCAGCAAAGTATGAGGATGCCTGAGTGGGCTGTCATAGGTCCAGAATTTTGTCAGTCTGATAACTGATAAACGGTGTCTCCCTCTCATTTTAATTTGCATCTCTACAATGGTGAGTGTGGGTAAGCAGCTTTTCAGATGCTTCAGGGCCATTTTCCGCTTCACCTCTTTCTGAGTGACTGTGTTTATTGAGTACCTACCATGAGCCAGAGCTGTTCTAGTCACCAAACATGAAACCATGAACAGACCCAAACCCCTGTCTCTATTAAGCTTGCGTTCTACCGGGGTGGCGGGGTGGCGGGGAGATGATAAATAAATAAGCAAGTAAAATGGACAATATGCCAGACGTAAGAGTTTCCTGCTGCTGCTGTGACAAGTCACCCTAAGCTGGTGGCTCTTGACAGCACAGTCCTAGAGGGGCTGAGTCCCCTCTGTGTGGAGGGCCCAGGCGAGGACCTGCTGCTTTGCCTTTTCAGTTTCTGGTTGCTTTCCTTGCCTGCGGCCCCCCAACCTCTGTCACTTGGTCCTATCAACCTGACTTCTCTCAGGGGGACCCTCGTGATTATAACAGGTCCATCTCCCATCTCAAGATCTTTAATCGCATCTGCAAGTCCCTTTGCCATGTAAGGTAGCATTTGCAGGTCCCAGAGGTTAGGAAGAGGGCCGATTTAGGGGTCATTTTTCAACCCATCACACCAGATTGTCATAGATGTCCTGGAGAAAACCGGATGGGATAGGTCCGTGGAGGTCGCGCTGGTGCTGGGTGGGGGAGGGGCCCCAGGGTGGAGGCGAGAAGAACACTGGGGTCAGTGGGTCAGACAGCTCTTTGGAGTTGTTTTGAGGTAAAAAGAGAAAAGGCATAGGGTCTGGAGAGATGTGACAGGATAGCTTTTTTTTGGGTTCTCGTTGTTGGCCGTTTGTAAGAGGAGTATTGCATCCTACTTCATGCCAACGAGAGTGACCAGTGACTGCCCGTGGAGTGACGGTCCGGAGCAGAAGCCTGCAGGACTGAGCCGCCCAGGCCGTGGTGTGGTAGCAGAGGGGAGGCCGGGACAGCTGAGGCCGGCTAACAGCTGGGCTTGTCATTTTGCTGGCTGCCACCTGCCCCGCCATGCTGTGGGCCAAGGATACAGGCACCCATTCAGCATCTGTCAGCTGCCATCAAGGGCCGTCACTATGAGCTGAACGTCCTGCACTGTGTAAACATGGGGTCATGAAGCCGATTCTGAGTCCCCTGTTCACCGAGCCGCGGCTGGGCTGGGCCCTCACCACCAGCATCCTGGTGACAGCCTGTGGTCCTGGGCTGGGCCCTGGGTGAAAGGGGGGGTGAGAGACAATCATTTTTCTCTCAGGTGTGTCCCACCCACCTGCATGCCGGGCTGGCTGAGAGAACATATGAGAGAGTGAGAAAGGGGTGCACCCACAGCCCCCCCTTCCCTCCTCTCACCCAGGCCTGTTCCAGAGGCTGAGGGGAAGGGAGAAAGGGACCAAGAACCCAGAGGGAGTAAGACTGGCCGGCCTCACTCAGGGCGAGAGGCACTCCTGCCCAAAACAGACCCCCCTCTGTCTGCCCCAGGGCCTTGGCCATTTCTGAGAAGTCCACACTGTCCTCTAATGGAACTTTGTGGGTCCCCTGAGGGCCTGGAATGTGGGACAATGGGCAGACTTTTAGGGGGGACAGAGAGGTCATGTGGGGCTGGAGCAGGGAAGCCTGGTGCCTGGCCCATGAGCTCAGGAGACCCTTCTCTGGCCGGAGCGCCCCAGAGCTCAACGCACCGCTGCCCAGGCTCCAGGATCCGCGTCTGAGAGCCGCCGATTGGTGCCGCCTGTGGAGGGCAGTGTGGGTCCTGCTGAGGGTGTGCCATTGTCTGCCAGGGTGGGGACTATTTTAGTGTCATCTTTGACGACTGGTCCTGGCAGCCCAGGTAGGGGCAGGGGAACATCTTCTCCCTGCACAGAATGTCCCCACATACACGCCGGGGCAAATGCATGGGCTGGTGGGCATACAGTCACCTACAAGGCACAGTCCTCGCCCCACCGAGCACGAGACATGTCTTAGGGCACAGGGATCGCCGTGGCCTGGCCCTGGTGAGTGGGGAGACCTGAAGGCCGGAAACCCATCTGTGATGAGGCTGGTGTCCAGTCAGTGGGGAATATTTGGTGTATTCAGTGAGCTGGGACAAACAGGCTCGCAGGTCCCCATCTTGCTCCCTACACCAAAATTATTCTACAAGAGCAAAGAATTAATCATAAACAATGAAGCCAGACATTGATGAGAAGAAAACTGATTTTATAAAATATAATCTTAGAGTGGAGAGGGCCTAAAACCAGGAACCCGTGAAAGAAAAGATGGATAAATATCTTGTCATAAAAGGTAATCTTTTTACACAGTAAAAATGTCACAAACCCATAGGCATCCAAGAATAACAAGCTTTCAACATATGACAAAGGGTTAATCTCCTTAACATTTAAGCCTCTTACACATCCATGAGAAAGGGACCCACCAAGGACTCGATAGAAAAAAAAAAAATTGGAAAAGTACATGAATGAAAAATTGTTAGAAACGGACATACAAATAAATGTCTCTTAAAAGCCAGGAAGAGTGCTCAGTAATTATGTTAGAAATGTAAATTAGCAACAGTAGTGGCGGTCAGAGCATGCCATGAAATTTTGGAAGCGATGTTGATTGGACTCTGGAAGGTGGTTGGATGACCCTTCTCAGAAAGAAGGAGGCACTCGCTCTGGTTGAACGGTCAGTCCTGCTCTCGCCGCTGCAAACCTCACTCCTCTCCGGATCAGAGCTGCTGCGCCCCTGCCCTGCCCTCCCCCTCGTGGTGCCAGGGAGGGGGTTTGGTGACTCCAAAGGCAGGGCGGAGGATCTCCAGGGTGGAGACGGATAATCAGCCCAAATGCCACCAGCCTGTCTGTGCCCCGGGGCCCTGGGTGGGGTCGTGCAGGATCAAGCCCCAGCAGAGAGGTTACCAATGCAGACGCAGCTTGGTCGCCCACCTGCACCGGCCCAGGGAAGACGCCAGAACCCAGGTCCACCCTGAGAAGGGCAGCGGGCCAGACGCCAACCTGAGCGGAACCCAGGCGTCCTCCTCACGCACGACCCTGCATTTCCACAGCTCCATGTGAAGCTCTGAAATCTCCATTTCAACGGGACTCGATGAAGACTGGACTCTGTTGCTTCGGCTCCTCTCCCTGCGCTCCCCAATGTGCCTGGTGGGTAATCAGTGGGCCTCTTTTCCCTTGCAGTACAGACAGCAGGAAGCTGCCTGACAGAAGGGTGCAGCGGCAGAAGACAGAGAGAAAAGGCTGCTGACCCCAACAACGCAAGCCTCCCGCGTCCTCCACGGCCACCCCCACGGGGCGAGGGGCCCGGCGGAGAACGCTGTGTCAGAAGAATAAACTCTCTGTGTTGCAGCAAATGGGGACAGAATGACCTGCACCTGCCGTCCGATCGATACTCTCTCTCTCTGTGACAAAACACAGTCTATTACATAAATCAATCATCGCTCCCTGATTATGGACTTAAAACGATCCGGGGAGACGCGCACCGGGAAGCCAGGCTGGCCACCGCGTTTGCAGGAGGGAGGCCTGGCCGTCTCCACCTCCGCCCGGCCCAGCTCGGCTCGGCTCAGGCCGGTGGATTGGGGGTTCGGGGGGGCGTCATGCTAACACTGCTTCCATTTCCAGGAATGAAATCCGTCTGATCCAAAACTTCTCCTCCACTTTGTGTCCATCACAGGAGAAAAACAGTCCCGGGCACTGCATCCATTGCCCGGCCTGACTGCACGCCCCACACTGCCCCCGCCATCCCTAACACCCCACCCCCATTTCTGGTTCATGTTCAAGGGTGAGAAAACGGAGTGAAAGCAAAAAGCCCTCCTGGTGGCTCGGGCAGGGTCTGCATGGGGGTGGCTGCCCAGACCCCACGGGGCCAGTGCCGTGCACAGGGAGTGGCCGCTCCCACTCGTGCTGAGACGGCAGGGCAGGGATCCGTCTCTGCGTGTGGAGGGTGACCCCTGTCTTGTGGACACTGAACAAGGCAAAGAGCAAGATTTGCAAACCAGTGTGGGAGAAAGGCCACTTCTAGGGTGACACGGAGCGGCAGGATGGATTCAACACGGGAGAGACAGGAGTGGGAAGTGGGAAGGACTGATGTGCACTGCAGCGGTCCAGGTGACCGTGACAAGGGCCACCGCCCAGGTCTTGCTTGTGGGGATGGGCAGGACCACAGATGAGACGTGCCCGAGCTCTTGGTTTGTGGGGAGCCACTGCCTGAAGCTGCGCCGTCGGTCAGTCGTCACGGGTCTGCCTTTGTCTGTCCAGGAAGCCTTCCCGACACCTGCTCCAGACCCCAGGCTCTGGGAACGGCCCGCCCTCCCCCAGCTTGCGATCGAGCTTCCAGAGGAGGACTAAAGAGCCGGTCTCGCTCATTCGGATCCAAAGCAACTTTTCAGAGCTGGAAAGCATCACCCTGATATTTTCAGCTAAATGACCCCCTGGTCCCCCTCTGCTCTGCTTTCTCACTGAGCCTTAGTCTGCCCCCTCCGTGCCCTCACACCTCATGTCACAACTTTAAGACAAGCCTGGTCTGGTGACAATTTGTCACCCTGCTCCTGCTGTAACGCTGGGCTGAGTCCTGCATGCCTGGGGCATCACACCACCCAGGGGACCTGACACCCAGGACAGCGGAGTGTGGGGAGCAGACAGCGGCGGGAGACCCAGCAGGCATGTTTCGCCCGTCGCGGGGTGTGCAGATTCGTACCCTGAAGTGCGTGTTTTGTCTTTCTCAGACGCAATTGGCAGACACACGGCTACATGAGTTCATGTCCGCCAAGCCCTTCAAAAGCCCTTGGCTCACAATAGTTATGATGAAAGCATTGTTTTCTATAATAACCATGTTTATTATTATTAGTCGAAGGCCAGGAATCTAGTATAAAGCCACAAACAGGAAAGGTGTCTAAAAAAATAATTGTTTTGGACAATCCATTGTGAGCCCTTTAAAACAGAAGACGGACTAGCTGCTCATTCATCAGTAATGGTTAGCCCTCGCTCCTTCATCAGATACTCCCCGTGGCAGTTTGTATTTTCCAAATGTGGCCATCCCGATACTCCCATCTCCCAAGCACTCTCTGCACTGTGGTGGTGGCCCCCCGTCTCATCTCAAGGTCTGACCTGTGTGCCCTCTCCTTGAACCTGGGCAGACTTCGTGTTGCCTCCACCAGTGGGATACAGAGGAAGTGATGCTGTGTTGCAAACACACCACAGTCTTACTTCTCCTTTCTTCTCCTGGAAGGCTGCCCTTGGCACCCCGCCACAATGCTGGAAGGCAGCCAAGCAGCCACGTGGACAGGCCACGTGCAGGTGCTCCTGCCAACAGCCCCAGCTGTGGTCCCAGCCAACAGCCAGCATCGATGGCCAGGCGTGTGCGGGACGAGACTGCAGGTGAGTCCAGCCCCCAGTGCGGAGTCTTCTCCAGCCTTCCAGCCACCCCAGCGGACACTGTCTCTTCTGAGCCCTGATAAAAACCACAGACTTGTGAGCAAAGCAAACACTGGTTGCTTAAGCACCAAGCTTGGGGCAACTTGTTATGCGTGATCGGTACCGGAGCGCAGTACGGTCCCTGGAAGAGGGGTGCTGTCACAACCAACACCTGACACATATGACATTGGCTTTGACGCCAGGTGGCGAGAGGAAGCTGGAGGGGCATCGCGAAGACGTGGTCAAGACGAAAGCATGTGACAGCGGGGATGGGCACTTCAGGGGCCGCGAGCGGGCGGACGGCACGGGTTTAAAGGAAGGTCAGTGGATGCCGTGGGGGCGTGGGGTCTCGTTGTGCCAGAGCAGCACATGCGCACCACCGCTGCGTGGTTTCATGGAAAATCAGAAAAAGACTTAATGAACTCAGCGAGCTGTCCGGAGTTTCCAGACAGAACCTTGGAAGCACCGCCTGGTTGCTTCTGGAGGCCAACGACGAGAGAAGTTAAAGTTTGACCTGTGAGCTGTAAAGGGACCAGGACTGGCTGCATATGAAATAAAACAGCTTTGCTTCTCCTGGCCTCGCTGGTGGTAATGGATTCTCAAAGGAAGAAGTGGCTTCCAGGGTTCCATTTTCAGGGCAGATAAACTCACAAACAACAGCTATAAACGCTGGACGAACACAAGATGAGAGTTAGCTGAAGCCTCTGGGGCTTGGACAGAAGCAGGCAAAGTTGGACAGGAAGAACACGCAGGGGGCGAGTCTTGCGTTTCTGTCGCTGTGTCCAGACGGCTGGATCAGGCGGCGGTCACCGGGGCAGTGCTGGGCAGCGGGAACTCCGATGGGAAGAGCCGCCATCCTGGCTGAAGGAGGCTGGGCGGGCAGAGGTGCCAGACAGTAAGGAGGGACCCAGAAAAGGAGAGAGCCAAAAAGGAGGCCCACATGCTGTGTAAAAGCCCTGCCGGGGACCCTGGCTGGAGCCCGAATCCCATACGCATGGAGCCCATAGAAGCTGGACTGAGGCCTGGGCTCCAGTCATCACAGGCAGGACGGAGCTGGCGTTTGGATCTAAGCGAGTAAATGGCCCATTAGAAACGCCAGCCCACTGGAGCGATACCACGGAAGATAGGGACTCAGCCTAGGGCAATAGAGGTCTCCAAGGGTCAGGAAAACGGGACGCACTTACAAGGAGAAAGACCCTGAGATGGAGCCCATGATGGAATTACTGGACGACAACAGCCATTTTCAACTATGCTCATGAGGAAAAGGAAAAGTCCCTTAAAGGAATGAAAAAAAAATAAAAAACTTAAGCAGAGAGATGGAAAATGCAAAAAGTGTCCGAATGGAAATTTTAGAACTGAAAAATAAAACATCATGAATTTTAAAATTTGCCAGATGGGTTTAATTAGCAGATTGGACAAAATTATCAGTGAACTCGAATTTAGAATGATAGAAATCGCCCAATGTGAAGAAGAGAGAGAAAAACACTGCAAAATTGGGTAACATCTGAGGCAGCACCCACGACATGCTGAGAGGAAAAGAAAACCTCGCGCCCAAGAATTCCAATTAAAGGAGTGGAGCCTCCGACGAGGAAGGATGAGACATTTCAGTGGGTGGACAGAGTGTTTCTTCAGGAGCCTGCGCTACAAGGAAAGCTATAGGCTCCTTGGGCAGAAGGAAGGACCCAGATGGACATGTGGACCTTTAGAATGAATGACGAACGTAGGAAATGACAGGTATACAGGGAAACAGAAAACACATATTTCTTAAAAACACATATGGTTGGTTAAAGCAAAAAGTAGATGCTGTCTTTGGGTTTATAATGTACGTGAAGTAACACATTTGACAACGATACTAAAGAATGAGGGTGTGAAGTCACCTGTAACTGGCAGAGCGGTACAGTGTTAACCCGAGGCCAACTGTGAAACCCTCGGCGTGTGCATCACAATCGCTGCATAACCACCAAATTGGCAATGCAAAGATGTACAACTTAAAAGTTAGGAGGTTAATTATAACGAAATTATTGGGTTGTCAAAAAAGTCATGAAGTATTTTTTCTATGTTTTTCGTTGCAAAAATGCATCTTGACTTTTCTGACAACTCAATATTAAAAAACAGTCAAGTGTTCCAAAAGAAAGTAGCAAAGGAACAACAATAACAAACAAACAAAAACTATCAAACAAAACCCCTAATATTAATAGAATAAGCACTCTGATTATAAGTCAGAGGTTATCAGAACAGATTTAAAAAAGAAAAAAGCAAGACCCACCTCTATACTGTCTACAGGAGAACCACTTTAAATATAAAGACAAAAACGGGTTGAAAGTAAGTGGATGAAAACATGTACCATGCAAACAGTAAGAATAAACTGAAGTCATCGGTATCAGTTAAAATAGACTCCAAGACAACCAGTGTTGCCAAAGATAAGGATGGGCAATTTCATAAAGATAAGAGGATCAATTTGTCAGGAAGACACAATGATCATAAGTGTGTGTGCACTTGATGATAGAGCCTCAAACTGCATGAAACAAACATGACAGAGCTCAAGGAAGAAAAACAACTCTACCTCGTGGCAAAATATTTTAACACTCCTTTCCCAGCAGTTGCTAGAGTAACAACAAAAACAGACAGGACCTGAACAGCACTATCCACACCTCGACATAACTGATGTACATCAAACGCTACAGCCAGCAACGGAAAACGCACATTCTTTCTGTGCGCACACGGCCTGCTCGCCAAGGCAGACCTTATTCATAGAACAAGCCAACTGAATTTAAAAGAATTGCTGTCACACAAAGTATGTTCTCTGACCGCAAGGGGGTTGAATTGGAAATAAATAATGATAAGATAACTAGGAAACTCCCAAACATGTGGAGGCCAACAACATCTAAACAATCCATGCTCAAGGGACAAATCACAACGGAAATTAGAAAACACTTGAAACTGAATGATTGTTAAAACACAACATATGACAATTGATGGGGTGCAGTTAAGACCATGCTTAGAGGAAAATTTATAGCTTTAAATGGCTTGTATCAGAAACGAATAAAGGTCTAAAATCAATAACCTAAGCTTCTACCTCAAGAACTAAGAAGAGCAAAATCAACTTAGAGTAAGTAGAGGGGAGAGAATAATAAAGATAAGGAAAGAAATAAAAGAAATAAGAAACCAACAAAAACAGGGAAAATTAACAAAGCCAGAAGCTGATTCTTTGAAAAGATCAAGCAATTGACAAAAACCTAGCTAGACTGACCAAGAAAAGAGATGAGAAAAAAACACAAATCATCAATACCAGGAATAAAACAATGGTTGTTATTTCAGATCTTTAAAAAGGTAAGAAAATATTATGAATAACTTTATGCCAATAAACTCAACAACATGAAAGACTTAATAAGAGAATGTCATGAATAACTTTATACTAACAAATCTGACAACATTGGTTAAAGGGGCAAATTCCTTGAAAAATGCTACTTACCCAAATTTACATAAGTGAAAGAAAAAATCTGAATATCTCTGTAGCTATTTTTAAAAATGAATTTTTTAAATACAAACAAATAAAGCTTCCCACCAAGAAAATTCCAGGCCCAGGTGGTTTCACTGGTGAATTACATCAAACATTTGAACAAGAAATAACATCAAATTTACACACACCCTTTCAGGTAGCAGAAAAGAAGGGAAACCGTCCCAACTTGTTTCATGAGGCCAGCAGAATCCTAACCCCAGAACAGATATGGATATGACAAGAAAAAATCAACAACTGCAAACCAACATTCCTCATGACCAGGCAAGACAGACCTTAACAAAATTAGCAACTCAGGAAGTCCAGCAACGTATGAAAAGGTTAATGCATTATGACCAAGCAGGGTTTTTCTCAGAATGCAAGGATGGTTAGCATCCTTTGAAAACTAATCACCGTCATTTACCACGTTAGCAGAATAAAGGAGGAAAACCATATGATCAACAGATACACAAGAAAAGCATTTGACCAAATTACACATCCAAACATAAGAAGACTCTCAGCAAACGAAGAATCAGGTGGCAATGTAACATCTACAGCTAACGTCGTACTTAATGGTGGTGAACGCTGAGCCTGTCAGCTTGGGAACAAGGCCACCCTCCCTGCTCTCACCGCTCTTGTTCAACGTGTGCTGGAAGCTCTTGGTGATGGACAGGTGAGGAAGAAATTAACGCAACAGATCTGACAGTAAACCAGTCTCTGTGTGTGAAATGCCACCTTGTGTCACACCCACGGGAGCAAGGACCAGAGACCTTCATGTCTGCGGCCCCGGGGTGTGCCAGCCCGTCCTGCACTTCTCCCAAGTCCGTGCCCTCTGAGCACAGGCCAAGGACACGTGACGCTGGGCCATGTGCGCACCGATCCATGGCTCAGGAAATGGAACAATGAGGAAGGCCTCCCATTAGCCCTCCTGCTGGAGTCGCAGCTTTGCGACCCTGAAGGCACTTGGTTCCCACCACTGCAGGCGGCAGCCTTGCATTTCTTCACCAAAGCAAGGACTTTGGGTAAAAGGCAGGCCCAGCAGTCCCCCGCCTCAGGTCTGTTCACTGCGACTGCCAAGGAGGCCCTCAGCGACGTTTCCTAAATTGCAGGTTTGGTACCAAATTTCAGACTGTCTCCAATTTCTTTGTTGTTGTTGCTGACAAAGGACTAGCCTGAGAGACCATGGAAATTGACATATCATTTCATTTTGCCTTTTTTTTTCTAAACCATCGACCTTCACCAGTGCGTTAATAGCCTTTGCGTCTTTGTTCTCAAATTGCACCCTGGGGAACGGACAGTGGGCAGGTGACACCTCGGGACTCTGTGACAGTACATCTCTGCAGATGTAGATTTGGGGCCGAGTGGGGCTGAGTGGGGCCAAGTTTGGAGGAGGGGGAAGCTGTAGGGAGAGCAGTAGGCAGGGGGGAGCCCAGAGCTGACCCCAAGGGCCCTGGGTTTGAGGCAGCCTCTGCCACTTCCCCTGTAACCCTGAGCCAATGACTCCTTGTTTCTGCCTCAGTTTCGTCATATGTAAAATGAAGCAACAGCAGGGGGTAGATAGCAGAATTGCTTAGCCCAGGGCCTGGCACAAGTTAATTGCTGGGTGACAGCTCCCTGTTTGTGTCCCCTGGCGGCTCTCCACTACAAAGCGGGCAGAGCTGGGACCCCACCCCACAGTGGCGATGAACGGCGGCCCCTGCCCATGGATGGCAGGCTGCCCCAAACGCCCACGTGGACCTCCACTTGGCATGTCCTCCCAGGCTTCTCACACGTACGACTCCCCGTACTGAGCTTCTGACGCCCCCCAAACCCTGCTTCTCTCTACTGGAAGCCCACGACCCACCTGAACCCCAAACCAGTCCTTCAACCCCACACCCAGCCGTCAGCACATCCTGTGCCCACTCTCTCTCAGAACAGCATGGCCCATTGGCTCCACACGGCCCCGTTGTTCCTCATGTGTCCTGTCCGTGGCCCAGGAAGCAGCTGCCGGTGGCCCGACCCCCACCCCACCCTTCCCCACAGGCAAGCAGAGTTCTCGAAATGCAAATCAGACCTTGGCACCTCCCCACATAAGCCCTGCTGGCTGCCTTTTCGTGAGAACAAATATAAAGGTCTTTCCAAGGCTGGCTGGGTCCCGCCAGCTCCGGCCTGGGCTCTCCCACCTCCACTCCGGCCCTGTCTGCCTCCTGGACGCCTTCCCCAATCGCCCTCCAGCCCCACCATCCCATTTCTTGGCACGCAGCACTCCCCACCATCAATATTAACCTAGTTCTTTCATTTGCTTGGCTGTTTGTTTTCTGTGCCTGCCGAAGGCTGACAAAGCGGCTGTCCAAAGGAGGTCCCCATCCTCCTCCCTGGACCCTGTGAATGTCACCTTCTATGCAAAAGGGCCCTTTGCAAACGTGACCAAGTTAAGGATGTGGACGTGGGGAGACCATCCTGAGTATCCACCGGCCATCACACGTGTCCTTAAGGGAGGACCCCGAGGACGTCTGACACACAGAGGAGGTGGTGCGAACATGCAGCAGAAGTCTGGAGACGCTGGCCTTGAAGATGGGCGTGATGTGGCCACGAGCCAAGGAACGTGGGCAGCACCAGAGCCCGAGCCGGGCAGGAGGGACCCTCCCGAGACCCACTGGAGGGAGCACGGCCCTGCCCACACCGTGATTTCGGGCTTCTGGCCTCCAGGCCTGGGGGAGAATGCCTGTCTGTTTTAAGCCCCCCGTCTGTGGTCCTTTGTTCCGGCAGCCGCAGGACACAAGTTCAGTCCCAAAAAGGTGTGGACGTTATCTGCTCTGCCTTCAGGGAACTCTAGTCGGGGAGAGAGAAAAACTAAACAAATAAATATGATTACATCCCAGGTTAAAAAGGTTAAAAAGGAAGAAAACAGAGTCGAGAGCTAGAGAGAGATGGGGTGGGCTTCCCAGAAAGATGACATCTGAGCTGAGACCTGATGGAAGCCAAGCCAGGAGCCATGCGGGGGTCGAGGACAAGAAGGTCCCCGAGAAGATCAGCAACCACAAACGCCTCGAGACAGGCGTGTCCCTGCTGTGTCCCAGGGCCACCAGGAGGGCGGTGCAGCAGGAGAGGACTGAGCTGGGGGAGACGGAAGGGACAAGTCAGAACGGCGGCAGGGGCCTCGTGACGGAGGGTGGAGGATGTCACAGGGCAGGGTGAGAGGGACTCTCGCAGGGTCGGGATGGCGGAGAAACCGCACAGCCCTGCTAACTGTGGAGCTGGGAAAAAGAGAGCGAACCCTACATGATCTGGACGGTGGCTGGAGGGATTTTCTGATGGGCAAGGTGTGAGCTTTGAAAGAGACCAGGGAGCCAGACAGGACCCCTGGCCTATTGGCCAGAGCAGCTGGACGAGAGAGACAGGGCTGGAGAGGGGTGTACAGAGCTGTGTGGCCAGCACGTCAGGTACGAGATGATTAGCTGGCCAGGCAGCTGTCGGGCCGGACATTGGCTCCGAGTCTGGAGTTCAGCAAGGAAATGCCTCAGATGCACACGGGGACACATCAGAGACGGTGGTCAGTGTCGTGGCCTGGAGGAAGTGCCCGGCACAGAGATGTGGGGGTGAGCGCTGTACCGCCCACCTCCGGAGGCGGGAAGATGGGAGGTCCAGCCAGGAGCCGATGAAGGCCACAAGGAGGTGGCCTGCCGGGTCCCAGGACGAAAGGGCTCCAGGGACAGGGGGCGTATACGGGATTGGGCTGCTGCTGACTTTTTCAAGTGAGATGAAGACTCTTTTATGACCACGGGGTTTGGCAGCCTGGAAGTCACTGGGCGCTGGGCTGAGCAGAGACCTGGAGGGGAGGGTGTGGACAGTCAGTGAAGACCTCGCTTCTGTAAAGCAGCAGAGCGGTGGGGCCGTGGGCCCAGGGTGAAAGGGAAAGAGGGTTTCTTTTTTAAGAGGGACCAACAGCAACCTTTCATGGTGGTGATGGGCACAGTGGTGCAGAGAGAAGAAAGGAGCTCACGTGGTGCGGAAGGCAGTGCTACACGGGGCAGACGTCCTCTGGGGACAGACCGTCCCCTGGGGACAGAGCAAGGCAGAGGGCCTGGGACCTGGGTCTCCTGACAGGAGCCTCCCACCCCCACCCCGCCAGAGCTCTGATTTCCTTGTGTAAGAACCATGCCGTCAGCGGTGGGCTGCAGTGGGGGGGTGGGGAGGACAGCGGCACGTGCGTGAGTGCAGCAGGGGAGTCAGAGCTGGGGGGTTGAGGCAGGGCACCTCGTGGGTGGTCGTGAGTTCAAGTGGGACCAGTCTGCACGGTGGTGGAGGTGGGCATTGGGGGGCTCTGAGGATGAGTCCTAGAATCCCAGATGGACAAGGGGAGGCGGGGGGGCGCATTCTGCAGGGGGAACATGAGGAGGGCTGGAGGCAAGAGAGTGCTGAGGCTTCCGGGTGAACACCTGCAAAGGAGCCCCATAAGGCCCCAGGGGTCTCATGAGAGGAGACATATAAGCCTCAGCACAGGCCGACACACAGTAGGGCTAAGGATGGTCACGGCAGTGTGGTCGCACCATCTCTGAAGTGACTACACTCTGTCCAGGAGCGAAGGGACAGCACCCCTTTGTTCCCTGATGACCCCTAAGGGTTAGAAGCCGGCTGAAGGGCTCACCAGCCCCCAGGAGCTGGGGTGGGAAGGCAGCCATGAGTCCTGGGGACAAGCCCGTCAGCATTGCCCAGGCTGGTGCCCACAGCCCCGAGGAAGCCCTCTATTTGGTCTGGCCGGTCACACAGTAGGTCCTCAATTCATAAGCATCAGTTTAGCAAGGACAGTCTGGGCCAAGAGGCTGAGAAGGAAGGGCTGAGGCCAGCGGGGAGGCTGTGGGGCGCTGGGCTCAGGGTGAAGGCCAGGCAGCCTGCTGGCTGGGAACACAAGTGCCCGACAGCTCGCTGGGTTTGGCCCCATTTGCTAGGAAATTTGCAGAGACAGGAGAGTTAGTGCCGTTGCCTTGGCAACCGCTCTGTCACATTATAATGAGGCTGGCAGTGGAGAGAGGCTTGTCTTAAAGAAGCAGGAAGCATATCGATTTGCCAGCGGCTTCCCGAAGCTCCTTCCTGGCGCTCTGGCCGAGTTCCATCAGGAGGACAGCAGGAGAGGGGGCGGGCGAGGGTGCCAAGGACCTGCTGTACCAGCTGAAGAGCAGGGCAGGGCCTGATGACTCCACACCCCTGGGCCACGTCTCAGCACAGCTCAGGGGCTCAGGGCTGGCGTGAAGGGACAGGGCTGCCACCCCAGACGGACTGGACCCTCAGAGCCGGGCACACACCCACCTCTGCATGCAGCCACCGCTCTGAGGAACTTCATGGGGCCCCAGTCGGGAAGGCCAGCAGGTAAGACGGAAGACAAGGATCTAAGGTGTCAGCAGAGACGTGTGGCAGCGTCACTGACTTCAGACCACCCACAGGGGTGAATGGGAACGAAACACTCAGGGGAGCCTGCTGGTGGCTCGCAAGGGGCACTGAATCCCCCTAAATCTAGAGCTGGGACCACTGACAAGGGGACTGTGGTTTCAGGACTGAGCGTAAATATTACAAACCCTGACAATGTGAAAATAAAATAAGCACTAAACATGCAGAGATGGGAAAGGAGAGGCCAGAGGAAGAGGACACGAAAACCGCCCGTCTTTCTGAGCAGAACGTGGCCGACGTGGTGAAAATGGGAGAGACACACATCTGAGGCTGACGGCGAGCGGTCTACTGGGCTTTCTTTCTCCACATTAGAAGGTTCTTCTAGGAGATAATATCCCGTGCAGTGAAGATAAACGAGCTTGTAGTTAGCACTTGCTTCCATCTCGCTTTGGTGTCCCGTCCTTCTGTCAAGTTCAAGTGCAACCTGGGGTCTCTGAGTTGCACAGCACATGAGGGACAACCTCACTGCCACGCGTGAGGCACTGTCCTGGCATTTCCACGGCTGTGGCTCTCTCACTCCGCCCCGCGGGCAGGGAAGGCCTGGCCTCACCAACCCCACTCGCACAAGGCGGCTTGCTCGCGTCACAGGGTCGGGGTTCAGGTTTCGAGGGCCCGTCTTCATTGTACAACCTCTGCACATGCACAGAAAGATGTCTGCATGGTGACCACCACCCAGGGACAACACTGTTGGTTGTACTGGGTGGTGGGCTCCTGCTGTCGCATTCTCCTTTGTATCGTGTTTCCTTAAAGTGATAGAATAACGAGTCTGTAATTTTTTTAAATCAGCTTTCTTAAGATATAATTCACATACCTGACAAAGCACCCATTTAAAGTGTACAAATCAAAGGTTGTTGGTATAATATATCATTATTTCTTTCAATTGTGGTAAGACAATTATATATATATATAAATATTTATTTATTTATTTATTTATACACACACACACACACACACGTAGTAAAATTTTAGCCACTTTTCAGTGTACAATTCAGTGGCATTAATTACATTCACCATGTTGTGCGACCATCATCACTGTCTATTTCCGAAACTTTTTCATCACCCCAAACAGAAATTAAGTAATCTAATCTCTCCCCCTTCTTCCCACCCCCACCCCAGCCCAGGAGTTCCTTCAGCCTCTATCAGTCTGCCTGTTGTAGGTGCCACATATTGTAAGGGGACGCACACAGCACTTGTCCTTCTGTGACAGGCTTGCTTCATTCAGCATGATGTCCTCACGGTCCGCCCGTGTTGTAAGATGGGTCAGAATTCCCTTCCTTTTTAAGGCTGAATAATACTCCACTGTGTGAACATACCACGTTTTGTTTATCTGTCACCCGTCAACGGGCACTTGGGTTGTTTCCATCTGGGGGCGAGTGTGCATGACGCTGCGATGGACGTGGGGGCGCAAACATCTGCTGCAGACTCTGCTCCACTGCCTCTGGGTGTGAACCCAGAAGCGGGTTTGAAAACAAAGACGATCCTTCTAAAGTTGGATGTTAGATCTCAGTCCACACGAGGAAATCAAGGCGGCTTCCTCTTCGTCGCATAGAAACAAAGCCCCCAGGACCAGGCTTTGCATCCCAGTTCCGCGACCAGGCTGAGCCTCTGTCCTCTCCTGCAGGGGACAGCGGCAGAGGGCCAAGGCTGAGGGAGAAACTGAGGTGGGGTGCCCAGCGTGCCGAAGGCGCTCAACTCACTCTTGGCAACTTCGTCACAGTTCTTTCAATGTTTCTCATCGAAGATTTTAAAATACAGTGTGCAGATGTTTTTACCCATTCTTGTACTGAATCTTCTCAAGACATGCAGTGCTGGCACCACTCGTTCCTATTCTACAGAAATGGAAACTGAGGCTGAGAGCCACGACTCAGAAGAGAGTCATGCTCCAAATGGAATGCTCTCTGTCTATCCCTCGCTGCCTCTCAGCCCTCACAGGGGCCCTAGGGCTTACAAACAGCTTTCTTTCATTCGCTCCCCGGTAAATAAAACAGAAGAGGGGGCAGAGAAAAACAGAGAAAAAGAGCTCCCACTGCTCGCCTCGCCTGTTCTCCCATCTCAGAACCTCAGGTCCACCCTGGCTGAGGGCAAACCGCCAGGCACTCTGTGCTTGAAATCCTCCCAGGTGGGAAGCCCACCCCTGAAAGTCCAGCTCACCTTCGCGTCTCGATCGGGGCAGCTCTGCCCTCTGGGGCTCAGAGGACAGACCCTCAGAAAGGGAAGGCATGGCCGCTGCACCGCCATCTGTTCTCCTCAAGGCACACTTGCTCAGCTCCCTCACCCAACACCCAGAAGGTGCCTCCTCCAGTGCTGGGTGGCATGGCGACCCTGCAGGAGCTGGCATCTTCTCCTTGCTCAGGGCTCCCTGCGTGACCTGACATGAGTTCCCCTCCACCCCGCCCCAAGGCTCTAGTGTCCCCTTCTGTGACGTGACAGGGCTGGGCCCCGTCTCCCTTGCAGCTCCGCCTCCTGTGGTTATTGGGAGACTCTTGCTGGCGGATAGTTTCTTTATAGAGTTTATTTTCCAAAGACTGAGCGCTAAACAACGGGACATGCTTCTAGATGACGACCGCCACCCTATCTACTCAGAAAATAAAGGTGCTTGGGGACTTCTCTCCCCAAGTGAGGAATTAAAATGGAAAATGCGGCCCCCAGGACAAACCCCTGTGGTCGAAGACTTGGATGTCCGGCTGGGAGTGCATCTGAAAGGAGAGCACAGGGTGACATGGAGAGGGAGCACCCGCCCCGCCACACCAACTGAAGGTGGTCTCCAGGCCTGGACGTAGGAGGGTGGGCCGGGCTCAGGGCGCCTGGACGCCCACCGCCTGGCTGGTGAGCAGCTCTCCTAGGTGCCTGCAGCAGGCAGGCTTCTTGGGGGAAGCTGCCTTCTAGCTCTGCACCCCCCCCCCGCCACCCCACCCCCAGCCCTGGAACACCCTTCTTGGGTCAGAGCCTCAGTTTCTCTCAGTAAAGGGTGACCTCTGAGGACACGCTCCGCTCTTCTGTTCCACACCTCACGGCGATGCCAAGACGTTCGTCCTGGGCCTGCGCCCCAGCTGCCACTCACAGCTCCGCACTCTGCGCCCGCTCCTGGCGTCTGGAGGCCACAGGGTCCCCAGCACTGGCCGCCCCTGCGCCCCGATCCCAGATCCCAGGGGCCCGGACAGCAGCAGCGGCAGCTGCAGGCCAGGATGGAGTTTTCTCCGCGACTTAAATTTCCCCCGCCTGTTTGATGTCACATCCTGTCCCAGCCTGCTTTCCCCGCCGGCCGCCGCCCTCCCCGCTCCCGCGCGCGACGGTGGCGCGCGGGTCCCTCTGCGCCACCCGCCCCCGCCCCTTCCCAGCAAACTTTTGGCACCAGCCCGCGAGCCGCGCCTCCGAGCGGGGCGCGGGGGGCCGGGAGGAGGGGCCGGGAGGGGCCGCCCCGCCCCGGGCCGCGGAGCTGGGACCGATCAATATGCAGAGCGGAGGCTCCGCGCAGCAGACCCCGCGCGCCGCCGGCTCCCGGTGCTGAAGGCGCGGGGACACGGCCAGGTGCCGCCGCGGAGCCAGCAGAGCCGGGAGCGCGTCCGCGTCCCCGCCGCCGCCGGCGAGCACCAGGCTCCTGCACGCCAGGGCGTTGGAGGTGGCAGCGAGACATGCAACCCGCCCGGAAGCTCCTCGGCCTCCTCTTCCTCGTCCTGATGGGCACCGAACTCACTCAAGTACGTGCATCCAACGCCATTTTCCTCCGTGCGTGCCAGGCGCCCGCCCGGCCCCCAGGGGAGCCCGGCAAAGTCGGGGAGCAGCTCCGCGCAGCCGGCGCCCCCTGCCCCGACGCCCGAGCCCCGCGGTTGGGGTGGAGGGAGGTGGGGTGCAGACGGACCGAGACTGGCGCCGAGCTTCTCAGGACCCCCAGCCCTGGCCCAGCGGGGGTTGCACAGCGGGCCCCCTACTCCCTGCCGAGAAGTTCCAGTGGCAGCACAGGGGGTCCTTTGGCTGTTGTTGTCATCTGAGGGTGACAGAGCAGGCTGTCTAAGCCCCCGGGATTTTCAGAGGTAGCCCTGACCTAACTCCCACCCCACCCCCCACACCCCGCTCCTCGGCAACGTCCCTGCCTTTGGTTACAACGCTGCCCTTGGAGCTCCCCAAGCAGGCGGTGGCAGTTGTGCCACCGAGACCGGGAAGGGCAGGCGGCGTGTGCCGGGCTGGGGTGTTTTGTGGGCTCAGTGTGGAGGGCCTGGGGGTGTTGTGGCCACATGCTCAGCATGAAGTGTGAGTGGCGAGCTGCCGTGTGCGTGTGGGGACCGCTGGGCTTTTCGAGTGGGCTTATCATCCCCCGAACAATGTATCAATAGAAAGCCTGTCTCCCGCTGGTATTCTCCATTTTAAAAATGTGTTTCTGAGCTGGCAGGTCTGGGAGGAGGAGGGCTGACTGTGAGCGTCGGGCTGGCGGTGTTGCTTTGGCACCATGGTGTTGGGAAGAGCCTGTTAGCTCCGGGAGCCAGGCTGCTCGGCAGTGACATTAAAACGCCCTTTCGGTGGTGCCACTGTGCCGTGCTCTGAGCTGAGAGGCCGGCCCTTGGCAGCTGCAAGCCCGGGAAAGTGAGAGGGCAGCCCACACCTCAGCCCCAGGCCTCAGATGCCCACCTCTCGGAACAAAAGAAGAAACAAAAGAGAAGAGAGGGTGCAGGGTGGATCGCAGGAGAGAAGGCTCTGGTACAAGCTTCCTGGTTTTGCCTGAAGCCCTTGCCACTCCTTGGCTCTGCCCGGGAAGTGCAGCCTCAGCCCAGTGGCACTGTCCCACTTAACCTCAGAGGCTGCAGACAATGGCCAGTGGCCCTGAAGAGGTGCAGCTGGCATCTGCGGGAGAAGTTCTCTCGGCGGCCAGGCAGGCCTGGCCGAGGGGCGGGCTTGTGCTCTGCGGGTGGACAGGTGCATGTGTGCACGTGCACAGTCACACACACACACTCACACCCCACAGGCGTGAGCACACACGAGCAGAAAGGAGCCAGGCAGGTACCCGGTCACAGCTTGCGCCTTGTACAGACTTCTGGGGAAGAGGTGGCTGGTTTTGGGTGGCCCTGCGAGTGGCAGCCCCGAGGGCCCTCCCAGCCTAAGGGTCCTCTTACTCCAGGCACCCTGAGCCGCCGTTCCCAGACCACAGGGTGCGTCTCTCCAGAGGCTTTCCTCCTCACGTCTTTTAAAAAATCCCCTGTTCTTGGAAAAAACTTTTGGTTCAACTTCAGTTGGAAGCTTTGTCTCAGTGGTGAGAGCGTTTGCCCATCCGCCCTAACAGTGGCGGCCATCTGAACCTCGGCCAGACCACACACACACACACACCTCTCTCACACACACACACACACACACACACACACACACACCACACACCACACACACACACACCACACACACACACACACCACACGCACACACACCACACACACCACACACACACACACCACACACACACACACACACACACACACACACACACACCACACACACACACAGACACACTTACACACACACACCACACACACCACACACACACACACCACACCACACGCGCACACACACACCTCTCCCTCACACCCCTGCATCCTTGCCCTGCATCCCGACTGTCTGCTCAGGACCCTGGTCAGCTCCCCAGGCCGCTACCCTCCCCGGGAAATGTTTTCTTTAGGAGGTTCCTCTCCCCGAAGCAAAGCTTGGGAGCTCAGGGGAACATGTCCCTCAGGGCGGCCAGCCAGCCAGGAGATACCGCCTCCCTCCCCTCGCCCCACCGCGCGAGGATGGCCCTCCCCTCCCTGTGCCGCCTCTGAGCCTTCAGAGTCTTCCATGGGAGGCCTGTTGTCCCTAATTGTGGTGAGATTTTAGAGGAAAGGCTCAACTAGCGGAAATCGCTCCAGCCATAAGGGGTCAGAGAGTGGCTGGTTTGGCCACCAGCTCTAGAGACCCTGGCCGCCTTTGTCCCCACCCCCTGGGGTTGGGCCAGGTGCGTCTTGCCTTTAGCAGCGCCTTCTAGGGTGGGGCCTGGGAGTGGGAGTGGGTGTGGGTGTGGACGCAGGACTGGGGTGCTCTGAATCGGAGAGCTACGCGGGGACATCCGTGCCCAAGAATCTTGCTTCTTGATCCCAAAGTGATTCGACGCTAAGGGGCCACAGTACAGGGTCCCTTGAGGGATGTGCCTTACCTTTGTAAATGGATGAACTACCCCTGGGCTTCAGGGGAGGGAGAACAGAGCTCTCGCTGGTGGTTGAGCTGTGTGGTATGTCTCCCTCCACCCTTTCCCTCTCCACTTTAGGTAAACTGCTCCCACAGCCACGTCCTCACTTTCAGGGCCCTTCCGAGGGACGCGCGGGTCCAGAGTCACTCTGCTTACGGATTAGCCTGCATTGAGCTGGGACCCAGTGAGGGACATACGGCTTTTACCTGCATGCTCTGAATGCTTCTGGGAGGGCTCAGGCAGACAGGCGGTGGGAGCGGAGCACGTGGCCAGCCCATCTGCCCTGACGGCTCGCTTACGATGAGCCACTCTGTCACATGCCAACTATTGATCGATGGCCTACTACGCGCCAGGCTTGTGGGCCCAGGTGAACTTTGACCTCGGACAGAAAGATGTTTTACTTGATCTTGCTCTGTGATTTTCAATAAAGGCTGACGTTTCACACTCCTTGAGAAGCATTTTATGGAGTTTCCCAGCCAGAACAGGAAGGAGTAGGTCTCTCTGTTCTTTGGGGTGCCTGGGCAGCGCTAGGGCTCCCCAAGCTCCCGGCCCACCTCAGATAGAAGCACGTTCCCTGTGTGTGATGGTGTGAAAGGGCTGGGAAGCTCTGTAGCAATGACCTTGAGCCCAGCTGCCTTTATTCTCACCGCGAGCTCCCAGGCACTGTCTGGTGACCTCGAGAGAGGCTCTTGACCTCGCAGCCGCCACTCCCACCTTTCGGAACAAGGAGATTCCACTAGATGATTCTGGAGGAAGTCTCCCTACTACGATCCCCAGTCCCATTCTTCCAGCTGCTCCCCCATCCCTCTCTCCTCACCCAGTTCTGGGATGCCAGCTGGTCGGGTTTCACACTGTCAAACCTGGGCTCACAGTGCTGAGCTAGTCCGAGCCTCGCCATCTGGCATCGGGCTGACGGGCTTTGTGGGAACCCTAGAGGGCCCGCCGTAATTATTTGTTGAAGAGGCACGAGAGTCTGCACCAAGTGGGATCCCAGGGAGGTCTGCCTCTGGAGCTGGAGGAAGCCGTGGAGAAGGGTGACGTGTGAGCAGAGCCCCAAGGTTGCAGCTGGGTCCAGCAGTGAGCCGGGGCAGGAAGATGGGGCAGGAACAGGTGGGCAGAAGGGGGGCTGCACGCAGAGGCCGAAGCGAAGACGGACGGTAGGGGGAGGGGGGACGGGCGGGGAACACCTTGGTGCTCAGATCCAGGGCTCAGTAAAGGTGTGCTGAGGATTTTTATTTAACAGTGAAACGGGGGCCAGCCGAGTGGCTCAGTTGGTTAAGAGCTCGCTCAAGAGTGCGAGCTCTGAGCAACAGGGTCGCCGGTTCGATTCCCAGCCAGAGCTGAGCTGCCCACAGGTGGCAGGAGGGCTCAGCTAAAAAAAGAAGAGTGACGTGAGCCCTTCTCCTTAGCTGGGCTAACCCCAAGCCAGGCGTGGCCTTTCCTAATGACATAACGCCCCCGATACCCTGTTGGGGCTCCAGCTGTATGTGAGCACAGAGCATCCTTGAGTGCCAGCTGTGCTTGCCGTTTGCCTTCAGGCTTTATGGGGTGACTGCTATGTGCTTGGGTCCGACTTTGATTAGTTGTTTGCCGGTCTAGGCGCCTGAGTAGCGAGGTGAGCAAACCCTGGGCTCCCATCGGGGAGGTGTGGTGGGTGCTGAGTGTGGATAGGACAGGGGTTCCAGAGGGTCTGGCGGGGCGTCCGCCCCTCAGAACCCCGCCGAGGCCCATCACTGCAAATCTGTTCTCTCGTCCTCAGACTCAGTTCGCTCTACAGTGGAAGACCCCAACCCACTCCCCTGAACAAACATAACGAGAATCAAACACCCACGTTTTGTCACATGCTCGAGCCTAAATTCAGGCCGGATGACCCACTGACTTCCTGTCCGCCTGCCCCAGCCCCTCGCCTCCCCTGGCGTTAGGTCCACATCTGCCCTGGACACTGAGTGGTAGTGGGTGTGGGTGTGGGGGTTCGGGGAGCTCCGGGGTCTTTTCCTGAACCGGTTAGTTCAGAACGCGTGGAATTTATTCCGTGTTCATGCAGCAGTTGGCCACTGCCCTGGGGGACTCCACAGGAGAGGGACACTCCCAACTTAGGCTGTAAATCCTCAACCCCAGCAGCTGCGTCATCTCCGAAAGCAATTTGCTTCTTATTCCACTGACTCCAGTCTTTCCTAAAAAAAAAAACGGTAATTTTCTGCCTTGGGTGGTATTTATTACTAAAGTTATCAGGCCCTGTAATCAGTATTAACATCAGCGTGTAAAGTAATACAAAACTAATTAGTAGCTAAACTGAATTAGACGCCTGGCGAGGAGAGCCGGGCTCACGGGAGGGAGCCAGTTTTCGGCTTGGAAGATGCTCTGTGGGCTCACTTCCCACTCTGGTGCCCGCAGCCAGAGGGTCACTCTCGCGTGGGAATGGCAAGGGGAGGGGAGAGTGGGAAGCGAGACACGCACCGCTTCGTTTCTAGATTACTACACATACAAGCAACTCGCCAGGAGCGTGAGGCAGTGAGGGATAAAAGCGGTAACGAGAGTTCGTGTTTTCTGAGTGTTACCACATGTCGAACTCCCTGCCTGGAACTTAATCTGGGTCGTGTCCTGACAGTCCCCACACCCTGTGCTATGATCCTCATTCTCGAAACGAGGAAACCAAGGTTTGGGGGGTGGGGGGCGGTGAGGAACCTGCCTAATGGCCCAGAAGCAAGGGACAGAGGCCAGGTGCAGTCTCAGGTCTGTCTGACACCCAAGACACCTGAGTTCATGTTCTCGTTAAGACAGAGAGAAAGATCAAAAGTAGAGAAATGGCTCAGTGTCACTGAGAGCCAGAAAAGAAGCCACAGCACGCTGAGCTTTGAGAGGTGTGTTTGAGGGCTGGCTCAGCTGTCCCTCTAGCTGTGTGGCCACGTGCTCGCCTGCCACTGACCTTGAAGCTTGGCTTTTAGTAGAGCAGAAGGGCACGGGGAGGGGCATTTGACAGGGTCAGAACGTGGTACTTCCTTCCGACCACTAAGGATGGGTGACCTCGGACAAGGCCCTTTACCCCTGAGGGACGGACATCTAGGAAGTTGGAAACAGGACCCAGTTGTACTTAGCTCGCAGTTCCGGGTCCAAGGAAGGCCCTGCTGACACCGTCTCCTCCTTATGCACCCAGGTTAGATCTCGTGACAAGCACCTTGGTGACAGTGGGTGATGGTGCCTTTGCTCTCGAGCAGTGTTTAGAAGACGTGGGCCCTGCTCGGTCTGATCCGGGCAACAGGAATTTGGCCATACACTCCTTATGCACAGTTCAATGACATTTCAATCTGGCTGGCGGTCGGTGGAGAGTAGGTGACTGTGAGAAGCCCAGGTGAGAGATGGGAGGCTGCTAAACCCCCAGCCTTTGTTCACATGCAGGTGCTCAGGTAACAGCGTCGCCTTGGAGACGCTCACCCAATGCTCTTCAGTCCACCCAGCAGGCTTTAGTGAGCACACGCGATGCCCTCGGAGCTCAGACCTCCCAGCAGAGACCACGCTAGCGAGCAGTGTGGCTGTCACAGGGGTTTCCAGAGAGCAGGCGACCCCCAGTTGCTGCAGGTGATGCTTAGGGTGTCTGAGGGTCGAAGTAAAGGCAGAGATGTATCTGTGAATATTGGGTTGTTGGAAAAGCCATGACACATTTTTGCAACAAAAAACAGAAAAAATACGTCATGACTTTTCCAACAACCCAATATTATAAATAACTCACTCAACACCCCAGGGTGTTGGTTGTAAGTCTGACAGCTTAGCCGGAGTCAAAAGATGCAAAGCTGGCCATTTGTCAACGGCTGGGCTCTCAGATTTGAGTCCCTGTGCCCCTGCCCTGCCAAGGCACCCACGCGCTCTGCTCCGCTCCCGGCAGCTGATCCAAGCTTCGTCCTGTTGACGCAGGGGTGGTGGCAATTGGGGAGAGGGCGTCCGTGAGTGGTATTGATTGAGTTTCTCCATAAGCAACTCCTGGGACTTTAAAACAGGCTATTTCCCCAGAAACAGCAGCAGCCTTTGGTGGAGGTGGCTGAGAAGCTTTCCAAGGCCAAGTCCGGCTCAGCAGGCAGGGCCCTCGTCCTTGTGGGATGGTGGTGACGGCCCTGAGGGCAGAGTGTGTGCTGGAGAAGAAACTCAGCCTCTAGAGTCAGCCAGCACCAGAGTCCTTGCTCTGGCCAAATGCCGCATCCTGGGCATTTCCTGCTTCCCCAGCTGGACCCCAGAGCGGACTCTTAGTGGATGTTGTATAACGACATCCCCTTCCCATGCATGTCGGCATCAATTAATTCACGTCAAGGTCAATTGCTTATTCAGCAGGAAGCAGACTGTCCTTCTCAGCTGGATGTGTTGAGCTTCCTCACCTGAAAAGTAGAAACGGTCATGTTTGTGGAGCGCCCGAAGCCAGGTCAGCCCAGAGGGTGATATGCCCACTGAATTGTCTCCTCATGCTCTTCAAAGTGCCACCCAGAATGGGACCCATTTCTATTGGACGATTGAGAGAACACGGACCTGTGGCCTCATGGTCTGGACATGAGCCGGTCTGAGGCAAGTTATGAAGGCAGCGTGGAACTTTCCAGAGTGGGAGTGGAGGCTATGCGAGGGGGCCAGGGTGGAGAGGGGCCGCCCGAGGCAGGCTGGCCCAGCTCTGGCCCATGTGTCTTCCTCATGGCCGGAGCACCACAGGGATGCGTGTGACTCTGAAAGCTTCTGCTCAGACGTGGCAGCTGTCCCCTCGCCTTCCTCTGGCCAAAATGTCAGGCCTTACAGCCAAGCCCGACGGCAAGGCGCCCGGCGATCGGCCAGAAGGAAAATCCTCTTACGGGAAGGACGCGAGGGATGATAACATCCGCCCTGTGTAGACCCAGGGGCCACAGAGGGGGCGTAACGAAGGGGACATTTGGATGGGACTGCCCGTGGTGGTCCTGCATGGCTGCTGGGAGAGAGTCCAGGACACCGCAGGTTCCTCCCAAGCTGCCTGGCTCGAGATCAGTCCTTCCTGCTCCAAGAATGTCCTTCCCCAGCAGAGGAAGGGGGTGCACAGGGCACGCACAGGGCCGGTGGAGCAGAGCAGCCCCACGAGGCACCCCTTCCTCTCCCCTCTTCCTCCCAGCCCCCCTTTGCTACCTTTCTTCTCTCCTCCCCCACTTTCTCCTACGCCCTCTCCTTTCTTTCTGTTCCATCTCTTTCTTCCCTCCTTTGTCTCCCCCTCCAAGTACAAATAGCTTGAAGATAATATGCATATTTTTAAATAGCAAAAGGGTATCCAAACTTTGTCCTTTAGAGATGTCCCTTTGCCAAGGAGCAGGGGGACTGGCCCCACCTGGGCAAGTTCCCACCCCAAGGTCCTCGGTTTTCTGTCTGTGGAATGGAGACATCAGATGTGTGGCACGGCTGTCGGGGGGCTTCCCTGGGTCCTGCCCCAGTACCCCGTGTGTGCCCGTTCCTTTTAGGCAGCAGGACGCACCCACAGTTACGTAACGTCAGTGCTCATTTTGAGAGTCGTGAAACCTGGGGCCGTGGGGGTTGCCGTTTGTGTTTGCCTGCGTGCTGGTGAACCTGCACAGAGCCCACCAAGGTCAAGGATGGAGTGGACTGGTGTGAGGATGGAAACCTGGCCAGGCCGGTGCGTCACGATAGGTGACCCAGCACTGCAGGCCTGAGCCAGGAACCATGCGGAGAGGGGCGGCTCACAGCCTTCCCACGGGCGTGGGCGACAAGGGCCTAGGAATGTTCCGGCAGAAGTGCGTGTGCGGGGCCGCCGTGCACTGTGGAGTCGTGCAGGCGCCTGTGGCTCCTCCCAGGATTGTGAGATTTCCTGGCGGCCATGTGTTGTGGTCTGGATGTTTGTACCCCCAAAATTCCTATGTTGAAACCCGAACCCTCAAAGATGATGGCAGTTAGCAGGTGGGGCCTTTGGGAGTGCTCTGTCCTCGCGTCCTCGCGAATGGGCTCAGTGCCTTCTAATGGGGCTCCAGGGGGCTCCCTGGCCCTTTCCACCTTGTGAGGACACAGCGAGAGGACACTGGCTGTGAACCTGGAAAAGGGCCGTCACCACAGCGTGACCTCGCCGGTGTCTGACCTCGGCCTTCCAGCCTCCAGAACTGTGTGCAATAAATCCCTGTTGTTTCCAAGCCACCAGTCGGTGGAATTTTGTTACAGCAGCTGAGCTGACTGAGACGCCATGCATCTCAAGGGCAGAGCTTGGCCCTGGATAGCCCGCTCACCAGGTGACATTGGACAGGTCTTGTCATCTTTCTAAGCCCCTACCTTTAAGGTGGAGCTGGCAATGGCAGCGCCCCATGGGCATCTGTAAGGATAAAGGGACATCGTGCCCTTAATTTGAGGGTGGCTGGGCCACATACCTGCTCAATCACTGGAATGAGTGATTCAGAGTTGCAAAGAGAAGCTGTGTAGAAATTGGGATTTACATTCCTCCTTAAGCACATTTAGTGTTGGCCAATGCCATGGACCCTTTAACACAAATGCCTTCACTCTTCAGCAATCCCTAGTTTGCTTTTGGAAATGCTGCGCAGTGTCCTCAATCAAACTCCACTGGCTCGAGGCTTTTCAGATTACCCTCTCACATGCGCTAAAAGCAGCGTGTCTTCTCTGGAATCAGAGTCCAGACCTTGGAGAGGACTCTACTTCAACATTAGAAGGGGCTGGAAGTGATTCCCTTGAATCTCCCCGTGGGTTACAGCAGCAGGGCGCAGGCTCCCGCTGGGCGGCGATCGCTGGCCGCATCCTCCCACACCCCTGCCCTGTCCACACACCCCATCTGGGAGGGAGGGGCCGAGAGCTGTGTCTCCATTCAGTTCTCTATAAACATAGACAAGTAATGAAGCCCAGGATTTAAAGGGAGCCTGGGGGGGTGTGAGTCAGCTTTTCCTCCCACGGCTCTCAGGTCAGCTTAGGTCCCCGGGAGGCAGAGGAGCTCCAAGGTGCCGGCCCCAGCTGACAAGCCCAGGGTGACCGCAGCCACCAAAGCCACGTTTAAAAGGCCGCTTCTCAGCCGCCCCTGAGAGGATGCGTAAGTCCTGCCTGGCTCCCCAACACAACCGCAAACTCAGGAGAAATATAAGGGGTTTCAAACCCCCAGGCTGGCCCTAACTGCCTGTTCCCTAGAGGGTCGGAGAGAGTCCCTGGGCCGGGGGCTGATGGCAGCGCACCCACCTCTCCCCCAGACGCTCCCCAGCAGCATCCAGCCTCGCTGTTGAAAACCACCTGGATTTCCTTTTCCTCCGCTGAGAAGCGAGAAGCCAGCCAAGTTAGCACTCTTCAAATTTCAAGTACTAACTGGAAGTCCTTGTGGGACATTCCTGACATGAAATCAAACCAGAAGTTCTTCAAAGTAGGAGTTTTTGCTTTGTATCTGCCCATCTGGGGTGTCGCCCTCCCAGCACCTAGCTGGGAGGCGTTCTCACATCTAACTGGACCCCCACACGTGTACAGCCATATCCACAGCATCTCTTGTCCATGGTCTTGAGGCAAAAGCAGCTCTTAAGAGTGCTGCAGAGGTCCCCAGAGACACTGAATCCTGCTCTGGTGCCTATCACTCGGCAGAGGGTCCCCTCTGGGCATGTTTGGTCTTCTGCAAAGTGGGGATGACAAGGACTGGCGCCACCAGTGGGTGGCACGCCTGCTCCTGCACTAACTCATTTAATCCCCACAATGCTCGGACAGGAAGGTTACTGTTATTAAGCCCATTTTAGAGATGGGGAAACTGAGGCACAGAGGGCTAATTACCTTGGCCAGGGTCTCACAGCCTGTAAGTGGCAGCGGCAGGGCTGGAGCCCAGGCTGCCCAGCACCACTGTGTGTGCATGCAGTGACTGTTCTGAGATCCCTTCTCTGGCACGTACTGGGTTGCTTGTGAGGAAGTGTTTATTCACGCACCGTGCCCGGCCACGGAAGGTGCCCAGGAATCTGCTACTATTGTCTTGGCGTCGCTTCTGTCCTGGGTGCACAGCACACGCTATCCTGTGTCTTGGTTCTGACCTGGGGTCTGCAGCACGCTGTACCCCACATCATGCACTTAGTAGGAATTAAATATCTGCAGCTTCTGAGATGGACAGCCTGAGGGCTTTGTAGATTGGATTGAGCTGGATTTGTTCCAACAAAATAAGTGGTTGCTGCCCTTCTGCAGTGGGAAGCGGGTGTGAGCGGCCTGTGTCCCTGAATCCGTGTTGAATGTGCATTGAAAGAGAAAGGGGAGGAGCCTCGGCGGCGGGGTGAACGCCGTCTGCAGCACCCTCAGGTGTAACGTGGCCCGGCTGGTTGAGCGCAGTCTGCAGTACCAGCTCGCGCTGGGAGATGGCGCCCTTCCCCAACAGTTGGAATTCCTGGCATCCTACCCAGAAGCTGCCACAGATCCTGGGGATTAAATCATGAAAACAAATCAGAGAAACCCCTGCAGCTGGAGGCTCTCACACCCAGCACTGAGGCCAAGATCATTCTGGCTGTAACTGAGCCCCTTCTGCAAATGGGGACGGAACAGAGAGGTGGTGTCCTAGGAAGGTGGTGTCCATCTTAGCTGGGCATCGCAAAGGCTGGCTGCTTCCTCCCAGTGCCCATCCAGGAATGGAGGTTAATGTTCACCCAGGCAGAAGAGAGTGTAGGAAGTAATGAAGGATGGTCCTTCCCAAATGGCTGAGAACATTTAGAAGAGATAAGCCCTATTAAGGTGTTCGACCCAGTCAGGCCTGTGCCTCCAAGGAGACTTACATGTGTCCTGGCGCTGAGGCTGCAGAGGGCTGGGGGCTTGTGCCGGCCTGCTCTGCCTCTCTGCCCGGGCACCAAGACTGTGGTTCCACACCTGCCCCCCAACTACAGACCCCGGAGGTCTGCTCATGGGTGGGTGGGACCCTTTTAGCTCCCCTCCTGGGATGCGGGAACCCCAAACCTACACCCAGCTCCTGCACCCGCGCCCAGGAGCCTGCACAGGTGGGTGCCGGCACCTGCCAGGAGACCTGCCTCCCGGAGGCCTTAGCGCACCTGTCTGCAGAGCTCCCAGGAGGGCTTTTCCCAGCGCTGGGGCTGGAGACCCCGAAGGGCTGCTTTCGGAGCCGGCCAAGAGCTCGCCCTCTGGGCTGTCGGGCAGCCTGGAGCCACCCCGGGGTGGAGCGGGCGCCGGGGAGAGTGTGGTCTCCGAAGCGTGCCCGGGCCCCTCCCAGCCCGGCCGCAGGTGGGGATGGGGGTCGGCGACCAATCCGTGCAGCCAAGGCCGCCGCGCCACCCGAGGGTTTTTATGATTTAGGGGGCGGCGGCGTGTCTTTCCTCCCCAGTCACCCCATCCCGTCTCCTGGTGACTGAGGTTTGCAGACCTCGCTGCCGGCAGCCAGGGGGCGGCGCGGAGCCGGAGCGGAGAGGAAAAATCCACCCATTTCCTGGGCAGATTGCGTCGGCCGCCGCCCGGCCGTGTCCCCGCCTCCCGGCCGCGGCCCCCGCGCACAGCCCGCGCGGCGCTCAGAGCCAGAGCCGGGCGGCCCTTCCCGGCGG
>NW_017731353.1:7722012-7724328 GCF_001890085.2 Hipposideros armiger
CCGCCTGAGGGCTGCCCGGGGCGCGGAGCCGGCGCCGGCGCGGCGCGGGCGCGGGAGGCGACTCGAGGCGCGATGTCGGTGCCGCTGCTCAAGATCGGGGTTGTGCTGAGCACCATGGCCATGTCACCAACTGGATGTCCCAGACGCTGCCCTCGCTCGTGGGCCTCAACACCACGAGGGCGCCGGCGGGGGTTCGGAGGCGGCTTCCCCGCGCGGCGGGGCTGCCCCTGCGCCCCGCGCCCCGCGCCCCCGGCCGGGCGAGCCCCCTTGCTTTGCCCGGTCCCTTCGCGGAGGTGGGGGTGCCAGCTCGGGGACTCAGGCTGCGGGTCCTCACGCAACTAATAGCAAGCCGCTCACCGATGAGGGCGCGGAGGCGGGGACTTGGGGACTTGGCCAAGGTCACTCAGCAAGTGCGGGGCGGAGGCGCCGCCGCCCGACCCCGGCCGGGCTGAGTCCGCTCCGGGCTCTGGGAACAGCCCGCCCTACTTTGTAGCCGCCGGGCTGCACCGCCCCGGCCGCCGGCCTGGGCGCGCCCGCCCTCCTCCGCCTCCGCGCTCCCGAGCCCCGAGACTCCTTCTCTCCCCGTCCCCACGCTGAGGTCCGGCAGAGGAGCGCGTCGCGCGGCCCGGCCAAGGCCCCTGGGCGCCGCTCGCTGCAGAGTGCACCCCGTCGCCGACCGCACGCCCCTTCCGCCATGCCTCCCCTCTCAGGCCCGGGCGCGGGGAGGCGCGCTGCCAGGGCCGCTTCGGGGCAGGGCTGACTTAGATGGTGGCTGGAGGGCGGGAGGAGAGGCTGGGCCGCCGCCACCTTGAGCTCCGGGCAGGGCGCAAGGGGAAGGGGCGCGTCCCGGGCCCGGAGGGAGGCTGAAAGGAGACGTGAAGGACACAGTCTCTCTCTGCTTCCCTTTTTGCTGTCAAGGGCAGAGATCTGGGAGGAGGCCTCTGGGTGACCCCCTCCTAGGCCCCCCCCTAGTCGCCTGCTGTTTCAAGAATGGCGTGCAGTGTTCCCTGCCTCTGGGTCCTGAGCTGCTGAGGTTGGAAATGAATGAAATGAAATGTATCCCTACTCTAGATTCTCCCCACCCAACTTCTCCTCCCCATCCCTGTCCTAAAAATAGCAGGGAGGTGACCTGAGGCGACTGGGCAGGCTGCAGGGGCCCGCGGGAGTGGGCAGGGACTGCGCTCAGGGAGTGTTTAGGCCACCACCTTGTGTACCTGGCGGTCAGGACCACCTGAGCTGGGCTGCAAGGTGACACCGGCCATTCATAGCTCTGGTTTCTTGGTGGCCCTTGGGTACACCTCAGGACCAAGATTGGATCTGATCCCTGCACATGTCACCAGAAACTTGGTAACATCCACCAAATGGCTGGTGGGTGGCAGCCCGTGCAGAGTCGGAATCTCGGCATGTTTGGGGCCGTCTGCGCCAGGCGGCCGGTGGGAAGGTGGCCACGGCTCAGGGTTGCAGCTCTGGGCTAACAAGCTGCTGGGTACCGGCTGTTACGGCTCTTCCAGTGGGTGCTTCGTCTCCGAGTGGCAGGGAGCAGCAGACAAGGCTGCGCCAGCCACCCCTGTCACCTTGTGGAGAGGTCTTATTTCTCAGTTACGTGCCCACTGGGAGTCAACCAGCACTTGCCTTCCTGCCTCGCTCCTCTCCCAGCTCACCGCCTGTGGTCTCCTCTCCCAGCTTTTCAACCGATCGATTTAGTCAGATGCCCAAACTCGTGTCCCTTGAATGTAAAAATCCCTTGAATTTAAAAAAATTGAGAATCGTGCCTGTTTGACTCCCTTCCAGCCCTAGGGACCCTGCCCGTCGCTTTGTTCCCAGGGACCCTTTGCTCCCTGTGGTCAGAACGTGCCTTAGACCATTTCTGTTCTCCCCACCCTGGGTCGGATGGAGAGTCTTCCCTGGGTGTGCTCCCACCTTTCTCACTTTCTCTCCCCCCTCGCCCCACTGGCCCCCTCTCCAGGTGTTGCCCACCAACCCTGAGGAGAGCTGGCAGGTGTACAGCTCCGCCCAGGACAGCGAGGGCAGGTGTATCTGCACAGTGGTCGCCCCCCAGCAGACCATGTGTTCGCGGGATGCCCGCACAAAACAGCTGAGACAGCTACTGGAGAAGGTGAGTCTGTGCAGGTGTGTGTGTGTGTGTGTGTGTGTGTGTGTGCACGTTGTGTCCACGCCAGCAGCAAGGTGATGCTGGCCTGCAGGGTCCGTCCCAGCTCCAAGGCCTCACTCTCTCCTGGCATTCCCACTGGGAATATCTGGGAATGAATGAGTGAGTGAGTGAGTGAGTGAATGAATGAATGAGTGAATGAGTGA
>NW_017731353.1:7724663-7824689 GCF_001890085.2 Hipposideros armiger
TGAGTGAGTGAATGAATGAATGAGTGAATGAGTGAGTGAGTGAGTGAATGAATGAATGAATAGATGGCGACTCCCCCAGGGTGGCCCAGGAGGAGATAATAGCCGCTGCTGGTCACTGCAGGCTCCACTCAGGAGCCACATGTGCCTGCGGGGCTGCTCTCCCACATGTCAACTCTTCGAGCAATGCCTGTCACCTGTAGTCCTGAGGGCGCTGTCACGAGCAGCTACCTGGGACCTACCTGGATTTTACCTGAGGGGATCTTTTCCCTGTCTTTGAGTGGTTGCCCTTGGCCGATAGCCAGGCCAGGTGTTCCCCACGGTGGATGCACTCCTGGTGCCAAAGTAGATTACAGCGTCACCTTTGTAACCCACCTGGGAACAGCACTGAGCAGTTTGCATAAACATTTTTCAATACATTATTTCACTTAATCTTCACAAGAACCATGTGAAGTTGATGAGATTTTTTTCACCCTGTTTCAGGAAGAGGAAATTGGGTCCCGAGAAGGAAACTGACTTACCCCACACAAACAGCCCACTCGCAGGGGAGCCAGCGCAGGGCCAAGCTGCCCACCTGGCCTGGCGCGCTCAGCCCCAGAAGCTGCTGCTCCTGATGGCACTGCCACCTCACCTCCTGGCACTGCCCACCCCAAGAACCCTGGGTTCTTGGGTAGCCCGAGTATCGGGGCCCCTGGGAGTTACTGAAAGAGGAAGGAGAAATGGGTGGGCCCTTCTGTTCCACTAGTCACCCTCCCCCAAGGAGAAGGGTCCTTTATATGTGGGACCCTTCACACCCTGAGAGCAGGATCAGATCACACACAAATACACACACACACACGCCACACACAAATACACACACACACGCCACACACAAATACACACACACGCCACACACAAATACACACACACCACACACAAATACACACACACACGCCACACACAAATACACACCACACACACACACACACACACCAGTACGGCGGAAGGCTTTCCCTGCAGTTCAGGAAAGTGGAGGCCGGGGTGGGCGGGGCCTGTGCTGGGAGGACGGCCACGCCCAGTGCTGCCGTCCACCGGGGAGGCCAGCGTCTGGGGCCAGGGTCAGTACTGTTCAGTTCCAGCCCAGCTCAACCACAAACGCTCGTGCAGCTGCAGGCGAAGCAGGTCCCTTTCCTGGACCCAGTTCCCCAGACTGTCCCGCCACTGCCCGTCTGGATCGGGCATGGGGAGGGCCCCTTGTTTCTCTGGGCAGAAGAAGGGCGTGGTGGACAGGGCAGGGCCCGGTTCCTAGAGCCTCCTCCCCTGCACGGAACTGTGTCCTTTGCTCTTTAGTCACCCGAGTAAGTCATTTAAAAAGAATTAAAGTAAAATGCACTCAACAGAATCCACAAACATGTATTAACACCAAACTAGACCAAAGCCTAATCAAGCCTTTAATTATTCAGAATTGTAGAGGAGGGCGGTGGGGCTCAGAGCGGCCTCCGGGGACCGCTGGGGGCAGGGTGGGGCGCTTCGACCAGGACCTTCAGCCCCTGGGACGTGACAGAAAGCCGAAAATGGGTCCCAGAGAGCTTCAGGAGCCCTAGGATGCAGGCCTTGGAGCTGCCCTCCTGCCTATTTATGCCACAGCATGTCTGCTTAAAAATTTACAGCCCTATTTATACCCTGGTGGGCACTCGGCTTTCAGAGGGCAGAAGCCATTTGTGGTAAGAGGCCTGCCTGCTCCATGCATTCTGTTAAGGGGCAGAGCGTCCACCCTTTGCTCCCTCCCTCGGCGCCCGAGTGATGCGTGCTCACTTCCCTCCTGTTTTTGTGGGGGGAGGGAGAGCGGGGAAGACCCAGACAGGGCACATGCCGGAGCCACCGAGCAAGTGTTCTGTCACTGGGGCTGGACTCCCAGCGGAGCACACACCATCCACTTCCATTTCTGCACAGTGGCTTCATGTTACAATCCACCTGCCCGTTCCAAAGGCGGAGCCTGGGTCCCAGCCCAGAGGCTCTGATTTTCATTGGCCCTGAGTCCTTGGGAGACGCCTGACGTCAGAACATCAAAGCACCTTCTCAGCTCTGACCTATGGCCAGGGTGGAGGACCATCGGAGACCCTCAGAGTGCACAAGCCGGGTGGGGGCCCTGGCTCTGCTCTCTTTGAAGGTGCCCATGGCCCTGAGATTGAAAGTGTGGGGTTGGGAGTCTGGCCAGGCCTCGAAGCGCGGCTGACTGCTGTGTGAGGGCAGACAAGTTGCTTAACTTCTCTGAGCCTTGGTCTCCTTATGTGTAAGATGGGACTCGAAATAGCGTTCACCTCCCAGGGTGAGATAAATATCATGACGGGCTCGGCACAGTGTCCTTAACATTGAAAGTGTTCCATAGACTTAGCAGTTAGTTTATTCCCTCGAGGTCAGGTGTGTCTACCGCCTGCTTTCCCCCACCCCCACCAGTCTCAGCACCTGCTGCCACATTGGCAAGGCCTAAGGGGACCGTGTCATTTGATAGCTGTGTGACCTTGAGCTTGTCGGGTGGCTTCTCAGGGACACATCCGACAGGTAAGAGAGTAGACACACTCAGGGAAGGGGGCTGCAGGCTGCGATCTTCTCGAGGGTTAGCCGATCGGGGTGAGAAACTCAGGGCGGGAAAAACGATAGGGAGGGAGGGTATGTGTTTTGTCGTAAGGCAACTGCATAGCTTGGTGTCTTTAAAGTTTGTTTGCTAAATTTAAAGTTTATTTTTTATAATTTTAATTCATTAAAAGCATTGCCTCCCTGGCACATGAAATGCCCACTGTGCTGTGTGCAGACAGCCCTCCATTAAAGGGTGACACCGAAGCCACTTTGTTCGCTCAGAAAATTGTAGTCTGTAGCCTTGTGGGTTTTGCCTTCATGTCTGGAATCGTATCCCCTGGGGCGGGGCTGGTCTTGCCTGGAGCCACAATTTGGGTCCCTTCCTCCCAGCCATGTGGCTGCCGCGAGTGCCAGGTGCTGACTGCTGTGCTGGGGTGACAGGGGTGAACGAGGCCTAGTCCCCCTCCCCCATGAGTTTCCTGTCCAATAAGGTGACTGAGCCAGGTGTGTGGGTCACTGCTGTGCAGGCATTGTGCCAACAAGGTGATGTTTCCACATCTTCAGCAGCCACCCCTGGCTTAACTCATCCAGGAGGCCCCCCTGGAGGAGGTGCCATATGGGCTGGGCCTTGAAGGATGAAGGAAACCAAACATTATAACTTTTCTCAAAAGAAGGGCTGCAGTTATTCAAAGTAACAGAATAAGACAGGTGAGGGGGGACAGGGAGACCTAAGGTAACACACCAGATATGTTTCAGCTCCCATGAGAGGTCTGAAGAGAAAGCATCGGAGAGAGTAAAAGTCACCCACATGTTGTATTGTACAAGCCTAAATTTTTCAGCAGAATTCGTGTTTATTGCTTTCAAATAACAAGTCATAAAATTCCAGGCATTTTTAAGTACCGAGGTGAGCAATGCCAGTTTTTCTCCTACGGAGAAGCCTTTAGGTTGTCTCTCTTTTTATTTTATTTTATTTTATTTGGGGGGGGGAATGTACAGTAAGAAGTGGACACCACACCATCTTTTCTTATCACTGACCAGGCAAAGCTAAGCCTCATCCCCAAATGATTTTGTTCCTAAAAGGGAGAGTATTTTCAAATTCAGCAAAAAGTCAGAAATGAAGATTTGCGGTTATGGAGGTGTCTTCCTCCCTCGTGACTGGGTTAGATTCTGAGCAAACGCTCCGGCGGCACTGCGGCAATCCTGAGCCTCACCCCCTCCCCACCGCCCCACATGCATTTGTACAGAATCACAAGCCAGTTTCCTGAAAATAAAAAAACACGGGCAGGTGGCTGCACTAAAACTGTTTTTCCTTTTAAGCTCCCTGGAACCCTGTTGAATATTAAAGTTCCATCTTGAGGCTAGACTCATTTCCGATCTGCCTGTAAGGATGTAAAACAGCGATTCTTCATTTGCTGGGTGATTGATTCCTGACTCTAGGTTCCAAATGCTCTTGTTTGCACAGCAGTCATCTACCTATGATATTGTTGGGTGTGATGGATGGTGTACAAGGTGGGGAAAAGACGCTCGATGCAACGTCAGGGAGGGCAAGTCTGCACATAGGCAACCAACCTTCTCAGAGAGATGCCCAGTGAGATTTAGGGGGAAAGAAAGCTGTCCCAGGGTGGGGGAAACCCCACAGGGCTGCCCGTCTTCATTGGTGTAGAATTGATTTCATCCTGCAGAATAAAGAGACTAGGAGCCATCCCCACCCCACCCCACCCCCAGCCCCCCCAAAAAACAGAAAAGGAATCACCCAAAGCCGTATGCCTGGAGCTATGGGCCGTGGGGACCGGGAGGCCCCAGCTCTGGTTTGCATCCCTACTTATAAGAACCCGGGCTGGAGGATGACAGAGGGAATGTTTACCAAACCAATTTGCTGTGTTTGGGGAGTGCTTGGTCCTAGCAGTCCCCGGTGGTGCTGGTGATTAACTAGTAAATAATGCATGGCCGCTCCTGGCTCCCAGTGTGGCGGCCATGTGGAGAGGCCGCTGTTGGGTGTCAGGAGGCGGATAAGATGGTCTGGCACCTGCCGCAGCTCCTTCCTTGAACCTGTTGCCTTTTTGACAGGTGCAAAACATGTCCCAATCCATAGAGGTCCTGGACCGGCGGACCCAGAGGGACTTGCAGTACGTGGAGAAGATGGAGAACCAGATGAAAGGGCTGGAGTCCAAGTTCAAGCAGGTGGAGGAGAGTCATAAGCAACACCTGGCCCGGCAGTTCAAGGTACGCACGTCCCTCCTCCGAGACCAGGCTCGTCTCCCCTTCATGCTTCCCCTTTCCCTCCAGAAATAGAGGTTGGGGGCCACGAGGGGCCCTGTAGCCTTGCCCTTGGCTTTGGGATCAGAGGCAACTTCCCCTCGCCCTGGTTTGGTGAAAGATACCCCTTAGCGGGGGAGGCTTGGGCAGCAGTTTTCAGATCCTATTAGTTTCTGAGGCCAGGGGTTCCCGGTCCCGAGCTTCTCCAGCCAAATCACAGATTAGCTGGGAAGGGGCATTCATGGGCCCCCGTCGCTCCACAGCTGCTGCACGTAAATCACATTAGCCAAGGATTAGCTTAATTGATTAGAGTCGTTTCTGGGCAGGGGTCACTCAGGGCAGTTTTTCACATCTGACCTAATTTAGCTGTGACACGGCTCACTGTAGATTCACAGGGAAGAAAGAGAAAGACACCAACATCTTTCTCACTTTGTGGTAAGTGTTTCTTTTCTCCAGGTAACTCTGGACACGAAAGCCGGAGTTTGTTTGACCTAAAACTCTATATACATATGTATAAATATGTATATATACACCTAGAGTTGACGAAGCTCCCAGATTATTACACTGAGAAATTATATGCACCTTAATTAAAGTGTACATGCACGTTAATTAGGAATCTAGCCCAGATGCAAAAGAACAGGTCAAGCTGCACAGCCCCGCTTGGCTAGAAATTGCTGACGCTCTGCCTTCCCGTCCTTTCAATGCTAATGTTTTCCTTTGATGAAGCAAGAAAGAATTCACTTTTAAAAGTGATACATTTTATAGACGAAATGGCAAGCTAATGAATTTATAAATCTATACTGTAACTAAAATAACAGCAGGCCTGATCCTGTGGAGGAGACATGAGCAGCCACTCTGGTTGGAGGCAGGTGGACACGCTGTCTTTACCTCTGATGTGTCATCAGTAATTGTCTTGGAAAGAGACCTTGACCTGCCTGACCAAAAAGAGCTTCTGTCTCTCCTTGAAAGGCTACTCCCTTCTCTGGGGCAGAGTCAGATTCCTCTAAAGATGAGGGTGTCTTCAGCACCCAGGGCTAGCTCATTCTGCAAGCACTGTGCACACAGCCATCTGCCTCCCAGCTCCCAATGTGGGGCACCGTGGTCCTAGAGGAAGAAAAGCAGCCCTTGCCTTTCACCATGCTTTAATTGCATTAAAAAGTCCAACCGAAATAGTTGTGAGGGAATCTACCTAACTGTCAAAGCCGTTTGTTTGGACTAACTCTAGCACTGAAGTGTGATTTTTTTTTTAATGACCATGAAAATATTTGTCTATTAATGGCTATCTGTTTAAGGCAGGCTAGTGAGGTAGCTCTTCAACAGTATTTCGTTTTCTTGCTTGCAGGGCTAACTTAAAAGCGTTTTTTCAATGCTGCAATGACTGAAGAAGCAGTGCATTTCCATGTAACCATGAAAGAGGGCCAAACAGCTTTTTGCACCCTGCATTTTTACTATTATTTTCCAATTCTTAGCGCCATTTCACTAAGGAACCTTGAACACAACCAGGATCCTCTATTTGCATGCGACTGTAGCTGCATTTCATGAATACTTTGAACCCTTGTCAATGCATTTTTTGAAAAAGAAAAAAAAAGAAACTTTGTGTATGTGACTTAAAGCATGTAACCTTAAGATGTTGCATTCTAACTGACAATAAAGACCTTTCCCAAATATGATGGTGTTCTGAAGACTGTTTAATATGCTCTGCTAACTCCTTTGGACCAGACGATAAATAAACCCATAAGTAAAGCGGGAGTGTGCACATTCCCTCACCTAGGGAGAAGCCAGGCCAAGGCAGGGTGTTACAAGTTTTTGCACGCATCGCACTGAACCCAGCTTATTTTAACCTTGCAGGCGATAAAAGCGAAAATGGATGAACTTAGGCCTTTGATACCTGTGTTGGAAGAGTACAAGGCCGATGCCAAATTGGTTTTGCAGTTTAAAGAGGAGGTCCAGAATCTGACGTCAGTGCTTAACGAGCTGCAAGAGGAAATTGGCGCCTATGACTACGATGAACTTCAGAGCAGAGTGTCCAATCTTGAAGAGAGGCTCCGTGCGTGCATGCAAAAGCTAGGTAGGCCCAGCCCCCTGCGGGGCGTGGCGCGGCCCCGCCCACCCGCGGCTCATGCGCAGGCTCAGGGAGTGGTGCTGAAGTGGACAGCGCCCGCCTGGCTTCAGGAGGCGACGGCTGGATTAGGGCTCCTGGGTAGGGCTACCTGGAGAGAGAGCAGAGGGCAGTCTGCACCCATGCGAGCGTGTTGTCCCACCCTGCGCAGAGGCTAGCTCCCAGACCCCGCGGAGTTGCACATCTGGACAAAAATAGGGTGATGCTAGATGTCGCAAGCCATCCGAAGAGTGTGTGTGTTTGTGCACGTGTGTGTGATGGGGCGAGCTCTTAAGACACAAGGGCTGGAAACATACATCTTAGGTTCCCTCCAGGTTGAGGACGAGGGCCGATGAAGTCTCTTCGATACTGCACCATGAATAATTTGAAAAAGAACAAATTCGGCCACACCACGGTGAAAATTTGCCATTCACAGTGAGTGAAGGCGTTCCTCCCCACAGCCTGTGAGCTCACGAGGTCCTCGCTCACGTTCACATTTTCCCAAAGGACCCTGAACAGGGGGCAACCCCTTTGAATTCTTATTCGTGATTGAACATCTACTTGCTTTATCAGCCTTCCTGTTAATTGCTGTAGCAAACCCTAGCGTGTTAGTGTCTGAGTCCACTTTTAAGTAGCACACTTTAAATTCCAGTTTCATTTTTAGGCTTTCCTAATAAAGATTAGCTGGCCCTTCTCACCACCGGTTTTAAAACAAAGGTTGCTCGTTCTCGTAGCGTATAGTTCTTAGAGGAGCTCGGGGTTTCTGCTTCATGAAGAAGCTCCCCTTTGGTTTTACATGATGTTCTAATTTGGATCCCTTTTTATCTCCCCCTTCCCCCCCCCCACACACACACACAGGCACGCCAAATGCCTTATTATAAACTTAAAACATCCCACAAGAATAAATACTTTTTAAATCCCTAGTGCTATTATGAGGTGAGAGAGAGCCTGCATGGAGACTGAGTCCGCCAACCTTTGTTTGAGCGGGCACCCGTTTCTAGATGATGTTCAGTGCTGGCCTAGGTGCCCCGTAAAGGCATATACTTTTAAGTTCCCCAGCCCTGGAGAGAAGACTGACATAGGCTGGGAGTTTAAGAATGAATCCGTTTTAATGTGTGCCCTCTGGCTGTGTCACATGGGGGAGTGTCTGCTGCATTTTTTGTGTGATGGGCTTCAGGGTGCATAAGTCCTGGTGTGTCAGGGGCTGGGTGACCAGGGACAGTCCCAGGAGGGGTCTGGGCTAGACTCCCTCTACCAGCTCTTTCCATTTGTGACATTTCAGGAGTCAGTGGGATATTTGAAATGTCCGTGATTATAGGGCTCTATTAATGACAATGGGGCTATATGATTATTACCATTGGGCACTGTCTTTGGGGTTCTGCCCATAATGACCCTGAGTTCACCAACCTCTCTCCAGACCCTCCAAGCCCTCCCACTGGGGGTCTGTCTTGTCCTCTGAAGAATCCAGCGTGGTGCTTTATTTGCTATTTATTGCCCCACAAGCGCTGTTTTCCCTCCCGGGTATCGAGGCTGTATAAACCGGGGAGGAACAAGATTAAGCCCCCACAGTTTCCGATTAGTGAGCCCAGGAGCAAAATGGAAATTCAGAGCAAAGAGTTACAAGTGGTGAGAAGCTAAGGGTCTTTCCGCGGGGGATGCCACCCTCTCAGGTTGAACAGCCTTCCTGTCTGTGCCCGGCCTGCTCTTAGAAGCTGGATGAATTTACCTTGTGGCTTAGGGTCTTGGGGCTGTCACTTGATTTCCCTTGGGCTGCTGAATGGTTGATTGGGGAATAAAGAGAGGACAACTAGGTGCTCAGAGGCTATGTTCTCCCAGCCATGAGGTTTCACCTCTGCGTTGAATTCTTCCTTCAAAAGACCTTGACGAGTAGATGGACCCGCTGAGCCGGAGTCTGCAGGTGGGGCCCAGGGAGCCGCATTTAACCAGCACCCGCATATTCAGATGGACCAAACTGTGAGAACCCCAGGCTGGGGAACAGTGTCATAAAGTAGTCAGGGCCACTCGACAGCTGTGTGGCTCTCTGAAGGCACCGACCACCTCGAGTTTCAGTGGCCTCTTTGTCTATAAGATGAAGGTGTAAGCGTTCCTGTACCCTGGGGTTACTGTGTGAGTGCACAGATGTCATTCATGTCCCGGGCCCTAAGCTGTGCCCTGCACAGAGCAGGTGGTAGGCGGATAGATAGGATAGGTAGGTATACAGACAGACAGATGATAGGCAACAGACGTGGATATAGCTGCTTCTCTTCCTAGGTTTTTGTTCTAGCTCAGTAACTTAAGGACCCACTTCATAGCCTGTGGCTTCTTAATGTCGTCTTTATTTTAGCTTCACAAATAGGCACCGTCTTAGCAGCCTGTTTCCTTGCTTGGAGGTTGCTGGCCAGCATAGAACAGAGGGAGGCAGCCCTCTGCTGTGTGGCACCGGGTGTGCCCACAGCTGTCCTGAGCCGGGAGGACTAGGGCATGACGTAGCGACATAGCATCTCAGTGGCTACAATGTCCTTCCCGCCGTCTGCCCCTTGGTTCCCTGGAGAGAAGTCTGACTGTAGGTTCCCTGGTGCACAGTGTCTGGGTTACCCTCCTGGTGTCACAGTGGGAAGACAGCCCCCCCCTGCCGCTCCCCAAAAGTGCTTTTAGTGAGGCCTCTGTGTCGCACCTTCTCTTCAAGCCGATGTTTCTGCCAATTTCTGGCCCCAGAATATACACAGAACAAAGCAGGTTCTGTTTGTTTTCTGTTTCCCTTTTTGAATCCCTGTCTCCATGGGATTGTGTGTTTGTCCTGATGGCCTACCGGAAACTTGAATCTGAAACTCTTACTTCTAGACCTCTTATATCTCCTGGCTTCGCTCTTCTCCATTTTTAAGGGGTAAAAGCTGGGAGATGGGCCTGGAGGCCAGGGGGTGGTCCCAGGACCCAGTCTACCTGCTGTGGGCAACCAGCCCCCTCAGCCTGGTCTCTGGCCTGAGTCCCTTGGTGGGCGTGTCACCCTGGACCTGTTCAGGCACCTTTTGGAGACACCCTGGCTCTTGTGCAGAAGTAGCCTCCTTCTACTTCTAGGAACAGTGAAAGGCAACGATTTCATCTGCAGGGTCACTGCTTTGTCAAAGCTTCCCACTTTGCAAGGACACCTGGCCCTTCCAGCTGGGTGTGCCGTCCTGGAGCTCAGCACCCATGAGTGCACCTGCATCCCCCCACTCCCCTCCCCGTGCACACACCCTGAGCACCAGTGACGAGAGAGGGACGTTTTCGTGAACTGAAAGTGCCAAGGCTGTACCACCCAGCTCTGCTGTGGGGCCTTTTAGATCCTGTCAGTTCCCAAGGTCTTGGCAGAACCAGTCTGGGTGGAGCAGAGCAGTGGCCTCCAGTCCCTAGGCCCTGGAGCGCTGAGCATGCAGCCATCGTATGAAGAATGGGGCTCCGGCTCCCAGGCCAGCTGGAACCCTTCCCCACCTGCTCTAACCCATGGCTTGAAGGCTCCTCCAGGGGCTGGGAGAGGGTGGCCCAGGGGCATTGGGTGAGGGAGAAGGGAGGCCTGGGCCCGAACAGGCGGGGCCAATCCGGCTGCAGGTCAGACCTGCGGCCTGTCTCCCAAGGCGCCAGCTCCCCTTCTCTGCAGCCACAGGCCGGACAGCCACCACGGGCAGGACGTGGTGCCATGGCCCAAGGCAGCCATGACCTAGACTTTCCTGAGGGTCAACCCCCTTTTCTCCATATTCTCAGCCTGAATTCACAATAACGATAATAGTGCGGCCTCCGTGACCATGTGCTCCCTGTCAGGCATCCTTCTAGAAGCTCTCCATAGCTTCAGTGCTGTAATTCTCGCAACCACCCTCGGAGGCAGGTTTGGTCATTATAGGCAAGGAAAACCATCTATGCCACACTCCTTCGCCTCCCGTCCCCTCTACTGGGACAGATAGCGAAGCAATAGACTGATGAGGAGTTTCTGGGAGATGAACGATTTCACCTCCAAGCCCCTGAGAGATGAGTCGTTCACTCACTCACTCATTCTGGACAGCTCCCCAGGCTGTCTTGGGAAATGCACGAGTGCAATAAGCGTCTTGCCTGGGGCAGTAAGACTCAGACACTCGTGCCTGTGGCCCCAGGAAATGTGTGGTCACTAGCACGGGTCAGTGAGAACAGGAGGGTGGGGTCAGAAGGGACAGGTGTTTGGAAGAGGGATCAGTTTGGGCCGAGCCACAGGAGACAGGTGGGAAGGGCGGTGCCATTCCAGGTGGAGCAGCGGCTTGAGCAAAGGTTGGGGGCAGGAAGGCAGGCTTGTGGCCAGGCACCTGAGCTGAGTTGGGGCTCTGACCCTTACCACTTTACCTGCGGAGCGTGGCCTGGAGGACAGAAGTCTGGCCTCCTTCAGGGAAGGTCATTCAGCAGAGTCCCAGTGAGTCACCGTCACACTGAGAAACGGCCAGGACACACCAAGTGCTCCAGATGGAAAACCGGCAGCCTGTCCACCCACGGTGCCCCAGGCCGTGCCTCCACAGGGGCAATGGCTCCTTAGGACTTCCGACAGGACTACTGTCCCAGGCCCAGTGAGAGGGAGGCCTTCCATGGGAACGTCACAGGGGCTCAGTGACTTCTCAGTGGATGCTGGCCTCCGGGTGCAGGGCGGGGCCGGAGGAGGGCTGCTGATGGTCACAGGTGACCCCTGTTAGCATCTCCAGGTTCCCACACAGCTCAAACGGTCTGCCGTCCTGGGGGCAGGCCAAGCTCCCCCGGGGCCAACAGGAGCAAATTGAGTGCGGAGGGACCAGCCTTGGGCTCTGCCTCTCCCACCCCACCCCACCTGCACCGAAAGCCCTTAGAGAACACCACCCCCAACCCCCAGGAGGTGAGTGGGGTGAAAAATTGGTCCAGGAATCCCCCCGAGATTTCCAAAAACCTACCCACTTTCTTCTTCTAGTTGCTGTGGATGCTGGTTAACCTCGGATGTAGCCCCAGCTCCCTCTCCCCATCTCTCCTCCCGCAGATTGGGGAGGGTGGACAGGGCTGAGCAGACTTGCTTTGATTTTCAGCAGTGACCCAGGCCCGTGTGCCCACTCGCCTCCCAGCCCTGCGAGCAACGGCAGCCTGCGGCCGGGAAGGGGCAGCGTTAACGTGGGAAGGTCCATAATTCCTCCAGAAGGCGGAACAGGCGACAGAAACCCGGGGAAGAAATAGATGCGTAAAAATAGTTGTGGCGTTTCTTTTTCGAATCTGGGCCAGAGGCAGCACCCGGGAGCAGAGGAGCGTGACTGGGGATTCGGGTGCAAAGCCAGCCCTTCTTCTGACTGCAGTCGGCAGCTCTTAATCCGTCCTCAAGCCTCCGAGTTGTCCAGACCCCTGTTTTCCTGCCAACGGAGAGCCGGGGGCGCCTGGCGCTGGGCCCGGGGTCAGGAGGGTCCATCGTCCCAGTCCTGTGTGATGCTACCAGTGGATGTACCCCACCGAAAGTTTGAGGAGAGAGCACCCTGAGTGTGCAGAGGTGGCTGGGCCAGGCCACGCCCCTCCCTGGGACCACCCTGCACTTTGCGGATTATCCTGGCTAAACCGAGGGCCTGGGGTTAAGTCCCTGAGAATCTCCCACAAGCGCCCAAATCCTCTCTGAACTTTGCAGGCTGCTGTGTACACGTGCTAACTCGCCGACTCGATGTCAGTAGAGCAGTAGAGACCTAGGAAGGGAGGACAGTACACAGGGCACACATCCCCACAGGGAAGCCGCCCTCCTCCCACCTGGGGAGGGACATGGGCTCCCAGGGCCCAGAGGCTGGCTGAGACTTGGTAGCTGCGCACGCACACAGGTTGGCATCGGGTGGGAGGAATGGGGTTTTGATGGTGTGGGGACCACCCTGGGCCGTCAGGTGCAGCCTGGGAGGCGTGCGGGCTGTGGGAAGCGCAGAGGCTGAGTCGGGAATGCTGGGTTCCAGTTTCCTCCTGCCAGTGTGAAGGGTGGTATGGCCCTGAGCACGTCCCACCCCATCACCAGCCTCCATCTGGGAGACAGGAGGGACCCGAGGTCACGTCCTGGCCGTCCTGATGCCCTCCGACCTGTCAGTGCCCTCAGAGCCCCAGCTCTCCAGCCGCTGGGCTGCTCCCCCAGGCAGAAGAGACATTCTCGCCCTGCAGGAAGAGCTCACAGGCTGTGGGGGGGAGGGGTGCAGGCGCCCCTTGCTCCTGGTCTGGCTCTGACTGACAGAAGGGAGCCCAGGAGGCATTTGTTAGAGTGCAGTGCACTGCCCTTCTGCCTAACGGGCGGAACCGTGGCTCGCACCGTGTCCTGCTTGGAGCCTCACTGTGTGCCCGAGTCTGCCGGGGGGCTCCAGCGCCTTCTCTCTAGCAGCCATCAGGGCCGAGCGGCCACTGTCCCCATTTCCCAGAGGAGAAGACTGAGTCTTGTCAGGCTGATCCCGCTCCCCCGTGGTGCTGCCCTGGCACCACCCGGGCCCCAAGGGGAGAGAGGGAGGCCTGGGGAGTGGCCCCTCCCTCCTCCGCCCTGGCTGTAGCTGCTCTGTTTGGGGGAAGGGCGCCTTCTCTGGCCTTTGGGGTTTGGGGTGCCGTCCCAGACGAGGGGGCAGAGGAGACACTGTATCCTCCCCCAGTGGGCAGTCGGCGGCCAAGGCACTCACTCTTCTGCACTGTGGCTTTCTTCCAGCTTGCGGCAAGCTGACGGGCATCAGTGACCCCGTGACCATCAAGACCTCAGGCTCGAGGTTCGGGTCCTGGATGACAGACCCCCTGGCCCCAGAAGGTGATAACCGGGTAAGTGCCCCCTTGGTCGGGCCTGGATCTGGGGTCATTTGGACCACTGAGTGTCTGGCTCTCACGCTGATGCCCACGTGCCCACTTACCCGGCAACCAGGGGCTGTGGCCTGAGCGAGCGTGGTGCCCCCAGGGGTCTGCCCTCCCCTGCTGAGGTCCCTGTGCCAACCAGAGTCACAGAGCACGGGGACAGATATGAGGATGACGGTAGCAGACCAAGGACGGAGCAGCAGACCCCTGCACTGCCCTCCCCAGGCGTGGGTCCCTCGGGCTGGGTGGGCGCTCAGCGTCTGAAACCTTTGAGATGTGCCCACCCGCCTCTGCTCAGGAGGAGAATCCATTAGCCTTTCTTGTTTTAATGACATCTCATTTGTATTTCATTTGCCATTCCTTTCATGGCTGATGGAAACTCATGCTTCTTTTTGATATAGGAAAGAGGCCATGTTCCTTTTTTCTAGACTTTTCCCACCTGGGTAAAATCTCAGAAAAGAAGAGACAAGGAGCACATGGTCTCAATTGATCGGGGGGTCTGGGTCCTGTCGTTTGAGCCCCTTTAGGAAGTGGGGGGATGGCGGGCTGAGAGCGGAGGGGATGCCTGCCCTGCTCAGCCACTGGGCGTTACGAAGCCTCGTTTTGGAGCGTCCGCTAAGGGCAGATTCCGCCCGAGTTCCCAGTGGACGAGAGAAGCTGCTTGGGCTTTGCGTCCTTTGGCGTCACTGGCCTGACCGCCGTGGCCCGGAGTGAGCGACCAGTAGCCTGGAGCGTTCCTTGTCAGCCCCCTTTCCTTCAGGGGCCTGCAGGATGCGTAGAAAGTAAGCATTGTGAAAAAAAAACAAAAAAGAACTCAATTCCTCCTCTGAGCCGGATTGAGAAAGGGGCTGAGAAATTTGAGGTCCTCTGAGCCACATCTGGAGGATTTTTAATGGAAACGGGTGGGTCATGCTCGGTCCCTCTGTCCTGAGATTTCCGATCGCCGTACACCCCCCATTTAGAAGGCAGCTTAAGGCATGACCTCTTGTAGTTAAAATGTGAGATGACACTGCTTCTGACACACTTCCTCCTCATGGGGACAAGGACAGGCGGGCTCCTGGAGCCTCTGCATTTGCCTTCATCCACAGCCTCCAGTGGGAGGAGGCCCCGTCTCACCCCCCAGCAGGGAACAGCGTTTTCCCAGCCGCGAATCCCAGCATTGGCCGGTGGAGAGGTCTGGAGGGGCTGGCTGCGTTCCGCACGCCCAGACACGATGAGGGATGAGACGAGGGTTAGCTATTTGGCGGGGGGGAGTTTATTTCTGTTTTATTTTCTGCATCGTGACCACTAGCCAGTACTTACACGTTTTCTAACAATTTAATTGGCTGACTGTTACCCTGACTGTTCCTTTGTCCACATTCCACCTGGAAACCCCCACGTCTATTCCGAGCTTGGTCGGGAGCGGGATCTGGCTGAAGGTGCTGGTGATAATGACAATAATACGGAAGTAAATCAAGGTGATGGCAGACACTGAGGGATCCGCCCTGTGTGCCCGGGTCTAGTGAAGCCCTTGGTGTACGTAAGGACCCCTCATACAAGGGGGAGTAACGGGGCGCACCCACAGCCACACGTGGGCCTGTCCTGCTCTGGTCCTTCAGTGACCCTCCAGCGCAGAGATCGTTGTCATCTCCACTGAGCTGATGACAAAACCCAGATCCAAAACAGTCATGTGACTCACCCAGGGTCTTGGAAAGGCTGCTCAGTGGTTTGGTGAACAACTGTCTACAGCAGGCACTGGCGTTCCAAGCTGAGTCCCCTGATACTGCCCACCCCCCCAATTTTCCTCTCCCCGCCTCCTGCCTGCAATCCACTTACCCGACCACGCACACCCCACAAGCCCAGGCAGACCCACTGGGGTCTGTGAGCCAGAGCCCCTGACCTTGGTGCTGCAGGAAGGAACCCATGTCTAGATGGCTCCGCCTGTGCCTGACACTGAAAATGTGCCTCTCGTCCCTGATTTAATATCAGTTCCCTTTGTCTCTGAGAGGGCTAGTCATTTATCTTTGCTCAGACACCAAGTATCGGGGCTCCCGGAAGCCCGCTGTTTGCCTCCCCCTTACGGGGAGGGCGTAGAACCGTGAAGCTGTCGAGGTGGTGATGGATGCGTTTGATAATTAGACATCTATTTTCTGCTTGATGACTTGATCGCCCTCCAGGAAAGGAGGCCCTGGTGATGGACAGATCTTGTGAGGAAGGCGGGAGGGGGAGGGCTTCTCGGGGAACTGATGGCACCCGAGGAAGGGAGGAGAGCGCTGGGCTGGCCAGGGAGGCCAGGAGACTGCTCAGAGCACTTTGGGCAGCCGACAGCCCCACCCCAAGCTGGTCTCGGGCCATTCTGAGCCATGAGGTGGAGGTAGTGGCCTCCAGCACAGCCGCTAAGTGACACGTCCCCAGATCCCGCCATTGATCTGGAAGAGACTGTTTTGTTTTGTTTGATTTTTTTCCATTTTCCCATCCAATTTTGATCACACACACGCAGGAGACCAATAACTCGCTCAAAACAAAAAAAAGAAAATCAATGTTAGCTTCAGGGCAGGCTGCCACGGGTGGGGGAGGGGGCGTGCGTGCGTGGTGAGAGGGATGTGGCCAGAGGCTGAGAGGGAGGGAACTGCCCAGGGACCCCCGGTGGGGGCCCGTGGAGGCCAAGGGGGCGGCGGGAGAGCGGCACAGCGGCCAGGTCCTGCCACCTTTGCGCGGAGCTCTTAGAATGAGGTTAGTTGGGCATCCTTCCTTCCCCATCTCATTCATTAAGCACCAACTGTGTACCAGGCGCTGTGGCGGACCCTATGCTGGACACCAGGCCCAGAAGCCACCGTCTCTCAGCGGCGACCCGCCCACGTGTTTCTGTTGGCACCCAGGCTCCAGAAGCTCTCTGCCTGATGCCAGGATCTCGTTCCCGTCCCCTGCTAGGCCATGCCTCTCCCCTGGGAGACCACGTGCTCTCCAGGGACCCTGTTCTCCAATGCTGAGGCGCGTAGCTCCGACTGTCCACCTTTCTAGAGCCCCGTGTCCACGTCCCCTTTACTGGCCTGCCTCTGCCGTGGGTGCCGCAGCCCCGCTCACACCAGACATCCTCAGCAAGGGGCCCAGTTGCCTGTTGCCACCCCCAGGAAGTGCCTGTTCAGAGACACTATCAGTTTACAAGGAGCAGTGAGCTTAGCTTTGTGTGTAAAAGCTGCTCCCTGCATCTAAAGGGTGTCAAAGCCATGCAGACGTTTTATAAGGGTCATTCAGAATCCCTTCTCCTGAAGGTCAGATGATCTGACAGACTATTGGATGTGGTCAGCGGTCAGACAAGGGCCTGCACAGTGAGGCGCTCAATAAACACTAGCCCCCCTCTATCCTTTCGTCTGTGGGGGCAGCGACGGTCTGGGGGTCGCTGACGTCTCCCTGCTCCGTGACCGTCTCCCCCCGTCCAGCTAACAGCTCCCTTTCTAGCATCTTTCCTCACAGCCCAGGCTCCTTGATGTCAGCAGTCCCGACAGGAGGACATGTGACAGAGGCCTGGCAATCCAAAGGGAAGAGCGCACTCAGCCCAGGTGACTCGCATAGGCCCCTGAGCAGTGTCCCCTCCCACCTCCCCTGGCCACGTCAGTGCCTCTGGACGGCGGTGCCAACTCAGTGCCAGACAGCTGCCCATTGCCCTGTGCTGCCGTAGCCGAAACCTCCCTTGTCACTGAAAAGCAGATGAAAATAATAGAGACAACTAGGAGAATTCCACGTTCTCAGTAAACTCGACCTTACGGAACCAAACGCGGCTGAGATGTGGCAGACCCGGCTTTCTGACGGGAGGCAGCACTGGGTGTGCTGGCCTCGTGCACGCAAGGGGTGGCGTTTACAAATGTAAGAGTCGGCGGGTTGTTTCGCTTCACCTTTTCTGGCACAGGGAGCCTCATGGATGGGGAGGGGGTCTGGGCAGGGACGGGGGCCACCCCCGAGGGCAGGCAGTGTCCAGGAAAGAGGACTACAGCCAGATTCTTTAAGAGAAGGGGCCTGTGAGGAGGCAGCCCCAGCCCCCATCAGCCTCGGTGCAGGGCGGGGTGAGGCTGTGGTTGGGAGAAGGGACCCCAAGACCCCAGGGAAATGTGGCTCATTGGCCTTCACATTGTAACATTCACATTATAATGTGAGCCCTCACATTATAACCTGTGAGCAGATTTTTAAAATCTTGGTGCCAAGGCTGCAACTCAATCCAATTAAGCCAGAGTGGCGGGGCCAGGACCCAGACAGGGGACGTGAGGAAGCTGAGAACACCTGCCGAGAGCCGAGTGCGGTCAAGTCCACGGTGAGCCACGCGGGCCCCCAGCCCTGTCTGCACAGTAGGACTGCCTGGAAGCTCTAACCAAACACGAGCGGCTGGCTCTGCCCAGCTGTCAGATGTAATTGTTCTGGGTGTGAAAGCTCCCAGGCCACTCAGATGCAGCAGGTTGACAATCGGACAACTGCTGGGCCCAGGTCGCTGGTTCCCACACAGGCAGCTGGGGAGGCCAGACAGCTGGGGAGGCCCCTGGAGGGGACAGGACACCTCTGAACTTGGGTGTCCAACACCACCTGGACAGGAGGGGAAGAGGCATTTCCGATGAGACCAGAGTGCACACACCCAGGGGACAGGGAGCCCTCAGTGAAAAACGGGGCCCTTATCACAAGGCCTTTGGGGGTGCCAAGCATGCGCCTCTCTGTTGCACAGGGTGGCTTCTCATCCGTGACTTAAAGCCCCTCAGGCCAAGAGCTGGTCGTCAAGCATGTAGCACCTTGGACTGTTTTCCCTCCCGCCAACGCTGCATCTTCCAGAAGTGTGTCCTATGTCCAATTTGCCAGTTTACAGAAGAAAAAGGACGTTTTAAAGTCCTTAGTAATTTGATGATGATTCCACCCATTTCCACACATAGAAGGGAAGCACTGGACCCTGGGGAACGGGAACACATCAGACCCATCCATTACCGAAGGCCCAGTCGTGGGGAAGGCAGACGTTGGCACACATTCTAAAAGCGTCTGGGCGCTGAGACAAGGCGAGGCCATTCCTTAGAGGGGGGTCGGGCGAGGGGTCAGGGAGGAGTGTCCTTTGAGCTGAGCCTGAAAGAAGCAGTGAGCGCCCCGTCTCAGGAGATAATCAAGCAGAGGGAGGAAGGCCGTTTTTGGGTGACTTGGCCAGGGGAGTGTCCGCAAACCACCCTGAGAACCTCCACCCATCAAAATGCTGCACTCGCCCTGTTCTAATCTGTGCCCATACCGTTGAGGGCTGGTCTGTGGAGGCTAAAAACACTGAAAGCCTCAAATGAGACCCAGTTTGGGTTTTTGGGGTTTTTTCCTTTTAAATCTTGTTAAAAACAAAAAGCACATCTGAATGGATATCTCAGGAACAAGGTTGTTTTTTGGGTTTTTTTTTAAATTTTTAACGCATGTGTAATGCCACCTCGGAAAGTGGCCGCCCCCTCCATCTCCCCTGCAGCTCACAGGCCCGAGATGGATAGAACAGCTGTCCTCCTGCCAGACAGACGCACCGGCAGTGGTGGCAGCCGGCAGACTCCTGACTCACGCGTTGCTTTCTAATTTGCTCCCATATTGGTTGAAAATGACTAGAGCATTTTGTACAAAGCCTAGACAGTTTCGAGTCAACTGGCATTTAAGCAATAATCAGACATCTCTTCCTCCGTCACCCCGATTTGGGCCACTCCTGGGTTGGTTATCTTGGTTGATTTCGACAGTCAGGGCCCTTAGGAGCCCGCCTTCTTGGACAGGCACTTTGTCCCGGCCTGGGTGTGACAAAGCGCGATGACACTCGCAGCGTCCCAAATGCCAAATTAATGACGTTCTGCCTGGCAGACGGGATGACTCAATCCGGCCTGCTGTGACGGAAACAGAAAGGTGGGGCCGAGAGGCCTGACGTGTGGTGCCTGTTGGATGCGGGAGGCTGCCCTTCCTGGTGACCTCAGTGGGTCAACACCGAGACAGGAGCTGCCCGGTGCTGTGTCCTTGTCCAAGGACCAGGCAGCCATGCCCTTTTCAACGCTGTCCTGCCGGCCTGGGGTTTCATACATTGATGGGGTTCCTTCCTTCCCCAAATAGGTGAGCACCTACTGTGCGCCCTTGGCCCAGGAGAGGGCAGTGAACAGATAGATGTGCCCACAGACCCGCAGCCTGGAGGCACCCCAACAGAGGGCTCGGTTTGGGCACCCATCATGGTTTTCCTTATGACCCACTCATGTGGGTGCAGAGTAGCCCATGCCCACGGGAAACTGGGGGTGCCCCAGGCTGTCAGTTTCCACACCCCGTTCTCTGACCTTTCCCCCAGGTGGATGCTTCTCCCTCTGAGGGGAAATAGCTCTCCCCACTTTGGAAGCATGCCCTGAGAGTTTAGGGGAAGGACATGACATTGTTCAGCCTTAATTGTTCTCTCCTGGGCCACTCAGCCCGTCTTAGCCCCTCTGTGGGAGCCATAAATTAAATTGCGGTGGGAAGGGCCGCCCCCCGCTAACCGGTCTGCTGTGCCCACAGGTTTGGTACATGGACGGTTACCACAATAACCGCTTCGTCCGTGAGTACAAATCCATGCTGGACTTCATGACCACGGACAACTTCACGTCCCACCGCCTCCCACACCCCTGGTCCGGCACCGGGCAGGTGGTCTACAACGGCTCCATCTACTTCAACAAGTTCCAGAGCCACATCGTCATCCGGTTTGACCTGAAGACGGAGAGCATCCTAAAGACGCGCAGCCTGGACTACGCCGGCTACAACAACATGTACCATTACGCCTGGGGCGGCCACTCGGACATCGACCTCATGGTGGACGAGAGCGGGCTGTGGGCCGTCTACGCCACCAACCAGAATGCAGGCAACATCGTGGTCAGCAAGCTGGACCCCGTGTCACTGCAGGTGCTGCAGACCTGGAACACCAGCTACCCCAAGCGCAGCGCCGGCGAGGCCTTCATCATCTGCGGGACCCTCTACGTCACCAACGGCTACTCAGGCGGCACCAAGGTGCACTACGCCTACCAGACCAACGCCTCCACCTACGAGTACATAGATATCCCCTTCCAGAACAAGTACTCGCACATCTCCATGCTGGATTACAACCCCAAGGACCGCGCCCTGTACGCCTGGAACAACGGCCACCAGGTCCTCTACAATGTCACCCTCTTCCACGTCATCCGGTCCGACGAGTTGTAGCCGCCAAGGGTCCAAGTCCTCCCCACGTGGACATTCCTGTGAAACAGCTGCCAAAAAAATAATAATAATAAACCCCACTCACGATATTAATAATGCTAATCTTGGAAACTCATCAGCGGCGTGGAGTGCGGCAGCGTGTGATGGCATGACCTCCGTGATTCTCCAGCTCAGGCCAGAGGGCAACGGCTTTGGGAAGAAACCCCCATCTTTGCAGCTGGAACTGCAGCCCAGGGCTCCCCGGTTCTGCCCCTGTCACCGCCCCGGTCCCCTTTCTGGTCAAATAACATACTAAAGAAGCAAGGCGATGACTGTTGGCCAATGTCGCCCAAGAACAGCCCACTGTTAGGATCGCATGGACCTCTCCTTAGAGCGTGGTCGGCGCCGATGGACGGGATTGTCGTGTGTCATTGAGAGCACCCCCCGGGCCGCGCTTGGCATCCGGAGGGGTCCACGTAGGCTAGTTCAGCTTGTACCCATCACAGCGGCTGTTCCTCGACTGTGTGTTGTGTCTTAGATTAACGTGCTGAGACCCCAGTAGCCCGTGGCCCCGTGTCTAGTACCTGCCGCGCAGTCGTTGGCGTGTGCAGCACGGACAGCCGCGGTGCCCACCCACGTGAACGTGCCCGACCCCTAGTGTATTGTGCAACGTCTGTCATTGTCTCCTTGAGGTGGTAACTCTGTACGTTCGGTTTATGCAATGGATGTTGTAATGCAGTGCCGTAGTTTGGATCAGTAAGTGGATGGTTCTTGTTTCTAAAAAAAATAATAATAATAATAATCAGTGTTCACCCTTATAGAGAGATAATCAAGTTCGTGTTGATAATAATCAAAGGAATTATTTGCTTCTTGTTCAATTATCTAAACCATGTAACCGCGGATGAGAAGGGCTCATCTAGGGGAAGGCCCATTTCCCGTGGGAAGGGATGTCCCCGAGGGCGTCCGTGTGAGGAAAGTACATTTTTTAAGTAAAAAAGAGGGGAACTTTGTACTCTCCAGTTATCTAAGGAACAATAAAAATATTAGGAGACGTTTTTGCTTTACTTGTCATTTCTGAGGGTTTTAAAAATGATGGATTCTGGGCCGGCCGAGTGGCGCGTTGGTTAAGAGCTGGCTTGGGACGCCAGAGGGCCCTGGTTCGGATCCCACATGTGAGGGCCAGTGACACTGCCCTACAAAAAAAAAAAAAAAAAATGATGGATTCTTTCAGGTCCTTGCAGATATCGTCCAGAACGTGAGTGTTCCCAGAAGAGGAAGGACGGTCCCTCCTTTTGGGGAGAGAGAAGTGGACACGTTCCCTGTTGGGACTCTAACCACCCATCCCCTAAAAAGGTGGAGCCTGGAGGTCACCTGAAGTTTCCCTCCCCCCTTAGTGACTCAGACTCCAAGGCTGCACCCCTGGGAGCCCCACCTCCCCACCCCACCCCTGCCTCCTCCACCTACCTGTCTCCCCCCAGGTCACAGCTGGAAAGAGTCTGGGACAGGTACCTGCTTTAGACATGACAGGTGGTGCCAGCAGAGACCCTGCTGAAGAGTGGGTGAAGGTAACCCCAGGGGCTGTGGTGCGCAGCTGGCCCCCTCTGGGACCTGGGTCCCCAGGCCTTGGAGACGGAGAGACCATAGAGTATACAAAGAACCCAGACCAACAAGGACCAGGCCCGTCAGCGCAAAGTCAGGCTCTGCCTCTGAGCTGCCCCTGAGGGCTCCATAGGACAGGCCACACGCACCTCCGTGTCGTGAGCCCATCTGGAGTGCCCCGGGGCTTCGCGCCAACCAGAAAAGTAACAATGTCAGAGTTCGCAGGACAGCGTTGGGGACCAGCCGTTAGCACTAGAGGTCCAAGGCGTGCCATGGCGTGTGGGAGCTTCCCCTCCCCTCTGCTCTGGGGCAGCTGGCACCCGTTGGCTGAATTGCTAGCAGGGCAGCGACGTGGGCACTGGGAAAAGCCAGCAGCCTCCATGAGTCTGGCCCAATTGGCACTGAACTCAAACGAGTGAACAAACGAGCCGACATGTTTCCAAAACAATCTTCCTGAATTTCTGTCATTTGTCCTGGAAAGGCAGCTGGGCCAGTACCCGGGCGGGTTGTTGGTGGCACGTGGACATAGCTGATGTTCACAGTGCTCGTAAGCAGCAGTCGGTCTGAGGATATCTGACACCAGTCACTCGGAGTGGGAGACACTGAAACGGGGAGCTATTCTGGGAAGGAGGCCTCTGGGGGTGTGGGGACCATGCCGGTAATGGTCGTAGTAGGTACCCTTGTGACCCAGCCCTGGCCCACAGTTGGGAAAATATGGGATGAAAACTAAGGCATAGGCATTCCAGCTCGCCTCCCCCAACCCCCTTCCTGGTCGAATATCACACAGAAGAAGAGAGTGGCTACCAGCTGAGTCTCACCCACCCTTAGGACTGCAAGGGCATGTCCTCATGTCCTTAGATGGTGGTCAGCTCCCCCGGGGGAAAAAGAGGGTGAACCATAAACCACTGAGGGAGGGGCAGGGGGAGACAGGAGGGGGCTCTGGAGACGTGCTGGTGATTGTTGGCCAGCAGGTCCTGAGTCAGCGTCGGGGGACGGCGGCTGCCTGGCCTGGCCTTTGGCCACTCTGGGACCCCTCCCCTTCCCCCTGCCACCCCCAACCCCTGCTGGACCCTTGGCTCCCGGGTCACAGGCCTCCTGGACTCCACTGCAGGGAGACAGTGCCACCTCCTGCCTGACACAAGCCATCTCTTGAGCCCAATGCACCTGGACCCTTCCCCTCTGCCCACCCCCTGCTGTGCCCACCTCCAGACCCAGTGCATCCTGGAGCCTCTCGGCGCCCTCTGCTGTGACCTCCTCGCTGTCCTTCCTCCCATCCCAGCTCAACTGACAAAGGCTCCACCTTCTAGAAGCTTCTCATCCCCGTCTCCAAGGAGAAGTCATCGCTTCCTCGTGGGCTCCTGAAGCTCTCCCTGAGCCACCCAATCTCGTCTGCCCCTTCTGCCCAGCATCGATGCCTCTTACACCCACGCCTTGGGATTCATCAAGCCCAAGACCAAACAGTGCTTTCTTGTCACTTTTGGGGACTGTGACAATAAATTGGGGAGGAGAGGGGAGGGGAAGGAGGGAAGGAATGCCTAATCCTCAATCAGCCTCATTAGCTGGAAGTCATCCCTCACACCATGGCTGGACCAGCTTGCAACTAAAACTTTTACAAGTGGGAGTGTTTTCATCCTTTACGTTTGCAGGTTATCAAAGAGTGAGACAGCATCCTCCCATGAGAGACGGGAGCTGGCGATGCCACGGGGCCACCCACTACTGATGTGACAGGAATCCCGCCCAGCGCCGCCAGCAGAGGGTCTCCTGTAATTACAGCTGCATTTACCAGCTGACTCCTCATAACCTCCCCTTCGTGACAGAGGAAAGGACAAATGTACAAATACCGGTTCTCAGTCACCAGAAGACACAGTAATGACCTGATGGGCCCAGAATGGATTTGCTGCCTCAGGCCAAGTGTTTGCTCCAGAAGATATTCCCCCAGGGTATTAAATACGCTAGAAAAAACGGTCCCACCAGTGAGCAAATCAAATAGCCGGCCTGCCACTAAATCTCCCAGATTCCAATAACCGAACATCTGTGGATGAATTTTCTTTATTAAAAGTTTGGCCTGGAATCAAAACCCAACAGTTCTTTGGGGCCTTCAGAGACCCGAGCCTGAGAGGCTCAGCTCTATGTGCAGCTGGGCCTGGAATGGTCCTGCTTTCCACAGGGCTTCCCTTCCCGAAGGACACCTGTCACCGGTGACCCCTCGCAGGTGCCTGTGGAACTCTGCCCCAGCTCCTGCACCACGAGGCCCGCGTGGTGTTTATGGGAGGCGTGGGGTGAGGGCGGCCCTTCTCCCGTCTCAGCTCGCACAGGTGAGCGGGAAGGAGGCAGCTGCTGTGGGTGGAGCAGCCTTCTCGGGGTTCTTAGGAAGCGCAGAACCGCCGCCGTGCAGGTGCCAGGCTCCATCTATGAGAAGGGAACTGAGGGGCAGCAGTCACTTCACACAGCTGGACACGCCAGGATGGGGCGTAGGCTGTTGTCTTCTATTGGGACGGTGAACTGAATTCCGTTTGAAGGCTACCAGTGGGAGCTTGAGCACCGGAGACACTTAGAGGCCACTTAGAGGCCGTGTTAGCACCCATCCCTGCCCCCCAGGCGTCCCTTTGACCTCACACCGTCCTGCAGGGGAGGCGCCAAGCTCCCTGTGCACAGATGGGAAACTCTCTCGGGCAGCTGAGCATCTGACCCACAACCCAGCACCGGCCGACATGGAGACACATCTCTGAAGGTGGGTGGTGCCTGGGCAGGTGCTGAGCCGAGGCTTTGGACAAGCGGTTCCTTGGTGTTCACGGGGCAATGACTCCCCCAGAGGTAGTTCCTAGAGGCCGAGCGGGGGTTTGGGAGGGAGGGGAATTGAGGTTGGATTCTTGTCCAGCCACCTGTGTAGGTGAGCAGCTATGGGGACTGCTGAGTCATGAGGAGTGAGGCCGAACCCCCGGACACACTGGAGGAGGGCTGCCCTATGTCCCCAGGAGCTCAGAGCCAGTGGCCCACCTGATGCTTTTCCTCATCAGGCCCAGGCACAGCAGCCTTCTCATTGTGAACGGGATAGTCCGCTATCAGATAAGATGTCCCTTCCTTGGTGGCCCAGACCTGCAGTATGACAGACTAGCTCTCTGGAAAACAAGCTCCACTTGGTTTCCTGTGGGTGAATTGTTTCTGAAAGGGCCTCTTGCAGCAAGAGCTTGTTTTAATAAATCCACTGTTAGAGATTATTTTCACAGGCTGCAAGAATGAGATATGGAGACCTTTGAACCCAGCAGCAAAGAAAGGCATCAGTTGGTACCCACACCCCACTTTTCGTATACAAAAAGCACCCTGCTTGGATATTACTCTGTTGCTTGCTGTTTCACGTAACAACATTCCCTGAAGGTGGCATAGGAACACGGAACTCTGCCTTGTTCCCCTTCCTCACTGGGTGGTATTCCGTCGTGTACACTTGGCATTGTGTATGTCCTCAGCACCCCCCTGGAGGTGTTTGGGTTGTTTCTAACACTCCGCTCTGAAGAGCCTTTCCTCTGTGAATAACTGATTCAAAGCCGCACCGTGTATTTGCAGGTGACAGGTGTCTTTGGGCAAATGCTTCTGCTATTTTGCCATGTGCTGTTGAATTCCCTTCCACAGAGGCTGCACCGGGTTGCCTTCTTCCTGGCAGTGTCCCCGCATGCCGGCCGGCGTCCCCCGGAGTGTTTGGAAAGTCTCTGCGAGTTTTCCAGCCTGGCAGGTAAGACCAGGTGTCTCTCAGCAGCTTGAGTGTTTATTTCTCTTATTAAGAGTCAAGGCCTTTGGCAGTGTTTCTCTGTGAGCTCTCAGTTCATGTCCTCTGCCCACTTTTTCCTACTCAGCTGTGTTTTCTCCCACAAAAACGTTAGGAGCTATTTCTATGTGTGGGAGGTTGGTCTTCGTCTGTGATTCTGTGAGTTGCAAATATCTCTGTTGATTTCAGGGGTGGTGTTTTGTTTTGTTTTGTTTTGTTTTGTTTTGTTTTGTTTTGTTTAATGCAGTCAGAACTACCAATGCTTCTTCTGATGCTTTTGGCTCCTGAGTCACAGCCAGGACAGTTGGGTGGCCTCTACTCTGCTGCTTGTTGGGCTCCCTTCTTGCACTGTGACGTCGGTACCTTCGAGGTTATGTCATGTGACATGTGGGGCCAGTTTTATCTTTTCCCCAAAGGCTGCCCAGTTGCCCCAACACTGTTTATTAAACAGCCCAACTTTCCCCCACTACTGAATCCTACGCTGAGTGTCCCCGTATTTGGGCCCCGTTTCTGGGTTTTTCTCTTTGAGTCTAGGACGCTGTCCCTGGAAAGGGCCGTTTCCATAACCTGGGCCAGGGTTTGCCTGCAGGTGACTCCTCGTGACCTCTGCGCCTGGCACTCCCTCTAGGCTCTTCCAAGTGCTCTGTAAAGGCATGTGTGCAGTGACACCTACCCCTGTGATGGTGAAGTCCCACCTGGGATCATCACGTTTGCTCTGCAAAGATAAACATGGTTTCAGGATAATGTGTCTCTGAGGAGCTGTGTGTTCTAAACACAGCGCAGAAACCCGGACACTGCCAGGGCTCCAGCAGGTGGGGTCCTGTCCTCTGGACGTCCCCGGGCCGACGTGGCACTGTGTCCTCTCCATTTCACAGAAGTCGACGCAGGGAGATGAAGCAGTAGCCAGGGCCCAGTCGTCAGCGGCAGGCCGGCCCTGGCCCCACACGCTGCTCCTTCCACCCCATTGGCACACACGGCATGTCCTCCAGCTGGTGAGTCACCGGACGCTTATTCATCACACAGCAGGCAGTGGAAAGTGCCAGAACAGTGTGCCCCGCAAGGACCCGGGCTCATCCTCCGGCCCCGGCTGCTGGTGACTCACGAACGCTGGGCACTGAGCAGAGCAGCAGAGGGAGGCGAGGCCTGGACAGCGAAGGCCGAGGGCTGGGTCTGTGTCTGCTCCACCCTGGCTGAAGGGTCGTCGGGTTGGGGGGCGGACCTGTCCTCTGTGTGTCCTCCATCCCGCTGCCCCGTCCTGTGCACACACACGTAAAGACACCTGCACACGCGTGCACACACACCAGCTGACTCCAAGCCCCCACCAGGCTCAGAGGTGAACAAGCCAGGCTTAGAAGCAGCTCCACTGGTGCTTAGGTTCCCCGCTGGCAAAATGTGAGCGGTGATGCACCCGCCTACTTCCGGGGGACCCTTCTGCTGCAGAGGCCTCCTGCCCCCTGCCCCGGCCTTCCAGGCCGCGCGGCCCAGCACGAGCCGGTGCCACTGCAGGAAGGAGGGCACAGCTCAGGCGCGACGTCACCAGACCTGGGCTCCCAACCTGCCTGCACCCCGAACACCCCACCTGGGGCCTCAGCCTCCTCACGTGCCCTGGGCCTGGTGGGAGGGGCCTGGGGGTGGGGGGCATTCCAGTGGTGCTGGCAGATGTCCCCCATTCTGGGGGATGTGGCCACAGCTCTATGGCACCTCTGCCCGAGCCTGCAAGAGCACCTGGGCCGATTTCAGGAGTCCAGCCTCAGACAAAAGAAGCCTTTGGCCCTCCCCAACCTCCCGCTCCTGCTTGGTGACGCCTGTGTCCTCCGCCCTTCGCGCCGCCTCAAGCCACTGCTGTCCCCACTTCGCTCTCAGGTAAGGACAGAGAAGCCCAGAGACTAGTTAACACCAGAACAAGTTAGCACAGCTAGTTAGTGGCGAGCCTGGGATGGGTCCACTTCCCCACCACCCTGCCTGGGGGTCTTGCTGAATGGACCCTGTCTGGAGACAGTGGCGTGGTGTCACACGGCGATCCTCTAAGTGGCCAGGGGTTCCAGAATCGCGGGCATGGACCCTCTGCCCCCACCCGGGGGCATTTTCTTCCTCCCCGGTCAGGCCCGGGAGGGAGTGCGGTGGCAACCCGGGAGGCCTCAGCAGCTGACGCCACGAAAAGCAACAGTAATTTCCTATTGATCTTTTCCTGCCCGCTAAGGGCTTGAAAATAAGGTCGCCGAGAATGATGCAGCACGTGTTGTTCATGGTTTCATTTTGCTTATTGAATTCCTGCGTTATTCCTGGAGGACCCCCCTCCCCACCCCTCCCCTCTCTCTCTCCAGCAGCTTCTCGCTTCAAGGACATCAATGGCTGGCTCAGATCTCCTGAGAAGCGCGTTCTTGGCCAACGGCTCCAGCCTAGACCCCGTTGGCTGTCCCCGAGGCAGCGGAGATGGCAGAGGTGCCCACCTGCCCGCAGGCATTGCAGCCCCTGCCCTCCCTCCAGGCTGCTCGCCCTGCTGCCGCCTCCTTTAATTAGCGGGACGGGCTCTCCTATCGTCTCCAGGCTGCTCATCTCGCTTAGGCAGGCACCCGTTGTGTCCGCTAAATTGGCTGTGGCAGACCATAATAAAGAAGAAAAACAGTGGCTGCAGCGGGTCAGCCGGAGGAGCTGACGATAACTCGGGAAGGGCCGGAGAAGGAGACATCCAATTAAAGTTTGACTGCAGCTCAGAGGCTGCAGGCCTGGCCTGTGAGTCTTGGAGCTTCAGACCTGACTGACAGCAGCCAGGACGAGCGCGTCCTCGGCCCTTCCTCCCAAAAGGCTGCCGGCCGCGCTGGTCCCAGGAAGGCTGGAGTGAAACCTGCCCCGGGACAGTGACCCCACAATGCTGGTGGGCACCGTCTCCGTGCTGCAGGCTCAAACGTGATGCCCCAACCCTCGGGGTTCTCTGTCTAGCAGAGACGGAGACAGGCAAGGCCAGAACTCATGAGCCTGCAGTTCTCGGATACAAAACCAGCAGTTTCATCCATGAAGACGGAATGGAATGGAGCCACGGGCAGCCCCTTTGAGCCCTAACCACTCTATACACGCAGGCCTAACGTAACCTGAAGGGCGGCTTTGGGGATAAGAAATACGCTGCTCTTGACCACTCGCCTTCTCTTGCTGTCTTCCCTGGCATGGGCTTTTGCGGGGAGCCATTTCCCACAAAGGAAGCCAAAAGGAACACCCACAGATACAACCCCAAGGTTTCTGTGGGCAGTGAAGGGGGCGATAGATGCTGCAGGTGAGTGTGACCAGGGCTGGGGAGCTCTGGCCCTGGCCGGCGGTGTGATGGTGGCCACTCCGGGCCCACTACCTCAGAGGATGTAGGTTCCCAAGCTGTAGAATAGGATTCGAACAGGACACACCCTCAGATCACCGTGAGGAACCCCTGAGCCAGCCTTGAAAGCACCGGGGTGGGGCGGCCGGACCTGTGTGCTGGGGCTGGGGGCAGCGGGGTGGGGACGGCAGGGCCCTGGGCCGTGGGTGCTGGGCGCTGGTTGGCTGGCCTGGCGCTTCTGTTTACTGAGCACAGCGGGCCGGGCTCCAGGCTGCGCCCCTCGAGTTCACAACTTCATTTCATCCTTGCAGCGACCCCTGTTACACAGGTGGGGAGCTGAGGCTGGCAGTGGCCAGGTGGCCTCCAGCGGGCCTCGGGGACAGGTCAGCCATGCCGACCACCTTGCTGTGCTCACAGACTGGCTTCAGCATCCCACAGAGCAGTGACCAGAGTGATGACCCCATCACAGAGCCACAAACCCACACGTTAAGAAGAAACTGCAAGCGTTGTGTCCCCTGGTGCTGTCTGCAGTGTCACATGGCCAAAGCCTCACGCCCTCATGCTGGCTGTTCCCTCTGCCTGACATGCTTGTCCCTGGTGTCCATGTGGCCGATTCTTTCTCTGTCTGCAGGTCAGCTTGTCCACAGGAGGCGTCCATCAGCCCATCGGTGAGTGCCTGCCGGCCCCTGTAGGAGACAGCTCTGCGGGAGACACTCACCTCTGTGCGTCCCCAGGGCCCAGCTCTGTGCCTGCCCATAACACGTGCTCAGTAAACATTCACCGAATAAATAAATGACGGTGTGCAGCTAGTCCCATGGAAGCCTAGAGGAGGAACGCTGGTTCACGTTGGCAATGAGCCTTTGAAACGCAAATCATGTCTCCGCTCCAATCCAACAAGTCTTTCTAGCTCTCTCCTCGGAGGTGCCCGCCGTGCGCTGAGCCTGTGGGAACGAGAAGGCGGTGCTCGTCCTCCCCGGATGCGCCAGTCCTGCTGGGGGGACCTCGGGGTCCTTGGGGTGTCCAGCTGAGATTCTCTGAGGCGCATGGGATGAGTCTCCATTTATCACTTTTCTGCTTCTCAAAACTCAGAGCTGGGCATGACACAGACAGGAAGAGGGAACCCCAGGAGTGCCTGAGCTCTTGGGGAACATGGGGGCCTGTCACACACCCTCTTTGCTTTTGCTGTCCTATGAAACCACTGCAGGCCCCCACCGGGGAAGGCCAGAGGAGGCCAGCGGGCGCCCTTCCACTCCCCCTCGGCCCCCAAGTGCAGCGTCTCCCTCGAACGCCGGGCAGTAAGCGCGAGAAGCCATTCGGCGTGTATGGATTATTCAGAGCAGCCGATAGAAATGAAAGATTGAGTCAGCGTGCACCGAGCGAGTCGGACTCAGACAGCAGATCCCAACACGAGCGGACTCTTCAGCTTGCTCTCAAAAACAAATTAGTGTGAGTTATGGAAACATTATTTCATAAGATGCAACCAGTTGTTTCAAGAACAATAGTCGTAAATTGTTCTCCTGCGAACAGGTTCGCTCGCAGTTCCGCAGGCTTTGCAGGGATGCTGGCTGACATCTGCCTCCCAGCTGCCCGCTTTACCATGCGAGCTCCCAGAGAGCAGACGCCCTTGTGACTCACTGACCATTGGGTCCCCAAGCCGCACACCGAGGGGGCACATCATAGTGCCCAGCAGATCACCCTGGCGTGGATTAAGTCACATGTCCAGTTGTCTCACGTAAGCCCCTCATGAACGGCCCCACCCTGCCCCCAGACTATGTCACTGACCCTGGAAAAGCTGGAGCTATGACCTCCACCCGCCTGCTCTGACCCCAGCCATGATGTCACCAACATGCCTCGAGACGAATCGCTCAAGCAACTGGGACACGTGCCTCGATGGAATCATGCAACCCCCATCACTGTACAGTGACCCTAGTGGGGGCTGCTGGCCTGGGGTCTGGAGCACACTTGGGCCCTCCCCAAACACACTGCATTTAAGCTTCACCATGCAGCTCACTTCACCCCAACACTGAGGCACCCCTGTGGGAGAAGTGGGAGCAGAGGGGGCACAGAGATACGAAAACCATGAAGTGACAGACAAACTAGGCAAATGCCTCGGGGGGTCTAGAATTTTCCACGTAAGCAAAGCAGGGCAGTGCAGCCACTGGATCTGGTCGAGAATCTTCCCTGCTTGTCGGCGAGGGCGGCAGGGCCACTGGTTCCAGCCCTGGGGAAGTGGACTGTGACACTGCATGGCCGTGTGCCTGGGAGAATCTCCCCACCACTTCTAGTCAACCACGGGCGGTAAGAATGGGGGATGTGCACGCCCCGGGAGCAGGGTGTGGGTCGGGGGTCCCCCTGCCCCGGGCAGGCTTGCTGAGCCTGGGCAAGGCTGTGCCTCACACCCTAGCTTCTCCCTCTGAGCAACCAAAATGTTTTGCTCAAAGATCTAAGGCCCTTCTATTCTGACATTCTGGGGCTCCATCCACTGGGCGCCTGCTGCGTGGGAGGCGCCACCCGGAGCCATGGGGAGCACAGAGACCCCTAAACCCAGACATCTGCTCAGAGAGCAGAGGGCTCAGGGCCTGGGAGTGGCCAGGGGCCCAGTTCTCCCAGGGCTGCTTCGGGGCATTGGTCATCCGGGTCCCTAAGTTTGTTCCCATGGCAGACATGGGTTCAGGGACTTCACGACAGGATCGGGAAGAACGGTGGTGAGTTCAGACAAGGGGGAAGGATCCATGTGGCCTATGACGAAGGGAACCGAGGCACAGGGCTAGGACCGGGGCGCGGCGAGTGGGGCACTGAGGGCACAGAACTTAAGGAGGCAGCTGAGAGCGAGGACTGCCCAGCCAGGTGCCATGGGGAAGACGTTGGGCTGTCCACCTCAGTTTGGCCTCAGTCGCTGGCCTCACTTCTGGATGAGAAAAGATTAGATTCCTTCAACCTTAAGAGGTGGAGCCCCCAACGGGGACAGGTACAAGGCGGGAGTCTCCCCTGACATATCAATAGCCTTCCCCAAGGGTGAGCTCCCCGGCACGGGCGGTATGCAAGCAGAGAGGAGGAAGCGAGCGCTGGGGTGCAGAGGTGGTTCTTCCCACTGTGTGAAGGTAGGGGCTGGATCGAGTGACCACTGCGTCCCTCCCAGCCCCGTGGTGTATAAATCAGTCCCTCGGCAGCCTCTGCCCAGGGTTTCATTAGGACAATCTGCTGGTCTGCAGGGGCCCTGCAGCTGGGTCGGGGTACCCCCCCACCCCCCAGAAATCTCTCCAGCTCAGATGACCCCCCCAGCTGCCCGCCGACAGAGCCACCCCCCACAACGACATCCCAGCCTCCGTCTCAAAGTCAGCAGAATATGACTTTATTGATTGGAGATGCTGGGCTTGTCGATTTTCTACATGGGGAAGAGTGTACATGTTCCTGTCGCTTCTTAAACAAGTTGTAAAATGGATTGTGCACATGAAGGAGACGTAACACCGGCTGCAGCGAGCTGCGTGGGGCCCGCTGACTATAAACGGGGAGCGGGGGTGACAAGGACTCTCGGTCTCTCTTTCTGGGAGTGAAATGGTCGACTTCTCAGCTGTGAGAGAAGCCAGCCCAGGTGTCCCCCGGGGCGGCTGTGGGGACAGGACAGCGCCCAGCAAAGGGAGGGAGAGCGGGTTTCTAAGGGGCGCCTGCCGAGGTGGAGGGTGACAGCTCCACGTCGCCATGCCCCAAGGTTCGGGCCCATTGTCACGTCTCCTGGGGAGGCAGCAGGGCCTGGCACCGGTCTCCCCAAACTCAGGCGCAGCCACCCCCCTACCCCTCCCCGATGCTTGTCGTTTCCAGGGACCTCCTGTGCTGCTAGTTACAAATTTAGAAAGACATTGGAGGGCAGTGGGCTCTGGGCAGGGGACAGGCCATGCTGGCATTCATAAGAAGTTGGGTCCAGGGCTGGCAAGGCGTGATCATGAAGCAGGAACTTGGGTTCAGCACTCCGACTTCCATGCCAGAAAATGGAAATTAACTGGCGGCTGAGATTCAAAGAGCAGGTCAAACCAGAGCCAGTGCTTCCCGGTCTATCTTCCCTCTGGGCAGCGATGGACCAAGAAGGGGAAGGGGCTCACACCGGGGCTCTGTCGCGGCGTCCAGCACCAGCGAGTGGACGGACTCCTGATTTTGTTGAAACAGCAAACACGTGTTCTCAGGAAACTGGACCGCTGCCAGGAGGAGCGGGTGGGGAGGAGGCAGAGCTCAGGACTGGATGGTGACAAGCCGGGGCCCTGGCCAAAGACCAGAGGAGCTCCTCCTGCGGGTGCCTGTGGGATGACAGGAGAATCAAGCCAGGGACCCCTGACCAGAGGCACCGGCGAGCCCTCCACCTCTGTCACCGTTTGGTCGATGCCTCATCTCACCTTTGGCGGTGCTGATGCGACAGCGGGAGCCTGTCTCAGAGTATCCGGCCATATCATTTAGTTGCTTAATGATGGCGGGAGGAACAGGGAGTAATCACCCGTGTTAACATGTAATTTATTCTATATCTGTAATTATGTTTTGCAACCAGTAATGAAAGGGCAGCGCACCTCCAGCTTATCTGACGGTGGTCGGCCCCATGCCTCAGGCCTTAATAAGGGTCAGCCCCCTCAGAGCCTCAGTCAGGGGCGTCACTGGGGGTCCAGGGGTGCTATTCTCAGGTCAGCTGAAGCTGGGGTGATGGGGGTTGGTGATTGGGGGCTAGGTCACACCAGCAGAGGAAGACGCCCACGTCCTAATCCCCAGGACCTGTGACTATGTGACCCCACGCGGCCAAAGGGACTCTCTAGACATGATCGAGGTCGGGATCCTGAGACGGGAGATGACCCTGGATGTGCGGAGGGCCCAGTGGCATCACAAGAGCCCTTACGAGAGGGAGGCGGGAGGTCAGAGTCGGAGGGAAGGAGTGAGGCCAGCAGAGGCCGGAGCAGAGAAGACGCTGCTGCCTCGAAGCGGGAGGAGGGGCCCCGAGCCAGAGCGTGGAGGCCACCAGCCTGGGAAGGGCCGGAAGCGAGTGCCCCCCAGGAGGAAGCAGCCTCCACAAGGTAGGCAGCCCCCTGACAGCTTGACCCTTAGGACTGACTTCCGACCTCCAGAACTGTAAGGGCACAAATGTGTGTTGTTTTAAGCTACTACATTTGTGTCATGTGTTCCAACAGCCACGGGACACTCCCACAGCCCTCAGTGCAGCCCCGGGGCCACCTGCTGACCCCTTAGTCTGGGGGAGGTTGCAGAGAGAGATGGGCTGGGGTGTGGTGGGGGGGAGTGAAAGGGAAGGTGGGCTCTGTCCAGAGGCCCCCAGCTCACACACCTGCCTGAGGCTGCTTCTCAAAGAAGGGAAACCTGGGCCCGCCCTCCTGTCAGAGCCACACCCACTTCCTACAGGTGGGGGTTACAGGTGCTTTCACTGTGCAGAGAAAGGGTGTGTGTTGGGTCTGGTTGTTAGGGTCTCCCTCTTCATCCAAACGAAACTGGTGCCCCGTCTCCCTAAACCACCTACATGAGGGGCCCCGGAGGGAGGCTGGGTCCAGGGGCTGGGGTGGTGGGGGGGGGTGGCCCCTCCACCTGGCCTCTGTGTGTCTGCACATCACCAGGAGGCTGGCTGCTGCCTGGCCTGCTGCCAAGTTCCACGAGGGTGGGGACACATCCAATCCCTTCGTTCACCCCGTGTCCCCAGCTCCCATCGCAAGCTTGGCAGTGCTGAGGGAAGGGTGGGCGGGAGGAGGAAGGTGGAGAGGAGAGGAGAGGAGGGAGGGAGAAGGGGGAAGGTGGAGAGGAGAGGAGGGAGGGAGAAGGGGGAAGGTGGAGAGGCGAGGAGAGGAGGGAGGGAGGGATGGAAGGGGAGGGGAGGGCTGACCACAGAGAGATGGGCAGGGAGGGAGGGACGGTGCTCCTGGGAGCCCCCAGGCCAGCAGAGAGGTCTGTCTGACAGGGACCGGGCCTCGTAGTACCTGGAAGCCAGAAGCTGCTGGAAATCCCATGTAACCTGTTCTAACCCCATGATCTAATTTCCCCAAGGATTGGACGTGAAGACACCTGGGGGCTGGCAACAAATTTAGACCCAGCGAGAGCGCTGAGTCACGCTTGCCTGTTTGGAAAAACAGAGAGCTAATTAAGTTACTGCTGGGGACAGAGGCCGGGCAGAGGAGGGAGTGGAAAAACCTGCTGACAACGGCTGGGGCAGTGTCACCCCCACGCCACCCCGTTCTCCTGGCCTGGCAGAGGGCTCCAAAGGGGGCTGCGTGTCACAGGCGGTGAGATGGGTGATGAGGCCCCGCCCCAGAGGAAGAGCAGTGTGGAGAAAACCCAGGTTCTGTGGTGAATCGAGCCCACCCTCCCCACTGGGAACACTGTCAGCTCCTGGAGGGCAGACCCAGGACACCCAGCACCCTCCCATCCCGCGTCCACCCTCTCTTCCCTCACCCATGCCTGAGGGGAACGTCTGAGCTGGCATTTGCTCAGTGCTGGTTAAATCATAAACAAGCTCTGCCCTTCAGAGTTCAGGCTGGCCATGAGGAACACCTGGGGACAGCAGGCTGAGGGACACAATGGGCTGGCGCCCAGGGAAGGAAGTGAATTCACGGATGAGGCCGGGTTGCAGGAGGCAGGCAAGGATGGTTAGAGCCCGTATCTGAGCAGAGGAGATGGCATTTGACTTCAAATGGCTCTCTTAACAAGTGCCCATTCTGGGACAAACTGTAGTGGGGGCGGGCACAAGGATAGACCAAACCCACCTGGCCCCCCAAGAAGCCCACATCCAGGGGGACAAGCGCCCCATTCAGACCTGTAACAGACGGGATGGGGCTGTGCAGCCAGGTCCTCTGCCCTCTGGACCTGCCCATCTCCCAGGCCTCACCTCCATCCTTATCTCCTCAGCACAGGCCCAGAGGCTCAGGGAGGGAGGCAGTCTGCCCAGACCCCCAGGTCCTGGCCGGGTCCCACCGGTCCTCTCAACTTCTCCACCACACTTTCTGGGAGGAGTCACTGTCATTACGAGCAGTGGCAATGCCCCAACGCGTGGGACCCTGAAAGCCCCCCTGTGCCTGAAGGTGCCCCCTCCACCAACAGGAGCCATGGGGGCTCTTCCTGTAAATCCCTGAGGAGCTGCACTGAGCCCTGGGGCCCAGGACCCCATGCAGGCCTCCTTCCTGGGGCTCCCCAGTCCTGGCCAGTGGTGGGGTTCAGCAGGAAGACATTCCCACTCAAAGACTCCCCCTCTGTGGTGTCAGAAACCCCTCCTCAGGGGACAGAGCCTCTCATTCAGGTTCATCCCAGAACTGTTGAATTTACAGGCAGGTACATGGGACCAGTATGGAACCCTGAGGACAGGTGTGCAGGGAGGAGGCAGGTGGGACTATGGGAATGCGGGTGCAGACCACCAGCCCCTGCCCTGTGCCCCCAACAACCTCCCAGCCCGATGCCCTCTGCAGCTTCCTCCGCACACTCCAGCCCTCCTTGGACCTGACGTACTGCTCTGAGCATCAGGCCTTTGCTGAAGCCTTTCCTGCTTCCAGGAATACTTTCCTCACTCCAGGTGGCCAATTCTCCCTCACCTTCCAAGTCTCAGATGAAACGTCACATCTTCAGGGAGCCTCTCCCATTAGAAGGGCAGCCCAGGGGTGGTCTGGCGCTCAGCTACCAGGACCCAGACCGTTCCAGCCTCCACTCTGCCTTGCCTAGGGTGTGGCCTTTGTCTTCATGGCCCAAGATGGCAGCCTGAGCTCAAGCCATTACATCTCTCTCAGTCCCAGGCAGCAGGATGGAGGATGGGACAAAGAAGAACGAGGTCACGGGGTTCTCTCTCACCAGCTACCTTTTGGGGCAGTTCCCACCGCTGACATATGACACTTCTGCTTATCCCCCTGGGCACTACCTCATCACATGACTACCTATCAGGAAGAGAGGCTGGGAGATGTTGCCTCACTGAAAACCAGAGTGCTTGGTCTGGCGGGCTTTCCACCAAAGCCCCTGCTGGCTGGGGCGATGCAGCCGGTCGGGGACATGGCCTCAAGTGAGATCTCACTTCTCATCTCAAGATGTCAGCACATTCCATATTCTATTCAACATACATATATAAATAAAATATAAAACAATAGCCTTGGATCTGTTTTAATAGTAAAACAATGTTGCCACCGCCTTCCCTGCCAAACTCTGAGTAAAATGGGCTTTGCAGGACAAAGTCAAGTGTTCGCCCGTTGGCACGGGCTGCCCAGGGCTGCAGGGCCCAGCCTGACAAGTGTATAGCGCGGGCGACCACCTAGGGCCCCTCTGGCCTCGAGGCAATGAGAGGAAGGAAAGATGGGGACAGTGAGGGTGAAAGGCAGTATGTGTGCATGTGTGTGCGCGTGCATGCGTGTGCACATGTGTGTGGGGGCGTGCGTGCACACATGTGGTATGTGCGCGCGTGCATGTGCACGTGTGTGCACATGTGATGTGTGTGCACGTGCGCGTGTGTGTGCCTGTGTGCACATGTGGTGTGTGTGCATGTGGTGTGAGTGTGTGCGTGTGGTGTGGGTGTGTGCGCACACCTGTGCACACCCATCCATATGTATTCCTACAGTCTCCTAAGAATGGCCATACTGCGCACTTTATATTTAAATGCAGCGTTAGCAGCGTTTTCACTCTCATTGGTGCTTTAGATGCTCATGGTCTCCTAGAGGAAAGAGATTGTTTTGCCGGTGAGAAAACAGGACAGGAGAGCGAGATGCCTTGCTTGCCCTCACTTGGCTCCTCACGGGCTCGAACCCAGGTCCCGTGCCTGGTTTCCTCCTCCCACCATGCCTCCTGGGGAACTCTCAGGGTCTTGCTGTGCAGCAAAAGCCCTTTCTGTGTCTGTAAACCTGGCGTTCAGACGGGGCTCACGGCCAGCCTCGGGCGAGGCCCTGCCGGTGGGCAGACAAAGCTCAGAACCAGGCAGGTCACAGAGGGGGACATCACAGGCACAACTCCCACCTGTGTCCCCCACCCCGTGCATCCGCAGCTTTCAGTAAATTATCCTTTTATCTCAGGAAGAGCTTCAGAAGCCTGGTGGCAATTCCAGCTGGCGAGTTTAGACTTGTTAGCAGTGGGGCGGGTGTGGAAGAGTCGGGTTGCATTGAGTTCAGAGCAGGCCCAAAGAACTGTAAGCAGGTCAGCCCTAACCCACTGTGCCCTCCCCGTGCCCACGCGGCACCACACACATAGCACTGCCAGGGGACGGAAGGTGGCAGGATGATGTGAGCAGGAGACACACAGGGGAGAGAGGCCCCGCACACACACCCCCGAGGGCCTCGGGGTCCCCCCCCCCCAGCACAGCAACAAGCTGCCCCTTCCCGAAGAGGTGTTGCGGGAGCTGAGGCTACATGGGCGAATGGGTGGGACGGTCCTGGCACTGCCTGGAGGTCCCCCAGCCTGGGTGCTGTCACTCGGCTTCTCAGAAAAGCCATGTGTTGTAAATTCTTTTCTGCGATGTAAGTGACTTCCGGTGAGAGGGTGGATACTCCCCACTGCCCCCACTGTCGCTGGATCTCAGCCTAATGTCAGCTCCTGGGAGACCCCCTCCCCGGACTCCACTTGCTCGTGGCCCCCTGGCCATCCCGCCCTCGTGCGTTCTCTGCCCAGCACTTGCTCCCAGCAGCAACCTCTCCTGTTTATTTATCTCTTTACTTATCTCACCCACCCCTGTTACTGGAACGTAAGCTTTAGAAGGCAGAGTCTGTGTGGGTCTCAGGTTTGCTCACTGCTGGGGCTCACCCCAAGCCCTCAGCAAGCCCGTGACGTCACGGAGTGTCGCCCGGCAGGCACCCCACAGTCGGGAGAGGTCGGAGCCTGGTCTTCCTCTAAGGCTGCCTGTCCCAGGCTCTGTCACCCCCGTAGCCTGTGGGGGGCAGGCCTTGCTTTCCTCTGCTTCCTGGCATCCTTTCAGCTGCGTCCCCCTTCAGACCAGCATTTTCCACCCACGAGGCCAGAGACATAAGAAATGCACAAAAAGATACAACCCAACAGTGTGCCTCCCAGGCCCTCCTGAGCTCTGAGCAGCCTCTGTCTCCCCCACGGATGCCCCCCAGGAGTCAGCACCGCTCCCGAGAGGCAGACACAGATGTGTGCACGGGTGTGTGTCAGTGTCCTCGGTCCACCGTGACCAGTTACTGCACACTGGGTGGTTTAACACAACTGAAATTTGTTCCCCCCAGTTCTGGAGGCCAGAAGTCTGGAATCCAGATGTGGGCAGGCACGCTCCCTCCGGAGGCTCTAAAGGAGGGTCCCTCCTGCCTCTCCCAGCTCCTGGGGCCCAGGGCTTCCTCGGCCAGTGGCCACACCCTCCATCTCTGCTCTGTCCCCACCTGGTCTCCTCTTCTCTCCTTCTCTTATCAGCACACTTGTCACTGAATTTTGGTGCCACCTAATCAAGGATGACCTCATCTCAAGATCCTTCTCTTAGCTACATCTGCAAAAACTCCACGTAAAGTCACAGTCGCAGACACGTGGGCATATCTTTGGGGGACCAACATCCACCCCACTACTGTGTGCTTCTTACCTTCCATTTTCTAACGTCGCTGTGCCTGCAAAACCTTCAGCCCACCCTCCTCTTTAGGAGGGCAGCACGGTGTCTGCTCGCCTCTGCGTCCTCTGGGCCTGGCGCAGGTGGGCTGTAGGCTCACCCTTCGCTCTGTGCAATTCCAGGCAGAGTGTGAGTGGAGAGCATGAGTCCCCAGGCCAACAAAGTCCAATGTGCAGACGTTTCCAGACTGGACCTAGCCACCCACCGGCAGCACCCCAGGCTCCCTCGTCTGACTAGCACAGTGTGACCACAACAGACAACTTGGAAGGCACAGAGGTCAGACTCACTGAAGGGCTTCCATGTCGGTGTGTGGCAGATGCTTGGCGTCCACTGCCACCAGGAAACTACCACCAGGCCTTGGAACACAGGGATAAACCGGCACCTAGAGGGGACTCACAGGCGGGCAGAACCCCCGGTCAGGGCTTTGGCTCATTATGGCAGCTCCGGAAGTAGCCGGGGTCACGGGTTCACTGCTGAGGACAGGGCACACTTGGATTCGATTTATCATTGTTTTACATATGTTCACAAGCGAGGAGGAGGAGGACGCGTGACCCACTTCTGCTGGCTGATGGGCACCAGCGTTGGCAGAAGCACTATGGCAACCAGACGCACGCGCTTAATGACATCAGCCCATGGCGCTTTCTCACAAAGCTTAATGGGGAGCAGACACCTTCACCTCTCAGTCAGGGAGGAGGAAGAGAAGCCAGCTCGTCTACAAGAGGAGCCCCTGTTCACACCACCCTCCCCAACCAGAGGCACCCACGTACCGTCCAGGAGCCTAGGAAGGGCTCAGCCATGAATCAGGGCTGCGCTCGACCCCCTCCTCTGGTTCCCGAGGGAGCCGCGCCAGCTGGCCCTCTGGCCGTGCGACAGCCACCTGGTTTGGCCTGGCTGGCCTTGCTTCTCTTGGTGTTCACCTGCCCACCTGGCCTCTGACCAGGCACTGGGCCTGAGCATGAGAGGGTGGCCCTGCCAGCAGAGGACGGGGCAGGGCATCTGGGGCAGCCCTGGAGGGACAGCAGGGGGAGTAACTGTCCTGCTGACAACCCAGGTCCCAGGTCTCACCTGGATCAGAACACACCCACGATCGGGCTTCCTGTCCCCTTTCCCCAGAGGAGGGAGTGAGGGCTTAAGTAACCCAAGTCCTGCCTCACCCACAGCAGACCCAGGGTCCAAACCCACTTTTTCCTAACTTGTCCTAAGACACAGCCTCAGTCCCCGTAAAAATGACATGGACCGACTCGATTGGACATTAACTGTCTCCCCTCCCCCAGCTGCATGGCAGGGACCCGGCAGCCCTCTTCCCTGTCACCCCCACACACACAGCTTTCTCAGGATTGCAGCCCCGGGAGCCAGGAGCCCCCTGAGGTGGGGACCCACTGAGTGCCAGGCCCGGTGCTCAGTGTTTGTTAAGTTAATAAATCAGTGTGCACAGGAAAACAGGAGGCTTTGCCTTCTTCAAAGGCAGAGCTCCCGGGAAGCTGCAGTCTGCTCCCCATCTGGGTTTCAGGGCGCTTTCCCTGAGCTGGGATCTCACACCCACTGTGCCAGCACCAGCGTGCCTCTGGGGACACACTCGCAGGCCACAGCTCCCCTCGGAGCAGAATCTCCTTCCAGATAATTCCCACTGCCCCTCCTGGGCTTGGGGGGTGGCTCCTCCCGGCCTCTGTCCCTCCTCCTCTGTGAGGAAGGTGATGGGAGAACATCGGGGAGGCTCCTTGTCGTTGCTGTTGGGGTGAAGGCAGGGAGCATGCAGACCTGGTCCAGCCGTGGGGCCTGGTGGCCTGCCTCCCCCCCGAGTCCTCTCCTGTCACGCCAGCCCCCTCACCTGCCCCCACCCCCGTCCTGTCCTTTATTCTCAGCCCTGCTGCAGACAGTTTACCTCCAACTCAGACCTGAGCACATTGGTCCCTGCTCCTGCTGGTGGCACTGGCCTTGGGAACAGAGGAACCGAGTGGCCCAAACACAGCCTGAGTGTAAACCCAGGCTCCGGCCAGGAGGCGCCCTCTGAGGCCGGAGTAACTGTTCTGGAAACTACAGCCAATCCCATTGCGTTTGTGAAGCTCACCTGAGCAGAGACGCAGAACACCTGCGGCAAATGCTGCGGTTGTGTCCTAACCAGCTCCCCTGCTCACAGCCAGGGGAGCCCCCAGAGCTTGAGGTTTCTCCAGGTCTCTCCCAGCGCCTGCTCCCAGCCGCCCTCCAGCCCGCAGGCTCTCAGCACCCCGCACGTCTGCTCCTGCCTGAGCTGCCCCTCTTCCTGGCTGGTCATCTCCTATTCTCTGCCATCGAAAGCCCGCATGTCACTCCCTCATTTGCAATTCTGGTGTGGGAACCGCTGTCTCTTTCCCCTGACCCATTCCCCACGGTTTTACATGACAGGTGTCACGGTGACCCCTTGGTACTGAGCCACTGAGGCTGGGTCCACGTCAAGGTCATCGCCGAATAAGTGCAGCGTGGGGCCCAGTCACTTAACTCGTGGGGTGGGGCCAGCCTGCTGAGGCAGCAGTCAGGCCTAGGGGACCGAGGACCCCGCTTCACGCCATGTGGCCGGGCAGCTCAGCACCCTCTGAGCCTGTTTCCTCCTTAGTAGAAGAAACTCGGAGGCGACTCACTCCCTGAGGTGGTGTAAGGCTTGGAGGCATTACGCATTGCCAGTGGGAGCCTGAGCCCCGTGCGCAGAAGGGTGTAAAGACCACGGGCAGCACCCCTGTTTAAGGAAGGGACGCCGTCCTGGGTTCAAATCCCAGCCCCGCCCCCCCTTTCAGCTGGGAGACCAGCAGGGCAAGTCTTACACCAGCCTGAGCCTCCTCTCAGCCTCAGTAAGGTGGGGCGGCGAGGCCCCGCCTCACGGGGTTCTTCCATGGCTGCCCCCAGACGAGGGGTGTACGATTTCCAGCTCAACGTTGAGCACCTTGAAGAGACGCAGTGATTGTCCCGGGAGATGACTCTGCTAACTGCTCAATAAACTATCCTCGGTCGGCTTCACATTCCGCAGCCAGCTCACGTGCAGAGGGCGCGCGCCCGGCCACCGTGCCGTCTCACACAGGTGGGTGCAGGCACACGCGTGCAGGCACCCGGCAGGGGCGGAGGGCGCGCTCTGAGCGAGCCCGGGCGGCGGTGGCTGGGGGCTCTGCGGCTGGTGCCTGAGCCGCGGAGGCGTGTTGCCAGGAACTGCACGGACAGCAGTTTCCTTTCCAGCCAGTTCATGGTGGGCTCGTCCCAGGTGGGGAAGAGGAGCCGTTGAAAGGCCCCTTCCCTGGACAGGCCCCAGGAGATGTCCTGGGCCGGGTGCCGGCTGTGCTGCCCACGTAGGACCAGCTTAAGCGACGCTGGACCGACCTTCCCCACGGGTACAATGGGACTGGACAAGGTCAGGGGCTCTGACACGGCGGCGCGGGTGTAGGGCTCACCTGGGGGAGGGGCGGGGCTTGTTCGGAATGCATGCTGTGGCCTCCTGGGCCCAGGGGTGCTGATCAGGAGAGTCTGGCCGGCCCAGGGATCCGGTTCTGCAGCCTCCCCAGGCGGCCCTGATGCTGGCAGTTCCCAGTCGACCGTATGGCGATTCCTCATGAACTTCCAGGTGAAATGCAGAGCCTCTGTGAGGAGACTGGGCTCCCTTGAAGGTCCCACAGCACTGAGTCCTGCCACCCGGAGCTAAGCTGCCTGTCCCATCCCCCATCTGTGACCAGAACCGGCCCAGGAGCTGGCAGGAGGGCCAGTTCCGTCCTAACCAGCACTTCCCGAGGCTTCGCCCTGCACAGACTAAGAAAGTTTGCTTAATGCATTCATTCCCTCACGAGAGGCCCTGTGGGGTGACCTTCCACTGTATGTCACAGAAACCTGACCATAGTGACCCATCCAGATTCTCTTTCTGTGTTCACTTGACATCACAGTAAGTCCAGAGGTCTGCGGTCAGGGCCACTGGGCAATGCCACAGTGACGCCACAGACCCATTCTCAGCCTCTCGGCCACAAAATGGCTGCAGCAGCCACAGACGTAATACACATTTTAGGCCGGAGGAAGAGAGACGGTTAAGGGCAAAAGATAGGAGCAGCTGAGTCTGCCTCCTATGATCAAGAAAGCAGCTTTTTCAGGAGCCCGACTTCCGGACGTGTGCTTACATCTTCACCAGAACTGGTCTCAAGGGCAAGTGCAGCCTCTGGGACGTGTAGGTGTGAATATCTGCATCTAAGCATGTTGCTATGCCAAACAAACAAACTCTTCCGGGGGCTTGGGGGAGGCGGTGAGCAGGCCAGCTGCAGTGCCGGCCACTGGAGGACCCCGTCATCCCCATGAGACAGGATGGGACGCAGGCCAGAGGGTCTGAGTTGGATTGAATGGGGGGCATTTTCTTCTGGTAAAGCGGTTCTGAGCAGGTGTTAAGCTAAGGAAGCCTGACTCCTCGGCAGCTGCAGACAAAACCCCTGGTCCTGGTCCCCTCGCCGCATCTTTATCAATGGAGGTGGCAGGGGGTGAGAGTTCGCGACCCCGGTCCTGCCTGGAAGACAGCCAGCGCCTGCGCCTGATGAGCTGTGGCTGCACGGTAGCCCTCGCACCGCAGCTTTGTTTGCTGGCTGACCCCAGCCCTGCAGAGACCCTTCCAGGGCAGCGTTCCCCACTGTGGCCTCGGCTGGGCTTTCCTTGCCTGTCCTGGACAGACGATGATCTCTTGACTCCTTAAAAATCACCAGCTGCCCTGGAGGATTGGAACGGGTGGGGCGGGGGTCTGAGAGGCGAGGCGCGCAGGCCCGTCGAAGCCCCACCTTCCCCACGCTGCCTCTCTGAGCCCCATCTGGCAGCCTGGCGGTCACCAAGGTGTGGGGCCCAGGACAGGTCCCACGGTTCCCCAGACAGGGAACCAGCCTCCCGCACCGGCCTCCTGAGGTGCAGCAACAGCACAGAATCAGCCTGCAGTCTGAGAGCGCAGCGCTAGAAGCACCTCGGGGCTGGTCTTGGCTCCCGCTTTCAAGGACAGAGACTTCTAGAAAGAACTCTTTGAGAGGGTTAGAGCTCAAATCCCATCAAGTAGGACGTGAGAGGAGGGGAGGGTTGGCTCCTCTCAAAGGAGCCTACGTTGGAGACATTTCAGCTGTTTCCCTCCCTCCCTCCCTCCCTCCCTCTCTCCTTTCTCTCTCTACCTTTCTAACAAGACACTTTATGAAAATAACACAAGCAGCTGCTGCTTCTCAAGCATGAGTCTATGCCAGGGCCGTGCGGGGCGCCTCCCATAATGCGCGTTATCCCAAGGAAGCTTCACAGCACCCTGGGAGTCATTTACCCCTTCCCCACATCACAGACCAGGAGGTTGGGCTCAGGGGGCAGAAGCCCCAGCCCGAAGCTGCAGAGCTGACGGGTGGCAGAGCCAGCGTCCAAACCCAGAACTCCCACAGGAAGTCAGAACTCACATCCCTCTTGCTGTAATCCGCCTTTAACGTTGTGGGGGGTTTTTTTGTTTGGTTTTTTTAAGTTCCAAGGTGGTAATTGGAAAATGGAAAAAAAAAATTCAAACCAGCTAGTTTCTTTTTTAAAAAATAATAAACCCACAACTTAATTAGAAATGCGATTTGTCCCACAGTGTTCTAGAGTGTCTGGAACTCGGCTTGAAGGTCAGGGGGCGGGGGAGGTGGGGCAGAGAGGGTGCCTGGGGCCAGAGTGGGGCGGCTTTGTTTGCCGGACTCCAAGTCTGTCTGCGACCCAGGTGCCCACCCCCCAGCAGTGGGAGCCGAGTCACTTCCTCCGACTCCAGCACCGAGGCTGCAGCTTGAAGGGCAGCTTGTTCTCTGGGGAAATGTCCCATCCCCTCAGAGCGGAGAGGGACCCGAACAGGGTGACGTGATGGAAGATCTGAGATGGGTCTGTGCAGAAAGTAGGGATAGCGATAGGGAAACCGGAGGCTAATTAGCCCTTCCCAGCAAGGGCTGCAGGCGCACAATTGGCTGGGAGGCCGGCCACGCAGGCATGGAGTGGGGGGTGGGGAGGTCAGGCCAGGTTCTGGAAACACCAGTTCTCCCTGCTCATTCAGCAGAAGAGACCGTCACAACCGGATGCGAGGGCGCCGTCCCCAGGCTGAGCCCCGGGACACGGCCCCTCCCAGAGCCTTGGGACTCGGCCTCCATGAGGACAGAGGAGGATCCCCTGGGCCTGCCACCCCCGGGGAGTGGGGAAACAGTACAGAGCTGGGTTCGCGTTGCTTCACAAGTGCTTTGGACAACCAGACTCCTGGAAGCAGCTCGGTCCTGGTCCCAAGGAGAAAGCACCGGTCCCCCGCCCACTGAGACGAGCGTCATCACCGTGATGAGTGGAGACCGCTGGCCACCAGTAAACTCTGCGAATGCTGACTCCCCAGAAGGGACGAGCTCTGCCCCAGCCTGTGCTGCTGGGTTCCGGGAAATGGGGCTGTCACTAGGCAGGGTCCCCTGGCACCCTGAGCCCGGTGTGGCTGCCATGGCATGGAGGGCCAAGAGAGAAGCGTCCCTCCACTGTCGGCCCGGCCACTGCTGAGCCGGGACAGGAGCTGCGGCCCCCTGGGGAGGCGGGCGGGGGAGGGCAGAGTGGGCAGCAGAGGCCTGGGTGTGCGACCTGGCCCCGCCTCACACTCGTGGGGCCACCTCTCTAAGCTGGGTTCCTGCCAGCCAGCTGGGGTGCTGTTAACATCCTCGGGGCCTGCACCCCGGCACAGTCTCGGGGTCCAGTGGAGAAGGGTGGGTAGAAATGCTTTGCAAACACCAGGGTTTAGCTGCAGCGTGGGTGACCTGGGCCAGGAGAGCTGGAGGCAGCCTGATTCGAGGCCAGCATGGCATGGTGCCTTCTTGATGCTCGGCTGTTGTGGGGTCCGGGAGGTGAGGCATATGACAGGTCATTTTTCTTTCTTAGCCGCAGGCGCCTGGCCAGCAAGCTGACAGCCCCGACCTCTCATCAGCGGGGACACAGTTCCAACGGGTGACTGAGCGTGCCTCCAGCTCCGAGCACCTCGCTTCTCTCTCCTTCCACAGGCACTCGTGACTCTCCCCAGTTCCTCCTGGCCTTCCCCTGCATCCTGCCAGGTCTTCTGGGTGGTCAGTCCGGTGTTGGTACTGAGGGACGGCAGGTGGGGCTCTGGGGAGACGGGCTGTGGGAGCCAGGAGGACCGGGTGGGCTTGGGGCGTCTCCCCACTCGCGTTCTGTACCTTCCAGAGTCTGCCTGCGGTTCTGCAGCTGTGGCTCTGAGTTACACACCCGGGGCACTTGTTCTCGGGCAGAGGCGCCACAGCGTCCATAAGTTAAGGAGGTGGTGGCAATGGGTCAGCACCCCTAGATGGAGATGGATTCCTGGGTCACGGTGGGCGCGGCGCCCTGCATGGCTCAGGGGGAGCTGGACCTCCTGTGCGCCCCCCGTAGGCAGCCCATTTGTTTCAGGGTGAATGGGGAGGGGCAGGGGACTGAGCCTCCATCTGTCTGAGGGCATTTGAAGATTCCTGCCCCCCAGCACCAGTCGGTCGGGGCTCCAGGAAGCTCAGGAAGAAGGGGTGCCGGCCGGGGAGTCCTGGGGAGGCAGCTGCTGAGAGGCCTGGCATTTAGGACACCAGTTCTGGCCACTGACCCCCTACAGTTCTTGCAGTTCAAGAATCAGAAACGCGTGGGATGCTGGTGGATATGGTGCTGGAGTATGTTATGATTCTACAAACATCTCCCCACCCACCCACCCCGAGTGAGGAGCCATTTCCCCAGGATCATGGTGAGCGTGGCCAGTGGGACATGGGCCGCAGTGACAGCCAGCCAGGGCCAGACACAGGCCGCAAGAGCCCTCGCATGTCCCATCCGCCCTTCTGGCCCCAGCTGGGCGCTGCCCCTCCCGCCTGGCCCCTAGAGAGGCCCCCAGAGCTGACCCACAGACGCGGGAGCCAGAGGCCAACGCTCGCTGAAGTCACGAGATGCACGTGTGGGTTACCTGACTGAATCTGGAGAAGGAGGGACTGAGAACCCACCTGGGCTCCCTGCTCCGTAGCGCGGGGGGGTGGAGCCACAGACGGTAGAGGCTCCTCCCGCTCCAGCCCTTTCTCCAAGCTAAGAACCCCCAGAGGCTGCCTGGGGGTCCACTCTGCCTATGAGCCCTGGCACTGACGGGAGGGTTGGCACTTCTAATGCCCACCCTGCCCCCCCCCCACCCACCAGGAGAGATGGATAAGCTGCTCATTTCCATAGGATTCACTTGGCGCCCCTGGGCCCCAGGTCCTGGGCTGGGTGGGTGGGTTCCCGAGAGTGAGCAAGGCAACACACAAGCTAGGGGGGAGGATTTGATAAGACCTCCACTCCGCAGAGAGAACCAGGGCTGTGCTGCGTCTTTCCAGAACACCCACCCCAAGTTGACCAGAATCCCGCCTGGTGCGCAACACATCAGCGTCTCACACACCTGCCCTTCCTTTTCCTCCAACCCGCCTCCTGGCCTCCACCTCAGGGCCTTTGCACGTGCTGCCTCTCTGCCCACAGCACATCTGCCAGGTGTGCGGCTCCTGACCACCCAGTCTAAATTGTCCCTGAGCTGCTCCAAATCACACTGGTTACTTGGTGACAGTCTCTCTGTCCCCTTGAGAGCGGAAGCAGGGGCCTCATCAGTCTCATCGCAGCTGACCCCAAACTCCTACCACAGGGCTGGCCCACGGGGACACAGGCAGAGGTGTGCTGAATGAATGAATGATCAAGGGGCTGATATGATAGGGGTCCTGTTCAGAAGCGCCCTCCCACCCAGGACAGTGTGATGCTGCCCCCCCCCGGGGGCTCTCAAGGCCTCTCACAGTCCAGTTTGAACCTACTTTTCCAGACATAGCAATTCTACCCTCCCCCCAACCTCACATGACCTCTGGATGGACCGTGCTGGACACTGGATGTTCCCAGACAAGCCTCCAGCTTTCCAGAGAGGTTGGGTCCCCTCCCTGGTGGGGGAGGCCCTCGGGCTGAGCTCAGTCGGCACAGGCCCCACCGGGAAGGCCCCTGGGCCTGAGTTTGCTCAGTGAGAAGATGAGATAGTGAGTGAGTGCTGGGCTGAGGAGCGCCCAGATGGGCGGGCTTCCACTGGCTGTAGCCTCCACTGGCCCTGGTTTACCCCCCAGCCCCCCCTCAGCCAGGACTGGGTTCCTTCTCCTAATGCTGTCGCTGCCGTAGGCAGTGGACAGGCGTGTGACGCCACGCTCACTGACGCCTCACAGCTCATAGATGCAATGGGTGTGGTTACTGTCACTTTCCGGATGAGCACACAGGCGTGAGGGGAGACCCCACATCCTTGCTACTTGGCATGCAGCCTGTGGGCCAGCAGAACTGCATTTAACATGCCCCCCAGGGGTTGTGTGCTGGGGCTTGGGAAGTGCTGCTGGGAGCGGTGGGACCAGGTTTCAGCCTAGGGACTTCCTTATGGCAATAACCCTGTCCTCAGCTGGCCCTCGGTCCTTCCCCGTCTGCTGGAAGGACCCCTAGATCACTTTCGTCTCCCCTGACCCCACCCCAGTAATACCAGCCCAACAAGGATGTCCTCAGAAAGGCCCCCTGAAGACGGTGTCCGGGAGACGGCCCTCCGGGCCCTGATCCCCGCACCCCTGCTCCCCAGTGGGGAGACCTGATTTTTCTAACACATGGCTTCTCCCCGCCTGCAGGGTGGTGATGGAATTCCAGGATTCCTAGCTTTGACAAGTTAAAAGCTCTCTAACATGCTAATTAGTGTTTTCATGTGGCTGCTAGCAGGCCTTCAGGAATGTCACAATACATCCTTCTCAGTGACACACTCAGCACTTCCTGGAACAGGCTTGCTACATGGCTCCCAGACATCTTCCACAGGCTGGGGGCTGACGGGAAAGCAGGGCAGGTGCCCCCCCTCCCTGGCCGGAAGCAAAGCGACACCCCAACTGCCCAGGAGGGGAGTGGCTGGCAGCTTCTACGGCGGCCAGGGTCCTTTGGGGCCCCAGAAACATCAGTGTCCAAATAAAGGCTCATGACCCGGAAGCCTAAGAAATGGCACAGGGCAATTCAGGCACCGAGGCCTGAGGAGGAAGGGGCAATTCTTAGCAAAACCATCTCGGGATAGTTTTGTGCTTCCTGGGCGGTGTCTGTGGTCCCATGAGACCCTGCTAGGCTCTGCGTGGAGCCAGCTCATTGCGTGGAGTGTCAGCTCATTCAGTCCCTCATTCTCTCCGTGCGGGAACCTGGGGCAAGCGGGGTACCTGCTGGGGGCTCACACTCGGGAGGGGTGCCCATCGGCAGGGGGAGGGGGCACCGGCTAGAAATGCAGACGCATATAAACCGCCAAGTCAGCCCGTGCTAGGAGCCAGGACACCCTGCGCGCCCCAGCTTTGTCGTGCTAGTCTGTGCAGTTTTGCCTGTGGGTCCCAATCCGGCCCAGAAGGCAGGATTCACTCTGGGTAAACAGCTCCTGTTACACATGTAATGATTACCTGGGAAACAGGAGTTGGGGGCAAAGGAAAGGGCGACAAGTGACGGAGGTTCTCCCTGCTGTACAAGAATGTTTCTGTAGGTTTGGGGAAAGAACGGTTTTCTTTGGCAAGAAGGAGAAAAACCGCCTGTAGCCTGCTTTTCTAAGAAGGCGACAGCCCTGGCTGGGGTCTGCCCCTCTGGGTTTGCCCCTCTGGGTTTCCCACTCGGGTTTGGACCACGCACGTGTTCACCTCCTCAGGTGCAGGCCAGAGAGAGCTGGGGGTGGGGGTTATAACCGCGCTGCACCTGTCCCTCCCGCGCCCCCACCAGGCTGCATGCCAGCCCCACTCCAAGGCCTGGGGGAGTGGGCGTCACCCTTCCCCTTGACGCAGAACTGGTCCCATCAGGGTGAACCTAGGAGCGCATGACTGATCACAGGAGGGGGTGTGCCCTCACCCTCCCTAGATGGGAAGGAAGGAACAAGGGACAAAGGGTGGCTCCTGGCACCCCTGCTGTGACTACGAGGGCAGCCAGCCCAAGGCTGAAGCCACCGCCTGGAGAAGGCAGAGCCGGCAGGCGTGCAGAGCGGCCGATCGCACGATCGCACCGTGCCTGGGACCCAGAAGCCTCTGGGAGCCTCAGTGACAAGATGAAATGAACCCTCCTTGTTGCAACCACTTTGAGTTAGATTTTAAGTTTCCTGTAACCGAAGCCTCCTAACGGAGTCAGATCCCTGCTACCGAGCCCGAGTGCACCCCAGGCTCCGGGGGAACCTCCAGTGCACAGTCCCATTCAATGTCACAACAGTCCTGTGACCTGGGAGCTACACAATTTCCCATTTTACAGGCGAGGGCACTGGGACTCAGGGACGCTGGGCAGCGTGCCACGGGTCACACAACCAGGACGCACAGGAGCCAGGAGGTGGGCACGCATCTACTTGGCACCCACCTTTCAACACAGTGTTCCATCTGGAGCGTGGGCACCAGAGCCGTCCGGGGGAGAGAGGGCAGGGGAGAGGGGCCGGCTGGGAACAAAGCTCCCGGTGTTGAGCAGTGTCGTCTAGTCCCCCGACTGCCAAAAGGGCAGTGGCTGACGGGAACGCGCGTGTCCGTGGGGGAGCCAGCATAACGGCACCTTCCACCGATGGAGCGGTAATGAGGCCGCCTGAAAAATGAACCCGTCTTCATAATCCCCGCAGAAACGCATAGAAAGGTTCCATCTGGAGAGTGGAGCCAGTTTCCAGGAGGGAGTGAGGGGAGGCGGGCAAGGTGGGGGGCCAGGGGGTGTCTCTGTTGGCAGCTGTTCAGAGTCCGGGTGCAGCTTCGTGCAAGGAGTCCTTGGAAGAAGCGGGGTTATACCTGTTTAGGGGGCGTTTGAGCAACACGCTGTTCCCAGGCCAGTCCCCACCTGACCGCTGCTGGGGTCTCCGTCAGCTGTTACTTCTGTGACTCACGGGAACTGTCCTGGGACTGTCACCGAGATCCAGCCGCTGGAGCTGCCCCTGACCCAGGCAGGCACCCCACGTACACAAGGCCCCTTGTGGGAGGGACAACCGAGCTGAGACCCCCCCTCCGCGTGGGAGCCGCTGGGACTTGCTGCCGTCGCTCCAGCAGCAGGACATGCAACAGACGCGTGTTCTCTGCTGACACCAGCAGGGTCAAGGGGAGGTCTCGGAGGCACAGGGTGGGTCCTGGGCCCCCAGGGTATGCAGTCAGGTGTCTGGTTGGAAGGGGTCTGGGGGCTTCGCCTGTCATCAGAGGCAGAGAAGGGAGGCCCCGCCTTCTCGAGGGCCTGTGGGGTGACCCCACTTTGGCACACTGCTCTCCCTTGCCTGGTGTTTTCTCACTCACTGTGTGTGTGACTGGAGCCGGGTTTATCGGGCAGGAAGGGGCTCTGAGGAGGTGTCTGGGGGTCTCTTGGCCCAGTTTTAAAGATGAATTTGTTAAATCCTTAGCAGTGAAATCGCACACTACTGGGTGAACCAAATCGGAGTGGAAGTGTGATAAACAGAAGTCCATCTGTGGGGGAAGTAGGACACCTGCTTCGTTCTCGTGGATTTCAGACGGAACCGCTGACGTAATTCCAGTGGCTCCGTGAGGGCTGGACCCCCAGCCAAGCCACGACAGCAGCATATCGGATTCCTTCGTCATACCAGGATCTGGCTTTCATCCAGTGCAGCTGGGACACTTCGGCGACGGTTCACTCGCGGGAGCTTTGGGCCAGAGGTTTGTCATTGTAAGGCTGGCCTGGGTCCAAATGCCCATGGTCACTGAAAACACCAGTGGGGACATGCTTCATGGGAGGGGTTTCCAGGTGTGACTGTGTGGCCAGGCGGCAGGACCGATGGTGACAACAGGGAGCTACTGAGTTTCCATGTCCAGCCTGATGATGGGGGAAGAGGCCAGGGACCAATGGCTGCCGTTGGTGGAGGGTGACATTGGACTCTGGTCAGAAGAGGCGCTGGCTCTCAGGGCTCTGGCCCCTGTGGTCCCAGCTTGGCATGAGCCCAGACCACTGGCCCCTGTGTGGGTACCGTCTCTGGGCAGGGAAGGTACCTGGGTCTGGGGGTACCTCTCCCAGCTTGTAAACTGGGGGCAGTTTGGTACGGACAGAACCTGAGCCCCAATTCCTCATCTCTCACACTGGGGCTACCTGTGCCTGACTCACAGTGTGTCTGTGTGGGTCTGACACACAGTGTGTCTATAAAGAGTGGTTACACCCCTTTCCTCTACCTCCAAGTGGGTGTGAGTGGTGCCACACACATGTCAGGGGCTGTTGGGTCACCCTCGCTGACACAGCACTTCATTGTCACAGCCAGGGCCATGCCCGCCCCGCCGGGTAGGTGTTGGGAGGCAGGTGCCTCTGCGGCAGCCCCAGCCCAGCACCCCGCTCTTAGCCCACAGAGCCAAGTGGGTGACAGGTATGCATTTTCATTTTACAGCAGAAACTCATTTCCAGCTTCTTTTCATGTAGAATTGCTTCTGTGGATGGAAATTCACCAGATTCCTGAAGCCACAGATGACTTTTAATATTATGGGACTTCTCCATTTTTCACTAATTTAATTTCTGGGGCCATTAAAGATAGCCTGAAGAAGCGCCATCTGTTGAGTCGATGATAGACTAGAGAAGAAATTTTAGCAGCAAGACTGTAAATTTCCACTTTATCAGGGAGCTTGCTATCTAAAATCAATTTGGTGAAGCATTGAAATGCTTATCAGGAGAATTTCTCAATCAGGGGCCGCTTCTTGTTCCATTTTTCATTTAGATCAATCAGTGCCTGACATTCTCAGCCCGAGAAGGGCCCTGACACGTGGATGCGAGTGCATTTCAAAACTGCAAGAAAAGCTGCCATCAGAAAACAAACTACTTAAGGGATTTCATTATTTTTATTAATATGCCAACGGTCCTGACATCACTTCATTTCAATGACAACCGGGCACATTCCCGCTGGAAGAGCTTTGTCTCCGAGAGCTGGGAGAAGACCCCCCACGCCTCACGTCTGACCACCTAGAAGAACCTGCTGGTCACAAGTCCAGAGACGGGCTGGGAGGCTCTGCCACCTGGCAGCGCCCCCTCCGAGGACTTTTGACCTGAGAGGACCTGAAGTGACTCCCGGCTTTTGTAAATGGCCTTTGTACAGGCAGACACCCTGGGGAGTGTCTCTCCTTCACCGAGGCCATGTCACCAGTTCTCTTCCCCGGGGCCATGGTCCCCACTTCCTGACCAAGAGCCTCTGAAGCCCCCCTGGACTCCACCTTTGCGCCAAGCACGGGAGCCCACCCTCCCCATCACCCACACCCACCGTCCCCAACGCCCTCTGCCTGGGCCCGCCTTGCCCTCTCCTCTTTGTTTACCCAAATCTTTCCTGTCCTTCCCAAGCAGGCTCACCCGCCTCTTCCAGGAAGCCCCCCCCCCGACACCCATCTCTCTCTGTACCCCAAGGTCCATAAAGCTTCTCTGGCTGAGTCCGTGGCTTCAGCTGGGCACACAGTGGGCAGTGAGGCCAGTGTGTCTTCTTTGATGAATGGAACCTGACAATGCAGGCGGCAAGGTCTGGGGGGCTCCCTGGGCAGGTGACGGTGTGCCCTTCCAGCTGCCGCATTCTGAATGCTCGGAAATTGGTTTTCTCTGGATTTCGGGGACAGTGAGGGGGCAGTTACCAATGGAAGTGGAGAGCAGGGGGCTCCATCTGTCTGCTCCCGACTCTCCCCCACCTGTGAAGGTCAAACCCAGCAGGCTTGGCTCGCTGCAGACCACCCTCCCGGGAAGCACAGGCACTCTTTCCTGCCCAGACGTTTCCAAACGCGAAATGCTGCTTTCTGAAATAAATAGCAGGTGTATGAGGCGGCCCCACGCGGCGCTGAGGACGCACCCCACCCATGAGCATGGGCAGCTGCCCTCATCCTGCAAACGTCCCTCCGCCCGCCCCTCATCTCTGGGCTCCTGACTTTCCACCCCACTTTGAAAGGTTAATGTGTGGAGACGGCTCACTCCCTCAACTCTCATTAGCGCTCTTGTCAGCTAACACTTCCATTATCCGCAATCACCTTCATTTCCAGCTAACACCTTCGTTAGCACTTAACGCCTCTGCCAGGCAGCTTGTCCATGGCTGGGAGTGCCAGCGTGCACAGGTGGCATGGCCGCCAGTAAGAGGCAGGGGGGCTTACAGAGGAGGCGCCGGGGCCAGGGCCCTGGCCGGAGCTGGAAGTCCCCATGGGCCCCTTAGAAGTGGTAACCCCAGGCCTCTGTGAGGCTAGTGTGAGTACCAGGACCTGAAGGCAAACCAACTCCCACTTACGGGGCACTCCCTACGGGGACCCCTCCTGTGGCTGTGACATTGGGGATATTTGGGGCCTGCAGGGCTTGGGGCCTCTGTCTAACTCCTCAGCTCTGCCATTGCAGCGGGAAGCCGGAATGTGTGAGCCAGTGGGCGTGGCCATGTGCCAATAAAACTTTATTGACAAAAACAGACCAGCGCCCAGGAGCTGTTGGCCTAGAGCTATTGAGCCCACGGCCAACGGCAACTCCAAGTCTCCGGAAACCTCACAGCTTGGCCACATGGGTGACCTCTGCAGCGATGTTCCCCGGCTTAGAGAGTCCCCCCTCCAGCTCATTTTCGGGCTGTCACCCAAAGAGGCTCAGAAGTAGGCCTGAGGTAGGGCCCTTGAGCTGTGGTCTGATGCTGCTGCTGCAAGCACGTCCTCCTCCAAGCCTAGTCTCCATAACACGCACGGTTCATTCCCCACACCGACAGAGCAGAGCAGACCCCAGCCAGCCCCCGCAGGTGTCTCAGGAGCCAGCAGGCCGGGCCAAGGCCCCGGTGTGGACAGACCAGCAGAGGTCGGCAAGGCCAGGGAGAGCGTGCGGCCTGGGCCTTCCTACCTGACACCGCGCCTGAGAGCAGAGCGGCCCTGGCGTCGGACAAACTCGTCCCCCCCTGCCAGGTACGTTTGGAGTGTCAGGGCCCACTCTGGGCCATGTGCACCGGAGGAGATGGGGCACCTCGGTCACAGATGATGAACTGCCTGTGACACCTGGAGACAGTACACATAAATCTTTCACATCCAAGGGCCTTGGGTTCCTTTTTTCTAAAAAAAAAAAGGTGTTACCCATGAAAGAGTCCACCCCGGGCTGTGACGCTCAAGTGAGCTCCTGGAATAAGCCCCTGCGAGCTCCTGGGGACTGCATGCGTGGGAGCCCAGCTCCCTCAGCCGAGGGGCCCTAAGAGCCTGTGCGGGGCCACAAGGACACCTCAGCCAGTGGCCTCCGGAAGCACATGGCTCCCTGGGCTCCTCCCTGCTCTGCAGTCATCAGTGGTTCCCACTGGCTCCCAGATGTATCCCCCGCCTCACGGTGGCCTGGAATCTACTGCACAGCCAGGCTCCTTCTCCCCACTGTGCACTTGTCCAGGGTCCCCAACCTTTTTCATGTCACACACATAGAAGACGATAAAAGGTATATGTGACACTGGGGTAAATGGAGGAGGCGGCAGAAACTGGGGTGATGACTGGGGGCTCTGTCCCCTGCCCACCACCCCAGACAGATGAGGACACCAAAGTCTTGGTTCTCCCTTACACTTTGGGTGTGGCATTTGGAAAGCACGGGTGGCCACTCACACTGGCCTTTCGGCTCCAGGGACACACGAAGCAAATTTCCTGACACCAGACATTTCGTAGGTGTGTTTCCTCTATTAAAGATGAGGCTCCACTCACCTTACATGCATACGTGTGTGTATGTGTGACACCTTCAGTTAGACGGGCCTTCTTCATCCCTCAGATTTCAGCCCAAGCACCCCCTCTTTAGAGCATTTTCCTGATCCCCCAACTTCTCTGCACTCTCTCAAAGCACTGCTTCCTGTCCCTCAAGGACTTGCCACACGTAGAACTTTAAAATTAATCAAGGAGAGGACGTCCACCTCTGGCCACATAAAGTTACTGATGCCAGAGCAGCTTCCCGCTGCGAACACCTATGAAATTGGACAGAATGGTGAGGGCCATGGTTTCCAGGCTGGAGCACAGGGGGACCGTACCCCTGAGTGGGGAGAAGCGTGCACTGGGAGTCCCACGGTCACTGGCATTCTGCCTGGGGCATTTCCTGGAGCCCCGCACAGTCCCCTAGGACTCTGTTCATGGGGTTCTCTTTTCCTAGATGATGTGGGGTGACTACTGACACAGAGAAGGGTGGTTTTGCTGCATGAGGGAGGCTGGGATTGGAGTTTGGGGGCAGAGTGCAGGAGAGAGGGAACTGCACAGAGAGCGAGCCTTGGAAGCCCACACAGGGCCCTCGGAAAGCCTTGCTGCACATTTGGGGACATAATCCACATGGTCTACAAGGACAGCTGTTGGAGAGATGCGAGCAGAGCTGATGCTCTGGGTGACACTGTGCTCGGACCCCTAGGAGCTCTGACCAGCATGGATGGAGGGACCCCCTGCAATTCCCAGGCATTGGCCAACAGCCCAAAGAGGCTGTGCCTTAGGAGGAGACTAAACCAGCCCTAGAGAAGGACCACTGTAAACCTCCCTAATAAAGCTTACAACCAGGCCTCAAAAATCAAACTGGCCTGCCAGTGAACCAGGGGCTTGTCAGAACAAAACCCAGCACTCTCTCAAGAAAGACGCCAAAATCCAGACTGTCAGCACCAGAGTATCCACAACGTCCAGCACACTGCAAAAATGACTCTGCGTGCAAATAATCAGGAAAATGTGACTATTAAAGGGTGGGGAGAGAAACAGTTAATAGGGACTCACCCTGAAAAGACCCAGATTTGGAACTCACAGCAAAGGCGCTGAAGCAGCTGATATAAATATATGTGAGCGCTCAGAGAGTTATGGTTGTAAATAATGAATAGATGGGAAGTGTCAACGAACAAATGGAACCTATAAGAGAGAATCAAAAGGAACTTCTAGGATTAAAGAGCTTGCTTCTGCAACGTAGCATTCGCTGGGCGGAGTTAACAGCGGTCTGAAAGAGGCTGGAGAGCCGCTGAACAGGAAGTTGGAGCAACAGGAAGTCTGCTGCCTGAAGAACAGACGGGAAAAGTCTTGAAAATCAAATGAACAGAGCCTGCACCACCAGTGGGAAAAGGCCAAGAGCTCTAACACATGTCTCTCTATGAGAGAAAATGGGCCAGAAACAGGAGGTTGAAGGACTCAGGAGCAGAAATTCCCCAGATTTTGTGAAGAACATAAAACTGACAGATTCAAGAATCTCGGCACACTCCAAGCAGAAGAAACACAAAGAAAACGACTCGTCGGCACAAATATGATCAAACCGCTGAGAGCCACAGAGGAAGAGGAACCCTTGCAAGCAGACTGCCCACCGGGGAGCAACACGGACGATATCCAGCTCCCGACCAGAAGTGATGGGGACACAAAGTGTGCAATTAAAAACACTGCCAACCCAGAATTCTATACCTAGTGACAATGCCCTTCAAAGCTGAGCTTGAGGAAAGGTCTTTACAGACTGAGAGACTCCATCACCTGCACCACAAGAAACAGGTAAGAAGGTTCTTTGGGAAGAAGGAATTGATTCTAGGAAGTTCCCATCTGAACCAGGCAGAAGGAGCACGGGGCAGAATAAATATGTAGGTGACCATAAAGGGCATGCACTTTTTCTTCTCTTAAATTTCTGAAAAGACACCATCTGCCTCCTGAGGGGATACACTGAGAAAGATACAACCACCCTCCTGGGGTGCGCCTGCCAGCATGCACGGCCCCGGTGAATCAACTAGCACATGGACGGCGCACCAGTGACAATGATGGTCCCTGATTTTGGTCATTGCACTGTGACTTTGTGAGAGCCTGTCCTCGTTCTTAAAAGATGCATACTGATGTATTGAGGGCAAAGGGCTCCAACTTATCCTCAAATAGTTCTGAAAAATAGGGCATATCCGTGCGTGTGTGTGTGCGCACGCGCATGTGTGCGTGTGTGCGTGTGTGTATGTGTGTGTGGCGTGCATGGGGGGGGGAGTGGAAGCACCGTGGTGTGCGGGAGCACCTTGTCTGTTCATGCAATTGTCTAACTATAAACTTAAAAGATTTTTAATGTGATCGTTTCAATCAAAGCTAATGATGAAGTTGTTTAATTTGCTTCTCCACTATGCAGTGAGTTCTGGGAAGCAGGGACCCAGCCCAGGGCGGCTTCTCGTCTGTCACAGGGCCTGCATTTGTTGGAGAAATGAGTTCGGTGCTGAGGAAGTTGCCTCACATTCCAGGTGGACCCTGGGAGCCTGGAGGCCTGGTCCCAATTCAGCTGCCCAGCGTCCAAGAGACCCTGCGCCTCTCACTGTGTCCCCCACTCCACTCCTCTATCTCCATCAGCCTCTGTCTGTCTCTCTGTCTCTGTCTGTCCATCTCTCTCTCTCTGTCTCTCTCTGTCTAGAAGACACGCTGCCATCTTGGGGACAGGACACATGACAGGCAGCAGTTGTCATGCACCTTTTTGGAAGACTATCAAAGCATAAGTGAGCCATCAGCAGACTTCTGGCCTCAAAGTTCTAAGTGAGGACAGCTTTACTCCTCGGGACACCAGGTGATCTCAGGGCTGAGCCAGGATGTCACTGCTCCAGGGACATGTATAAGCTGCCCCCAGAGTGTCCCCAGTACTGGCCAGGGGGTTAATCATCACCACGTGCTGCTGACTGGCTTGCGTGCCTGGTGTCTCCAGCGTGGCCGGGAGCCCTCTGGGGGAAGAGACCCCACCACCCATGTCCCTCACAGCCTCCTCCATCCCAGGGACAGTGTCAGGGCTCAGTGACCAGTGCTGTAAGAAGCCAGAGTGGCAGCCCCTGACTTCCTGGGCTGCACATGTTCTCACTCACGACCCCGCCTTTTGCTCGTGCCTGACTGGAAAGGAGGGTGGCCTGAGCGCCCTAAGGCTTTGCTGTGGACCACCAGGTGCCCCGCAGTATTGCCTGGCTCTCCTGTCTGCAGGGCGTTGGTGCCTTCTCTCGTCACCACCCTGGGGACAACTTGGAGCCAGGCCTGAGGAGCACAGGAAGGGCTCTGCAGCAGGCTGAGTCCTGATAGGAGGGGCTGCAGGGACGGGGTGAGGGGGGCTTGGTTCTGTTCAGCCCTTCCTGAGCCATGCAGCCCTGCAGAGCTCGCCTGCCTGTGGCACTGGGGCCCTTGGAATCCCTCGGGCTGACCTGCTGTGCCCAAGGGCAAGTTCCCACCTCTCCCAACCTCCCTCTCCCGTCCACAAAAGACACTCACCACGGGTGGTGGGAGTCAAAGAAAGGAGAGGACTGCAGTGTCATTAGCGCCTCCGCTGGTCATCGAGTGTGGGCGGGGGCAGGACATCTGTGATCTTCTCAGCAAAACGGTGGTGACACCATCACACGCGAGGAGGAAAGGATGAGTCCCTCCAGCAGGCGAGTGTCCCCGCCCTGCTGCTCTGGCCACCTGTCCGCACCACAACACCTGGCCTGGCCTGCAAGGAGCCAGGCAGAGGGGCTGCAGGCGGCCCTGAGCTTCGGGGTCACGGCGACTTAGTAAAACGTTCTCACCTGTTCTCCTGTCAATGTCTTCACTCCTTGGAGGGAAGGCCCCTGTCCTTGGAATCCCGGCTCCAGGCCATCTGGCTGTTGTCGGCTGCAGGGATCGGGGAGGAGGCGGGTGACAAGCAGCTGGCCCGAGGCTGAGGATCGCTCTGGGTCTCCTCTGACTGGTCTTCCCAGGACTACACGGTGCTAATTATTCTAGAGTTGGCTGGAACCCAGGGAGCTGCAGGCAGTGTGACCCCCCAAACACGACACTGGGAAGATGAATGACTCAGGGAGCATCGCTCTTAAATTCTGCTGGGAGAGAAGATTCCAGAATAAAGCTGGAGTCAGGCCCATTTGAGTCCCATCAGGAGGAAAGTCTCTCCAGGGACCCTCTTGTCAGGAAGAAGGATCGGCCCGATTCCAGGATTCCTATCTGAAGAGGGGTCTATCCCCCCACCCCAACTTGGCAATGGGCAGTGGGCACAGGCCAGTGACAGGTGGGTGGCTCTGGGCAGTGTGGCCCCCTGGCTGGAGACACACCTGCCCGTTGGTCTCTAGTACCTGAGAACTAACCACCCATGACCCCACTGACCTTGCACAGACCCCTCACCCCCAGAAGCCTCATGCCTCCACATTTGAGCGCATGGTCATCAGCACGCATCTGGGAAGGGCATGGACCAGCTTCAAGATCGCCACGCCCTGTACCTGCCTCAGAGCAGAGAGCCAGGCGCCTGCGGGGTCCCTCTCCGCCCTTCCAGCTGTGGGATTGGGTTGCGGGGAACTTCTCTCTGTATGTCACCTGTAAAGGAGAACAGCAAGGTGACACCCACCACGCTGGCTGCTTCTCTGGGAGGCAGAGAGTGCTTAGCCCATAACGAGCACGTGGTAAATGGCAGTCATTTCGAGTCAACACCAGTCATAAAAGTAAATGCAAGAGGCGTGGCACGAGCCTTGGCAGCTTGACCAGGGTGATGCCTGGGCCATCTCCAGGTAAATTGAACTGCTGGAGTCCAGTTGGTACTGAAGACCGAGACAAGCCGGAAGTATCTCATGGGCTGGAGGGATGGGACGTCTCAGCGGCATTTGATGATGTGCTAGAGAAAGCTGCGGAGGGACAGGTGAGCGAAGTGAGGGCATAAAGGAGGCTGCGGACCACGGGAGGGCCAGGTGAGGGCCAGGCCCCATGGGCAGCTCAGGCAGGTGCGGGCAAACGGCGAGCAGGCGGGGTCGTGCCCGCCACAGTGGCTGACCCCCCCGTGAGCCGCCTTCCTGGTGTGCAAGGTCTCGGCCACAGTCTCCGGTCCGGCTCTGGCTGACTCCCACACGCCGCCCAGAGTGGGGAGGGCTCCGTGGCCGTGCAGAAGGGATGCCAGCAGCACACATGTCACTCGTCTGTCACCAAGTCCTCAAAAGCATGCTGGTGAAGACCTACTCTGCGCTGGGCAGGAGACAGCCAGAGGCAAGGCACACACAGCCATCCTTACGACCCGACTGACCGCTGGGCCCAGTGCTCTAGGGGACACCGGCCGTGACGCAGGAGGTTTGAATGGTGCTGAAAGCTGACGGCCAGTAGTGGGTCCCCCGTAACTCCATTAGCCCCACGGGGAGCAGGGTGGGCAAGGCCGACTCCCACGGGGCTGGTGGGACCTGCACCCAGGCGCGCCCACTGATGGCCAGGGGCAGGCGTGACCAGGCCCAGGACCCTGGGTGGTACCAGCTGGGCTCGGGAGCTGTCTTCAGGATGTGGACCCTGGTGGCACACGTCAGCATTGTCCGCTGCTTAGGGAGGCACCCGAGCGGGTCCTAGCCAGTTAATGACTTGATTACAGGAAACAACACCCTGATAAGCCGATGCTGTTTCTCAAGGCTGTGGCTGAGAGTTTTCCTTTTATCTTAATTAGTTCTCCGGTGCAAAAAGCACAGTGAGTGACACTCCTTGGGAGCAGCGAGGACCCCATGATAGCCGCTGTGTTCTCAGAATCAGATGCTCTTTCTGCAGGCTCCATCCCTGTTGGCCATGTTCCTGCCGAGAGAGAGAGAGAGAGAGAGAGAGAGAGAGAGAGAGAGCCGGGGCCCTGAGGAGAGGTGAGACCTGGGCTCTAGGTGTCCTACCCCCACCCCTGGGCCCAGGTGGGCCATGTGCCCTCTCGGCTCCTCCCCGGGGCAGCCTTTTCCCTGGGCCTCAGTTCATCACCCAGAAAATGGGCTCCTTTGGATCCCAGTTTCCAGGAACTGTCGGAGGTGACCAGAGCAGCGCCTGCCTCTCCTGGCCTTGCAGCTTCTGAAGGCCGTGTGGTCTGACAGGGGCCAGGGCTCTGACTGCCCAGCGCCTCCTGGCCAGCTCCTTCAAGCCAGGGCTGCGTGGCCTGGGTGCAAACTCTGGGCACCAAGTCATGCTTTCTAAGAGCCAAATCAGACATTCATGATCTATTGGGTTGTCGAAAAAGTCATGACGCATGTTTGCGACAGATGGCACTAGTTCATTTTTGGAAGTACTAGAGTCATTCGCATCTATGTTATTGCTATGTCACTTGACAGCTGATGGTTCTAGCTTCATTCTAAAAAAAATTGAATGATTTGGTTGAGTTTTGGAAATTTTACAGCAAGTTGAAGATGGAAGACCAAGTTGTGCATTTTTGCCATATTTTACTGTTTTATCTCCATAAAGGGAAGAAGGCACGTCAAGCTTGTGAAAAGTTGCATAAAGTTTATGGTGACAATGCTCTACAAGAACGTCAGTGCCAATGATGGCTCATGAAATTCCGTGCTGGTGATTTTGATCTCAATGACGCTCCTCAGTCAGGGAGGCCCACCGAGGTTGATGACAACAAAATAAAGGCATTGATCGAGTCAAACCCATGTTACACAACACAAGAGATTGCAGAAGCATTGAACATCCATCATTCAAGCATTCATGACCACCTAAAGAAGCTGGGATACGTTAGCAAGCTCGATATTTGGGTTCCGCATGAACTCAAAGAAGTTCATTTGACGGCGCGTATAAACATCTGCAATATGCTCATTAAACGTGAGGAAAACGATCCTTTTTTTGAAGCGACTGATAACTGGTGATGAGAAGTGGACTGTTTACAACAATGTGGTGTGCGCAAACGGTCTTGGTCCCGACGTGATGATTCGCCTCAAACAACATCGAAAGCAAACATTCATCGGAGGAAGGTTATGCTCTCAGTGTGGTGGAATTTTAAAGGTGTGTTTTTCGAGCTTGTACCAAGAAACCAAACAATCAATTCGAATGTGTACTGTCGGCAACTGGACAGTTTGAATGAATCCATCATCCAGAAACATCCAGAGTTTATTAATTGTAAAGGAGTTGTGTTCCATCACGACAACGCGAGACAACACACAAGTTTGATCACCCATCAAAAATGATTGGAGCTTGGATGGGATGTGTTGCCACACCCACCATCCTCGCCTGACCTTGCGCTGTCAGACTTCCACTTGTTTCGCTCTCTTCAAAACTCCTTGCGTGGTACAACGGTCAAGTCAGATGAGGTTATAAATCAGCACCTTGTTCAGTTTTTCACAAATAAAGACAGGTCCTTCTATGAACAAGGAATTACGAAGCTCACTGAAAGATAGCAAAAGGTTATCAAACAAAACAGGCATTCATTAATTAATTGATCTTTGTTCTTTATATAAATACATCACCTTTGAAAAACATAGACAAAGTATGTCATGACTTTCCCGACAACCCAATAGTTCCCAAACATTCAAAATTGTGCATGGAGGGACCCAGTCACCCAGCAGCACTCTCAGGAAATTATCGTAGAACTAAACCAGCCAAGCAAGCAAAGACCTCACAGCAAGGACGGTTGCTGCTGTGCTGTGTATGAGAGGAAATGGAAAACAGCTTGTAGCCCTTTGACAGAGTGGGCGGTCTTGATCTCGAATGTCCATCCATGCTGGTGACTCCCAGCAGGGGGCCAGCAGGAGTGGGGACACAGCGGATGCCAACTGGGCACAAGGTCTGTGCCAAACCGTGTGCTCGACAGAGCTTTGTCTCCCTGAAGCCCAAGACCTGTGCCTTCTGAACGGGAAACGGAGGCTCAGGGGGCTCCCTGCCTCACCCCAGGTCACACCCAGCCTGATTCTTAGCAGTGACTCGGTATAACCAAGAAAGTGACCACAAGGTACAACATTTATGAATGTGGACGGGTGTCCACAGAACTCTAAGTGGAAAACAGCCGTTCACTCGAGTGTAAGCACAGACCCACCCAATTTGTGCAAATTGGCACATCTTTCAGCACAGAAATGGGTCGGGAGCTGGAGTGGGGGCAGGGTTCTTTCTCAGACTTTCTGGGTTTTCTGAACTTTTTTTTTGCGATAACTATGGATCAGTTTTATAACCAGAAGAAAACAATACAGCTATTTTAAGGCTGGAAATTGGCACCTCAGAGAAGGAGAGTGTGGCAGGCTGACATGAGTCACCAAACTTAGCTCCTGGCCCCAAGGGACCCAGAGTAACCAGACAGGCCAAGGACCACCCTGGCCTGGACTGATCAAGCCCTTACCAGGGGCAAGGACCACGGTGCCTCAGGGGAGGGGCCCAGGACGGAGGGGCCTGGGGGGGAACGGGGAGGGTGCCTGTGCCTGACGGCGATGAGACAGCTTTGTCACCAACATATGGGACATCCTTCTGCTCTCCCTGTCTGCTCTGCGCCAACAAAGAGAAATCAGCAGCCCACTCTTTAAAACACACTCACAAATGTAACACCTCTACCAGGGAGGGGTGGGGTGGGTGGGGAGTAAAGACACAGTGTCCCTTTTTGGAATAGCAACATGGGGAAGGCATGCAGACTGGCCTCTAAGGGAAGGCTCTGCCCAGCCGAGCAGTTGTCCTTCAGTTCCAGGCAGCGGCCTTGTTGAACGGCGGGGTCTGCGGCCATGGAAAGGGTCTGCATAAGCCCTCCACATGCCGTCGGGATGCGGCCCAGCAAGGAAATGAAGCACTGAGTTAACCAGCCTGGGTCAGGTGCTGGGGTCTGATGAGCGCTTTCTTCCTGTTTCACAAACACCCATCTCTGCTTCTGAGAAGAGCACACATCCCACCACCCGCCTTCCCGCCATCCCTCAGTGCAAGGTCTCACCCAACAATGAAGTGGGGAACACTTTTGACCTCATGTTTACCTGATGGATGGACAGGGCATGGAAAATGACGCAGGCGCCGCCGATGACGGCCCCAGACTGGCAGGTGAAGGCAGGAAATTAAACCAGCCTCCTTAGGTCATCCATCATTAGAACCTCATTCCCAGCCCCCTGCCCGGGTCAACCATCTCTCCCAGAGCCATCTATCAGCCCAGGTGGGCAGCCTCATCACAAAACAGCATCTCTCTCCAGGAAACCAGAATCAAGCAGATGCCAAAGCCTAGTGCCCGCTCACTCACTCAGAAACGCCCTTAAATGCTGCCCTAAACAAGGATTTAATGGAAGTGTAATAGGTATTTAACATGCTTAAAAGACAGAGCTCTCTTGGAACTAAGTGTCGTTTGAATAATTGCTTTGCTTTCTCAGTATGGCCCCACCCCACAGACAGGCGCTGACCTAGGCTAGGACAATTTTTCGATTGTCTGCTCATTTATGATAAATGCAAGAGGCAGAAACAGATCCCGTGCCCACCAGGTCCCGTTTTACAGTCCGCCTTCTGGGGCCTGGGGTTGAGGTGGAAGACCAGCCTCAGGTGGTGGGGGTCATGTGACCAGTTCTGGCCAATGAGATGGGAGCAGCCTTTCCAGGTGGAGGTGGCCCCTCCTGGCTGTGGGAAGGCCGCGGCTGGGTTACGGCGTGGGAGACAGTCACCCTGGAGAGCGAGCGGCCTGCGCCCAGAGCAGTCCGACTGTGGGAAATGAGCCTGCATGTGACACCCCCGAGGCCAGCGCAGGGTAACACAGCTCAGGTGAGTGACCTCAGGGGTCCCTACTGCGTGCAGGGCTGGGGCCTGGGGGCAGAGAAGAAGACGTGAGTCTTGCCTTGTTGGGCTATAGTGGAGGAGAACCTCAAAGCTTCCAGCTTTTCCACTTTGGAAGCAGGAGACTAGAGTCCAAGGAAGGAAGGTCCCCCTCGGGGAACCAGCAGCAGAACCCCAACTGTCACCTGCTTCATCCAGAACCCCAGTCTCCCAACAGCCCCCAGGGTTTAGGGCAGGTTAGGGGGGTTCTTAGGGGGTGAGGTGGCTCAGATGGAGCCACGGGGGACATGGACCAGCTGGGGTCAGAGGCAAAAAGTCCCTCCCGGCTTCCCTTTCTGGCTATTATCCATGTCGTCTCCCCCTGAAGGCGCCACTGAGGCCGGGACTTCTATGAGCAGCCTTGTCACCGTCACAAACACCCATCGTCTGATGTGCAGTAGATGCTGTGGTAGGCGGGGGAGGGGCCGATGGGGTTTGTCAAGGGTGACACGTCTCCCAGCAAGCACTGATGGACGGCCCGCTATACGCACAGGGCTCGGCGCCCCTGAACACCGAAATTATTCTGAAGCCAGGCTAAAAGGCAAGAGTGACAGACCTTTTATCTGGGGAGGAGGGATGGGGCCTGAGTTTAGGCTTCTACTATTCATAACTTCTCATCTTCTCGGGGTTCCGAAAGCCTCGGCCCATCACGTGCCCAGGGCTGGGAGGGCGTGGAGGGCACGCTGGTCAGACCTCCTCCCACCTTGTGATTCTGTATTTCCGGAAGCAGGGCCCCCGCCAGCTCCCGGGCACCTCTGGAGACAGGTCGCTCGCCTGCTCCAGCGGCAGCCCGGCTGCTTTGGGCCACCTGGAGCGCTCAGTGGTACGTCCCGCTGGGACATCGAAACCCAGGCATCAGGAGGGCGGTGAGTGCCCTGACGGGGTGTAGGGTCCACGAGGGGCTTGTCCGGGCTGCAGTCAGGAAGCGGGGGAGCAGCCTGACCTTGAGGACACTCCCAGTGCGTCCTTCCCAGGCCCAGGGTGGCTTCTCACCTCTTTTCTTGAAGAAACGCGTGTGGGGGACTCAGCGTCCCCACTCTCCCCATGCAGAGTCCAGGGCTGGGGAAGCCATCAGCCCTCCCCTGCCCCCGGAACCTTGCCACGGCCCCTGGGAGGCACCACTTCCCTTGTGAGACCTCAGTCCCCATCCATCCTCCCCAAACGTCAAAGCCACACAATAGAGGTCAATCAGGGTCTCCCTGTGTCTTCCAGAGCCCATGGTGGGGGGGCTCCCTTCTGAAATGCGTTTGTTCCTCCTGCATGAGCCCCGCCCCCCAGATTTCCGTGCTTTTAAGGAGGCTTTATCCTTCCTCACATGTAACATCTTTGTCAGTTTTCAATGTGAAGAATAAAAAATTACAGAGGTGTTGACAGGCTGGTTAAAAATAGTCCCATCTATTAAAAGGTGAAAACGTAGTGAGAAATGCAGGGGCCTGGAGGTGGGGTGATGCATCTGGCCTCTGTCCCCCCACCACCACCACCGCTTTCTGGGACAGCCAGCCCTCCCTGGACTCAGGGTGCCCGGCCACACGCCCTCACCTACCTCCCAGCCATGCAGGCCGGCAGATGGACGACCGCATCAGACCAGGAGGGGTGCCAGTTCACCCTTCAATCAGAATATCTTGACACGCGTCAGTTTTTAAGTCAAGGAATGTGACTTCCCAAATGAATCGGCCTTTGTTAGGTACCGTCTATCGCTTTCAAAACCAAGTAGCCCCAGTTCCAAATACGTGCCGCACACTTGGACCGACCCTGCGATCTGAGCATCGGTAGCCCATTCTCTTTGTGGAGAAACTGTCGTCTCTCACGCCAAGGTCAATGCCAGCCAGGCCATCCTGAAGGGAGTCCAGGACTGCAGTGCCAGCACGGGGAGAGGACTGCCCCACACAGGCCCGAACTGCAGGGGCCACGGACAACACCGGACAGCCCAGCAGTCTGAGCAGCAGCCTAGGGGGTGGGGGTGGGGGTGAGGGTGGGGGTGGGGAATGTTAAGCCCAGCCCCCGAGCCCTGACCGCTGCAGTCAGAGGCGGACCCCGGGTTTCCGGTGCCAGCCTCACCTTTATCGGCCGTTATGAGTCATCATAGTGAGTGTTTTTTGAACCCTCGGGGGCCCTGGGCTAGGGTCATTCCCGTGTGCTGCAGCCACAGCATGTGAGGCTGGGGGCCAAGGCCTGGCGGGCTGTGGGAAGTCGGGGTGTGTTTGCAGGAAGAGCACTGAGCCCTCCACACAGTCGCTCTGACCAGGGGCACTCAAGCTCCGGGGGTCACAGTGGACACAAGGGAAGCCGGGCACCCACGGTCCCAGAGACCCGCACGGTTTCCCGTGTGTGCACGGCCCCCATACACCCTCTCGCCTGCCTTCCAGGCTCCGGTTCCTGCGGCTGGTCCCACTCAGTTCTCCGCGGGGCGCAGCCCTCCTTCCCACCGGCTGCAGGGAAAGCTGGAGAGAGGGGATCAGGCTGCAAGGAGCCTGGACCCGACGCCTGCAACGGGCACTTGAGCTCCACTTAGCTGCCAGCTGTTTAAAAATGGAAGGAAGAGATTAAAAAATGAGCGATCGAAATGGCTTTGAGTAAAAGCAACAGCGGCCCAAACGCGCAGACTAATTCAATTTCCTCCAGTGGCTCCAAAGGGAGCAGGCTGAGAGCGGAGCTGCTCGGTGAAGGCAGCAGGGGCTGGAGTGCGGGGAGCACGATACCTGCCTTCCCCAGCCGGCTGCTGGTAAGTCCCGACTGCATCCAACACGCACCCCAGTGTGGCTCTGAGCGGCGCCTCAGTGTCTGCTCGGGAATCACCGGAGAGCAACATGTAGAAGAGGGAAACGCACACCTTGGCTGAGCCAGTGCGATACTCACTCCTGGGCTCCTGGGCTGATGATCGTTAGCAAGGTCACGAGAGCACCTCGGAGCCATGGCCGCCGCCCTGCAGCCTGCTGGGGGCTCAGCCTCCACACCCCTTCCGACTGACCTTCACAGCGACCCTGGTAGTTATCTTTGCTGCCAACGAGTGAGACAAGTGACTCCCGGATCTTAGCCACGGAAGACAACCAAAAACACTATCTATCTCCATTTCTGTGGGTCAGGAACTGGGGGTGGCCTACTGGGTGGTCTTGGCTCAGCGTCTCTCGGGAGGTGGCAGTTAAGCTGGGAGCCGGGCTGCCTCATCGGAAGGCTTGCATGGGGCTGGAGAAGTCACTCCCAACCAGCTCCTGTGGCTTCACCACGTGCGCCTCTCTGTGGGCTGCTATGACAGCATGGCGCTGGCCTGCGCGAGCACGTGACATCTGAGAGAGACAGATGGGCACTCAAGACAGAAGCTGCAGTGACTTTTGTAACCTAATCTCGGGAGTGAAGCAACACCCCTCTGCAGACTGCTGTGGGTCACTCAGACCAACCTGGTGCAGTGTGGGCAGGGACCCACCCAAAGGACCCACCCAGAGGCGGGGTCACTAGGGCCATCTTGGAGGCTGGTTTCTACATGGTTGCCCCATTTTACAGATGAGCAAACTGAGGCTCAGGCCATGTAGGTTGCTGGCCTGAGCTCATGCAGCCAGTGAGGCAGGGGCAGGATGGGGCCCTTGGACTCTCGTGGGTCATGGGGGCGAGTTCTAGCCCTGAAACTGCTGCTCACTGGAACATGTGACCTTGAGAGAGTCACTCAGTGACCTGGGCTTCAGTTTCTCCATCTCTCCAAAAGAGACAGTGATCCCTGTGCTCTGAGGTCCCCACTGTCCTAAAGGTGACATGGGCAGTGGACAGGAAGTTTAGGGACAGAGCTGAACAAGTCCCCCCAATCTGAGGAGGCCAAGGGGCCAGGCTGGGATGGAGGACTCAGCCTGGGAGCCCGCACTCACCCCTCCACAGGCCTGCATGGCGGGTAGGGAGATGGAGGAAGCCAGCCCACTCACTGGTCAGGGCGGAGCTGGAGGGCAGACCATGTGGCCTTCATGTCCCCAAGGCCTTCACTGCAGGACCCACCCCCGTGGATGTGGGGAGTGTGACAGTAAGAATAACAAGGGCAGTGGTGAGGCTTGTTGTGGGCAAGCTGGGCTCTATCTCCTCCAACCTCGCTGCCGCCACCCAAGGCAGATGTCATTGTCATTACCCCACTGAGGACAGTGGACACCAAAGGTGAGTGACTCCCCAAAGTGGGAGAGCTAGAGGTGAACCTGGTCCCACGCCCCCCCGCCCCGCCTCCACTCGGAGGGCACACCCCCTCCCTGACGTCCCCAGGGAGCCCTCTGCACATGTCCGTAAGGAGCATGTTAGGTGGGCAAGCAGCTGCTGAGACAGACAATCCCTGAGTCTCAGAGGCTCAGAACGAAGTTCATTCTCACACACCGGCCAGTGTGGGTGGTCCGGGCGGCAGCTCAGATGAGTGTCCTTCCTCATGACTGATCCGCCCTGACACCTCGGGCTCCCTTGACCCAGGCCCGATGGGACAGAGAGCTGTCGGCCAGCCAGCTGCAGGGTACCTGCAAACGGAGTCACTTCAGCCCTCATCCCACTGGTCAGAAAATGGACACATGGCCCCTCCTGACCCCAAGGAGTGAGTGTGGTCCAACTGTGCATCTGGGAAGGAAAGGAAACACAGCTTGAAGTACTCGGCAGCCTGTAGCACCCAGGGTTTGAGTTCCTACCCAAGGGTCCCTTGGGGTCCCCGTCCCAGTGAGCAGCAGCAGCAGGACCAGAACCGGCCCCCCACAACTCACAAGGCTCAAAGGTCTTCGGGTCGGACTGTGGTACAGATGGCAGGCACTTGCCAAATCGGATTGGAGTTGAGTTTCTCCAAAAGACAAGGCCCAGGTTCCTGTGCCAAACTGACACTGTGGTCTTGTTGGGGAAACTGAGGCAGCTGACCTCACCCGGTCCACGGTAGCAGGCTTTCCCCCAAGTTCTCCACCCAGATGTTTACATGTGAGAACTCAACTGACCCAACACCAGGGAGGCCGACGTTGTTCGCTCCACTTTACAAGAGAAAACTGAGGCTCACCAGCCTAGTTGCAACAAGGAGCCAGGGCGAGCTTTTAACCACAAGTCAGATCACTTCCCAGTTTAACTCAAAACCCACCAACGGCTCTGGTATCACACAGAGTCAGGCCACAGTCCTGCCCTTGAGGCCCCGAGAGCTGCCCCCTCTGGCTCCTTGACTTTCTCGCCCACTCCTCACTCTCCCCTGCCCATCCCGCCATGTTCTTGACCTCTTTGCTGCTCCCCAGCATGTCAAGCTGATTGTCACCACAGGACCTTTGCACGCGCTGCTCCCTCTGACAATGTTCTCTCAGATAGCTGCACGGCCCCTCCCTCACCCCACAAGTCTCAGCTCAAATGCCCCCCACCCATGATATCTGCCCTGACCTCCTATTTAAAATTAGGTGCCCCTCACCTCCAGCACTCCCACCTCTCTTTGCACTCAATACAACATGCTCTGTATGTACTAGCATATGTTGGGTACTGCTTTTCATTAGTGCCCCATCTCTCTTTGAGCATGAAATCCACAACGGGGGGTTCTTTGCCTGCCCTGGTGACCATGCTCCCCCCAGCACCTGGCACAGACGGTGTGCCTATGGACAGTGTCAACATGTACATGCATGTACAGAGCACCCTGTCTCCATCACCGCCTCTGTGCAGCCCATCTGGACTGACCACAGGACCACAGCTCATGGCTACCCGCACCACAGTAGAGCGGGTGGACTTCCCACCCCATCAACCTGTTTCACCCTCTGCCACCCACTCTGCACCCTGGAGGCTGAGCTGCTCTCCAGGCTCACTCGCCCCTGAGAGAGGCACTGACACCTAGCGCCCTGGTCTTCAAATCCTGGCCAAGGTCCTTGGGAGACTGGCCTGCTGCCGGAATTCTCCTTCTAAACAGCTCTGTGTTGACAGCCCGTTCCTGGAGTGACTGGCAGGGGGCTTCACCCCCCAAGCCTTTCTCCTTAAACAAGTGACTGCTGAATGGCCAGGCTGGGCTGTCACGTGGCTCTCTGGTCCTCCAGGCAGCTCAGCATGTCACCAATCTTGTTCAAATAACAATATTTGCAATTGAGAAGGGGTGCAGGTGGGCTGTGCTGGCCCACGGGACCTGAGAGCAAGATGGAGGTAATGAGCCACCTCGGACTCCAAGTGGATCAGGGCGGCCGCACCTCCACCATTTTCACAGCGGCCCCTCATGAGCTCTCGGTCCTGCTGGACATGAACATGGGGACGTGAAGAGAACGTCCTTCCTTGGCCCCATAAATGGCACCTCCACAGTGAGCTACACTTAGACACATCACTGTCACCTGGGACAAATAAGCATCTTCCTCCTGCTTCAAGGACGCTAGGATTCAGGCAAATGCAGTCCCCAGGTGGAGGCGGCACCTTTCTGGATCCGTGACGTGGACACTGCTCAGCCACACCTGCTCAGGACCACTCACAAGCGGGATGTCGGAGGACCCAGTGACCTGTGCCGCACAGCCCCTTCCAGTGGGAAGGTCATCTCAGGGCAGCAGGGGTGGAGGACAGCCAGGGTCCTGTGAGCTGCTGCCCTCACAGAGCTTCCCCCAGACCTGCAGGGGCCCCAGGAGGACAGGTTCTGGGCTGAAAAAGGATGGGCCTCTACTTGGGGCCACAGAGCCTGCCCCAGAGGGGCCAGGGGTGCAGGCAGGACAGGGGGACATGGCCAGTGCCAGCTGCAGCTCCTTCCTCCTGCCTCTGCCCCACTCTCTGCCATCAGTGTCTCCAGCGGAAAGGCTCAGTGCCCGGCCTGGCGATGTCGGGGGGCTGAGGGAGGGGGCCTGAGCTGCGTTGCTCCAGCACCTCCCCGGTGCCAGGGCGCCAGCCTGTGGAGGCCCCCTCTGTCCACCTGATCCCTCCGCCTCCTGCTCAGCTCAGCTGAGTGCAGCCTGTCACATCAGGACGTCTTCATTTTGCTTCCGATGATGACTTCATTGGTGTGTTCTCACCCAGACAGCCCAGGAGTGGAATCTAAAATCAGACCCCGCCTGGGTTCCTCTGCCTGTGGAGCGATTGGGCCATGGGAGGGCATTTTATCCCAGAATCAGGAACACCCCAGAGACATATCCTAAGGAGAGAACATTGGGTCAAGGCCGGGATGCTGGCTCCAGGCAAGTGCCTTCTCCTCTGTCCTCGCTTGCTTCTCTGTAACTTGAGGTAATGGTTATCCTCAAGGGCAGCAGGGAGGCCTGGTGAGATGGCCTGGGAGCCCGACGCAGCCCGGGGGTCGGTGGGCTCAGGGCTCCCCCAGTCCTATAATGAAGGGATGTGGGAGCACCTCCTGTCAGACACTCAGCTGGTTTGCAGAGACCCTAAGGAACTCTCCTCTCCTGCTGGACTTCGGGGAATCCGGCGTTTCCCAAGTCCTTGTGACCAGAGTCACTTGTAGGCATGACCTTGCATCAGTGAGGCTGGGTCAGGTTACGTCACAGTGCAAACAGCCCCCAAATCCCTGTGGCTTTGCAAGTAAAAGCTTATCCCGGGGACGTGCTTGTGCAGCGTGGGTGACATAGGAGCTCTGCCTGCCAAACCCGGGCACAGAGGCTCCCTCCCTGCTCACTCTCCTCGGTCCTAGGTGAGGGCCAGGAACAAGGCAAACGGGCCAGGCCACCCGCTTTTCAGGTGGCCTTCCGGAAGTAACTGCCTCCCCCTGCTGGTGTCTCATTGGCCAGAGCAAGGTGCGTGGCCACGCCTACCCAAAGGCAGTGGGCGGGGCTTACCTGTGCCCGGAGAAGGAGATGGCTCCACAAGGCAACTTGGGGAAATGCTGCCTTTCTTTCTTAACGACTCCGAAAGGGAGAAATGTCCTCCTCCACGATTTAAACCCAGCATGTCAGGGGACCACTCACCCAACGTGAAAATACACGGCGCTGCTTTCCTGTTGTTCCTCAGACACACATTTCTGCGTGTCACGTTTTGGAGTCTCGTATTTACTCCTATGGAAACTGTTCCCAGCCAAGGGTGACATTTGGGTGCTGAGTCATTGTTTCAGTTCACCGTGACATCCCACAAAAGACGGAAAACGGTAAACTGATATCGTGGACCATGAGTTTCACTCATGTTTCCTGGAGGCCATTTTTACATTAATGATTAGCGTGAAGTAGAAACAAGCAGAACACAGGTGCGTCCTCTCCCCCGGGGGGCAGGGCAGGTTGCCCCCTTCAAGTGTGCAGACTGGGGAGGTCAGGCAGGGCGCTGGGCCCCCACACCGCTGCTGCCACCGGCCGCCTCCCAGGCCCCGGTCCCTCTGTGGTCCTGTGAGTCCGGCAGGGAAACCCCCGAGGTTCCTCTGATTTACCCGGCGACCTCGTGCTGCCTCGGTTTCCCGTCTGTGAAGTGGGGACGGCGGTGCTTGTCCTTGTGCCCCTCCCTCTCTCTCTCCATCGTCGAGACCCTTCTCACCCTCGGCATGCACCCTGTGAAGACACCCTCACTGCCTGTCCTTGCTCGACCTTTTAGACTCAGGCCAGGGTCTCATCCTGGGACGTGAGAGGCAGGGCCAGGGCCCTGGTTACAAACATCTCATCACTGAGGCCAGCTGGGCCATCTGTGCCCTGAGAGGTATGGCCACCCCTCCCGGGGTGAGCGTGTAGGTCACAAACTCTGCTCTCTGGAGCTAGGTCCCTGTCCACTTCTTTCAGAGCGTCTGCCCGGGGCCCGTACCCCACTCCCCACCACCTCCCCAGGATGAAGCCGGCATCTGGTTCATGTCTGCACCCCTCTGAGCACCCCCTGTCCCTGGCACACCAGAGGCAGTAAGCGCATACGTGCTGGTTGGGTCTCTAGGTGGCCCTGCAGCCACACTCCTACCAAGGGTACGCCCTTGGCACAGAAACCCCTGGATTCCCAGACACCCTGGTCCACATGCCACCAAAGAAGTCATCCCATCTGATGAAAGGAACTCGGAGGCCTGGCAACGCTGGGCGGGAGCAAAGCAGGGCTGGAGGCAGGCACTGCAGTCCATAACTCACAGGCCACTAAATCAATTACCATGGCAGAAGCATGGAGGGCAGAGCCCGTCTCCTGGAAACCACCTCCAGTTTACCCAGCACTTGGATTTGCGAAAATATTAAACGTGTTAGGAGGAAAATGAAAAAAGCCAGACAAGACGCGATTCAGCCTGGCTGGGGGCATAGCAGGGGACAGCAGATGCAATCCGCCTGGCCTCGTCTGGCCCGAGATTAATGACAGGAAGGTCTGGAGGGGAGCAGTCTCCAATGCCGGCCTGCTGTCAAAGCCGGTAAAATACGGTCTTCTGTAATCCGTGTACTTGCCATGTAAATCAGTGTCCTGAAAGGGCTTTTACATGTGTCTTGGCTTCCATGCAGAAAACCAAGAGCGCCCGACAGAAAGAGCCATTCATCATCCCAAGGAATGGATTTTCTGGGCAGCCCAGAGTCGCCGCTGCGGTCTCCAAGGCCAAACACGGCTGCCTTCCGGTTAGCTGGGCTGAGCTGTGGGACGTCGGAATTAGTACGGATGGCTGGCCTCGCAGGGCACAGCTGCTGTGAGGGAAGGACTGCCTCCCCCACCCCAGCTCAGAAGCATGGATTTCCCCCCAGTGGTGAAGGGAACTGGGGGTCAGTGGAATTACCCCTGAGATGTAATTAGCATGTCTGCAGGAGAGCTCAGCTTCTTAACTCCATCTTCCGGCAGGTTCTGTAGACGGGACGAGGAAGGCTGATTGCTGAGAGCCGCTTGGGTGTGGGCATCGATGAGTCATTGAGCTTCTAATAGACCAGAGTCTTGAACTACAGAGAAATTTTGTAATTGGCCTCCCTAAAAGGCTACAATTCCCTGGCTGGCTTCCCAGGAAAGTTGGCAGAGTCCGGCGTAAAGATGGAGGAGGTGGCCATTGCTGACACACGGGCCAGCGCTCCTCCTGCCCAGGGAAGCCATCGCTAAGTGACCTGCCGCCCCTTCCTGCTGAGGCCAGCACGAACGGCAGGACGCTACTCCACACAGCTCTGCCGTTGCCAGCAGCAGAAGTCACACAAGCTCAAACGACAGTGGACAGAGGATCTGCTGGCAGGACGTGGGCAGCTCACAGCATCCAAGGAACGCTGGAGAGCCGGGCTTAGAGAGGTCAGGAGCAGGGACCACCCACCCAGGCTCTCCAGGGCAGGGGTCCCTGCTGAGACACCCGCTCCATTCACCGCCAGCCTTTGCTTCTGTCCACTCCAGCCTCAGGCTCAGGGGAGGAGAATGTGGTCAGCCTAGCTTGGACCATGTGTTCACCCCGGCCGGGCAAGGGCAGCATCTTGACCAGCAGTCCCCACAAGATGGACTCCCGAGGGAAAAAGCATCTCAAGGATGCTGCCACCAGTGGAAGGAAAATGGGGGCTGAGCAGATGGACGCAGCCGGCCTCTCCCTCGGCCCCTCCGTGTAGCCCCTGCCTGGCTCCCGGCATTAAGCAAAGCCTCTGTGGCCTCCTGGCCTAGGCCAGTGCTCCGGCTGCTGACAGCACAGGTGAAAGGAGCCACGTGATGGACGTCCACTTCCGGGTGTAAGGGGGACGGGAGAAAGCGATGCGGGAGCCTCATCTGCTAGAGTGGGCACCACACTTCGTGAGCTCAGGTCTAGGTCTGCAGGGAGCCCCCCCCCCACGTCTGGTTCAGATGGTTCGGTCTGGGGCTTTGGCCCTGCTCCTTGGGCGCGATCCATTTCCCCACGAAGCCCTGCAGACGTTGGAGAGCACGTCCTCCTCCTGTGTTCTCACAGAGCCCGGCCCAGCCCTGCCCTGTGCCATTCTGGTGATTGACAATCACCAGATCACAATACTGTGCAATGTATATATATTTACAATGTACAATTATTCATCAATTGTAATAAATGTAGCACATAACACATGGTGTTAATAACAGGGACGGGGTGGAGAGACGGGGCGGAGAGACGGGGCGGAGAGACAGTTCTGTGTGATGCTAGAATGGGGGCCATCAGACATCTGTCCAAACCCACAGACTGGACAACACCAAGGGAAGCCTAATGTCCACTGTGGACTCAGGGTGATAATCACGTGTCAGTGTAGGTCCATCCACTGTAACAAATGCCCACCCTGGTGGGGGTGCTGACACCGGGGGAGGCCGTGCATGTGTGGGGGCAGGAGACATATGGGACATCTCTGTACCTTCTGCTCGATTTTGCTGTGAACTAAAACTGCTCTAAAAAATAAAGCCTAATTTTTTAAAAAGTGAGGGGGAAAAGTTCCAGCAAAGCAAAGTTTTTTAAAAATAATAAATAGGGAAACTGTGGGTAGGGCGGTATATGGGAACTGTACTATCTGCTCGATTTTTCTATAAACCTAAAACTGCTCTAAAAAAAGGATCTATTAATTAAAGGAGGGGAAAAAAGGCAGTTAGAAGAGCTGTTCAGAGCCTGGGTGACTTTTTTTTCCCAACCAAACTCGGCAGCTTGCGGCAGGTCTGACAGGAGCCCTACGAAAACTGCAAAACCACTTAGTAAGCCTTAACCCTTAGCTACTCTGTTTTGCTTTGTTTTCTGCTTAATTTCAAAGTGGGAGGGGACCCTGGTCCACAGATGTAACCGTGACCCTGAGCTTGGCATCAGGCCCGCTGTGCGTTTCTTCACGTTCCTGTAAATGAGTGTGTCACTCAGCAGTGTAGAGATTTGTTCCGTTTGTTCAAAAGCTGTACGGAAATTGCCCTGCTCTGTGTGTCTGCTCCTGTAGCATCTCTCTGTCACTGAACCACCGCGCTGGGGTTGTCCCATGTTGCTGAGGACATTTGTGTGGTGTTCCAGCCTATGAATGCAGGGACCTTAGCCAGCCATGTATTTTCTTGATGAGCAAAACAGCTGGGGAGAGGAGACACCCTTCTACTCCAGCCCAAGAGCTAGGACAGAGGAGGCCTTGGGTTCCAAGCTTGAGTGTGTCTACATGCGAGTGCACACACGCACACACATGCACACACACATGCGCGCGCACACACACACACACACGCACACAAACACACAAACACGCACATACACACACACTCCGAGGGACGCCTGCGGGAGTGGACCAGTCTGGCTTTGATCAGAGAAGGTGCCTCCTGCGTCGGCCTTTTGAGCCCAACATCTTCCATGTGAAAAGTAGGCCGGCGGTGCTTTCCAGTCTGCGGTGTACTTACAGAGCGTGGAGCCACACTGGAGCAGAGCAGCGTGCACACGTGACCCCACGGCAGCACCTGTCCACTAAGCGTTAATGTCACCATTCCACAGGGAGCCCTTTCCCACAGCCCCCGCGCCCCACAGGCAGGCCTGTGGGAGGGGCAGAGCGTGTCCTCAGGACAGAGCTAGTCCGGCAGAGACACTGGCCCTAGTCACCATGGCAACAACAGGCGTGGCCCTGCCTGTAGGAGTGCTTACTAAGGGCTCCATGCCAGGTCCTTCCAGGCTGGATCAGCAGGCTGCCATCCCAGGGGGTGGGCGCTATCGACCTGCTCTGGCCCCACGCTTGCTCAAGGTCACACGCTGAGGTAGGGATGGAAGCCCACTTCTGACTCAGAACCTGTGCTGAGAACTGGGCTGAACCAGGGTGAGGCAGGAGAGGCCTCTGGGCCGACCCTGAGAGTGGGCACCCCCTGGCCGCGTATACCCTGGCACTGCCTGCCCCCTAACAGCCATGGGAAGGGGCTGCCAGGGCCGGGTCCTGGCCATGGGCCATGGCCTCTGACTCCCCCACTTCTGAGTCTGCCCTGCACCCTACACACCTCCTCTGGCCCTGGAAGCACATCCTATAACTGCCCATCCAGGCCCATCCCACTGCCCATGGGGAAAGTTGGCCCTGCTGGGTGTCTAAGGCGCAGCCTAATGAGCTTGGGGAGCCGGGGCCACACCCAGACCCCTGCAGGGCCTCTCTCACCACATCTAGCTCCCCTGTTGCCCCCACGCCTGGACCCTGCCTTAGCTGGCAGGACTGTGAGCTCAGGAGGAAGGGGAGGTCTACCCCCTTGACCCCTCAGCCTACGGGGCCTTGCAGGCTTGCGCTTACTCGGGGCTGCGTTTTAAAAACAGCAGGGCAGCACAGCAGAGCTCTCTCCGCTGTCCTTCCTGGTCCTTGAACCCCCAGTGGGCACAGCTAAGCCCTCTGGTCCCAGCACCGCTGAGGAGGGTCCACCTGTAAGCAGGATCAGGTTACCTGGCACCTGAGGCCTTGGGGCACCAGCCAGGTGGGGGGCGTTCTCTGAGCCCCGGGGGGACAGAATCAGAGCAGCTCGGGGCTGGGCAGGGGCCTCCACCAGCCCCTCACCCCCTTTCCCAAAGCCATTGCCAAGTCAGAAGAGGGTCCTGCATGGTGGAAGCGATGGTGGCCCAATCCACTGGAGGCAGAGGCCCCGCCCACCCTCGCCTCCCTCCATGACCTGTCCCGTGGCCACCACCCTGCTCCCTGCAGCACAGGGCCCGCTTGGTGGCCTTTGGAGGCGGGGAAGAGCAGAGCTCACGCTTGTCCCTTCCGGCCCCCACCTGGTTTCCTTCCTTTCCCCTCATTAATCTCCCCCCGCAGATGCTCCCTAGCCCACCTTCACCTGCCACAGAAGGCCTTCCAAGGTCCTGCTGTTTAAGCTGTTAGGGTGGGTTTGGGGGAGCGTGGTGCCTCAGTGTCAGCGACAAGGCCCTGGTGATGAAAGGGGCATATGTGAGCAGAAGAATTGTCCCCTGGTGTTCATTTTTATGTGAAATTGCATATGCACCAGCTTAATGCACTAATGTCAGAGCAAATAAATATACGCAGCAGAAACACCCCCTCCCCGCCGTCTCACTCGGCCCGGTGGCTTCACTCCTGGGCTCCCACCATCTTTAATCTTACTGATTCATTTTCCTGCCTTTGATGTGGCATATTAATGTTAGGTCAAAAAGTATTTCATCAGTTATTCTGAAGGTCTTATTTCATTTTTATTCAAGAATGTATAATCCTGAGAAAAAATAATTCCATATGATATCAACCGTGTAGCTCTGACCTGAATTCACAGGATCATGAAATCTCAAAACTAGAAAGAGAGGTTAGGACTAGCCCTCTCATTTCATAGATGGGGAAACTGAGGCCCAGAAAGAAGGAAGGACCATGGCCTCCTGCCCTTCCTGTCAGGGAGTCTGTACCAAAGCCAGGCCTCGCACCTTGCTTTCCCAACAACCATCCCAGAACCCTCAAATGCCAGGTGGGCACAGAAGGGTTTACCTTGGTCATCTCATAAGAGGGCAAGCTCCCTAGCCTGGAGGTGATTTGGCAGACCAGGCAGCTACCACTCAGAGGTGCTGCAATAATCATAACCACTGCTATCTACTGAGCATTCCTAGGGCCCGGTCCTGTGCTGAGCAATACTTTACAGCATCACCTCATCAAATCCTCAGCTAATGTGCTTGTTCCTGTTCTACAGGTGGGGAAACTGAGGCACCGAGCCTTTTGGAAACTCACCAAGGCAACACAGGTAGTGAGTGAGCTGTTAGGATTTGCCCCACGCTCACTGGTTCCCACGCTTGCTCTGTTAGCCAGGACCCTGCACTGCCCGAGGGCGGCGATGGCCCTGGGCAGCCAGAGTACAGCTTCTAAGGCCCCACACACCTCTGCGAGCCCACGAACAACCTGAACGTGTCACTAGGGCTCTTCAGGACAGCCATGAAGGGCCGTTGTGTGAGTCATCGATTGCCCCAGGACCTCAGGGCACGGGGCCCTTGGGGAAACGTAGAGCCAGCCTTTGATACTGACAAATAGGACTGGGCGGGGCCTTGAGGGTGTGAGTGCTGGCTCCGTGCCCCCAGCGCTTAGCTCTCCTTGCATGTTGAATGATAGACGGCATCTCCTTCAGATACAGGCTCTGCAGGGGAAGGGCATGGGGCAGGCGTCCATGGGTCTCACGGAAGACATGGAAGGCTGGGGGCCCCAGGCCCACTTTCTGGAGGGAGCTGTCCCTTCTGGTGGGAGCAAGCAGCCACTCAGAGCGGGCAGCCCTGATGGGAGGGCCTGGCGGTCCGACATGCTCAGGCCACTGTATCCCTGACAAATGGGGTCAGCACATTGACTGTGACATAATGCCTTCTTGGGGTGCAACCTGATCCTGGCAGAGCCTGGGTGGGGGAGCCTGTGGCTGCTGGGCGCGGTGCCACCCTGGAGAGCTAAGTATCTTCTGTGGGGAAGAGAGGGCTTTTTCAGTGACTGGTGTGAGGGGCCAAGGAGGAGGGGACTGCGCCCCGGGCATGGCCCTTCCCCCCACCCCTGGTGTGGGGTTACAGGCAGATCTGGGGGGCCCAGGATCCTCAAATTCTTCTTTCCCACCCTAAAGCATTCACTCATCCTCCAACGCAAATGCTCATCTCCCCTGGACCTGCCCCCTGAACAGCAAGCCATTCACTCATTCATTCATTCATTCACTCATTCACTCTATCCACAAAGTACCAGGCTCTGTGCCCAGCACTGTGAGGTCAACACTCGTGGCCTCTGCCCTCGTGGCACTAGCTGTCCTGCGTCTGGGTGTCAGACAACGACCACAGCCAGGCCACAGCTGCCTCCCCTCCTGTTAGAGTGTGACGGTGACTGCCACGCTCGAGCACCTTTCGTACGCCAGGAGCCGTCCCGGTGACTCACTATTGTTTCCCATTGCCCCCGGAATCCTGTCAGTTGAGTGTCTATCCCCATTTTACAGAAGTGGAAACTGAGGCCCCGAGAGGTTACACACTGACCTGCTGGTAGCAGGTGGTAGGCAGAAAAACGGCCCGACGACGTCCACATCCTAATGCCCAGGGCCTGTGGCAGGTGGATGCTGACCAGCTAACCTTAAGATAGGGGATGACCCGGGATTATCCGGGGGGGGCCCGAGGGGATCACCGGGGCCTTGAATGTGAATAAGGGAGGCAGGAGAGGGTCAGAGCGATGCAATGTGAGAAGGACCCCACAGCATGGCCGGCTCTGAAGATGGCTCTGCAGGCAGAGACGCCGCCAAGGACGCGGCAGCTCCAGAAAGACAAGCCCTGCGTATCTTCTCTTTAGCCTCTGAGACCCGATTTGGATTTCTGACCTCCAGAGCCATAAGAGCCTAAATTTGCATCGCGAGAGTAAAGAAACTACTAAATGTGTGGTGACTCGTCACAGCGGCAGCAATGAGACACTCCGCCCAGGGTCAAGCCTGGATCCAAAGCCCGTGTCTGTCAAAGTTCCCTGTGGGGCGGGGCGGGGAGGGGCGGGGATGAGAAGGGGAGGCCGAGGCGTCAGCATGGCTCAGCCCCCAGCAGAGGCCAGCGCAGGCCCTGAGGCCAGGCCCCCCTCTTCTGCTGGAGCTCCCACTTAGAGGTGCATGTCGTGGGCAGCGAGCGTCCCGGTTTCACACACGTGTCAGGCCCCTCACTTGCTCTGGCCTCAGTTTCCCCATCTGGAATGGTAGTCGTGGGCCTGCAGATTTACACGGGCTCAGCCCCCCACCTGCTGACCCACACTGCAGACCCCCCAGAGACATTGCTGGGTTCCAGGAACTTGAGTGGCTAGATGTGCCACCCACCGGCATCTCCTGAAAAGCAGCCCCGGGGGGAGGTCCAGACGGCCAGGGAGCATGCACACCTGTCACCCCCATGTCCCTCTGTGGGTGTCCCTCTCAGGAGCTGCAGAGCCCTTTTAGAAGCTGTCAGAACTGGTCCCTGGGCCCCCAAAACATGAGCTACACACAAGGTTCTACCCCGATTCCAGGACCTTTACTGGTTGGGCCTCTGGAAGCCCCATTTGCAGACTTGGGGGGTGGGGGTCGTGGTGCCCTGGTCGGCGGGTAGCCAGAAGGAGGCAGTTGGCGTGATAGGGTCACAATGTGCATGTGGGTGGGGGTGGTTGGCTGCCAGGTAAACCACATGACACCCTGTGACATCCGAGTGTCAGAGAGGCGATGAACAATCGTGCTAGTATAAGTATGTCCCAGATGTTGCGTGGGACATACTTGTATTAAAAGAAATGATTTGTGGTTGTTTCTCTGAAATTCAGATTTAACTGGGGACCCCGTTTTGTGTTGTTTCGGGGGTTTTTTGCTAAATCTGGAAGCCACAGTAGGAAGACAGAGAGTGTAAGTGGGGGGGCGGGGTGCATTTTAATGTTACATAAACACCAAGCCTGGTTTTCCGGTGACATTTCTCAACCAAGATAAAAAACACTGAAAAACTGGACACATTTAAATCTACACATAAATGACAAGTCAGAAAATGCTGGAACACGTAGATTGCCTTTCCAGCAACCTGAAAAGCTCCCCAGATGTCCTGGGTTCAAGGCACAAAGCGTGCATTCTGAGCAGCGTGCTCTTAGCAGAAACTCGGGTTTTTGCAAAAGCACTTAACTCAGCTCCTGTCTGTTCTCCTGTGACCAGCTGGGCCCTCAGTTCCCAGGCTTGTGAAGCACCCGTCACCTGTTGTCAGCTACCCACAGGAATGACTTTCTTCCTTGTACAGCCTGGCAACGCCGGTGTGCGCAGCACACAGAGCCCTTGTAAACCTGGCGGTGTCTAAAAAACAAATCCAGAAACCTTGCGGGCACCCCAGAAGTTTAAATCACGATTTTATATATAGCCGTCAGACGTTCCACCCCACCATGGACACTAATTACCCCAGAGCCATAATGAAAAGCGGACTCTGGCTAAGATCTGAAAATACCTTCTCTTTGGCAAAAAAAGAAGGATCTGGAAGGAGGTTTTCACGTTTTGATTTTTTTCTGACTCTATTTTAGACAAACTTTTGCAAACTCAAAAATGAGATCAGGCTTTCTGGCTTCTCCGGACTCTTCTCCTCCATCTCAGCTTCCCTCTCCCTCCGTGCAGTCCTGTGTCCCCTTCTTTGGTCTTATAAACCGAGTTTGGGGGTGGGGTGAGTGGAGCTACTGGTTAGACTTGGGGGACAGGGGACAGGCCCCTGATTTCAAATTCAGCCATTCAAGGAGGCTGTGAGTGGACCTGTCTGCGCAGAGTCTGGCCTCAGGGAGAGCTCAACGTGGCGGCTGGGCAGCGGGAGCGCGGGGGGATGTGCTGGAGACCCACCTCAGGGGCTAGAACGAGCACCGCCGATGGTGCACAGGTACCCGCGGCTGCTAACCTGCCCTCAGGTGGTCGAATGACAGCTCAGTGCCAGCCATCCCCACACCCACCCCTAAATATGTCCTGCTCAGCTTGTAATTCCAGCCGGGAACTCAGACCCAGATGGCGAAACCTGCCCAAACGAGGCGGGGCAGAGGGGCAGAGACCATGAGGCCTCTAGGCCAGCTGAGGGGTCTGGCCTCTATGCTTCTAAGGACAACCAGAAGTCCCTGGAGAAAGGACATATGGTGGGTGCCCAACTGACAGCCTTGGCCACATGTGGCCCCCCCGTGTGTCCCCATTGCTAATTGGAGATCATGATCCAAAGGTCCCATGGGAGGGGCCCGGTCACTACGGGTTGGTTCATGTCCAGAGAGACAGCGTAGAGACCAGAGACAGGCAGCCTGGGGTCATATCCCAGCTCTGCGCCTCACTGGCTGTGTGCCCTTGTGCCAGGACCCTAACTTTTCTGAGCCTCCCCTTGGCCATCTACCTTGGACGGACTGCAGCTGAGAGGCATTTCAACAGCATGCTTGCCAGGGGTCTCGTCTCTGCAGACTGAGAATCTACAAATACAGTAAGTCCCCGACTTACGAACATTTGAGTTGCGAACTTTCACAGATACGAATGGACCTCGCATTACGAACATTCATAGATGTGAACAAATCACGGAAGTAGTTTGTATGTCTGCCGGGCATTGTCACAGTTGTGCTGCTGTGTGCTCACTGTCCAGTGCGATAGTGAACGGGAGTGCAGTGGTCCATCAGAGCCCAGGGTGTCCGGAAGCAAGAGCAAAAGCAGTGGTGATGTGGAGGGGACTGCTAGGAAGCGCAAAGCAATAACCATGGAAACAGAAGTGAAAATAATTGAGATTGGACCGAGGCGAAAAGATGGTTGACGTTGCTCGTTTTTATAACATGAATCATTCAACCATGGGCTTTCCATTGTATATTTGTGTCAAAGGTGTATAAGACTCACTTTGTCGGATCTATAAATGGATCCGACTTACGAACCCTCTCCCGGAACAGAACTTGTTTGTAAGTCGGGGACTTACTGTACAAATAATAATCGCTCCTCCTCTAGGGCTGCTGTGAGGTTTGAATGACAATGCAAACAGCACCAATGGCTCAGTAAATATGGCTTTACTTACAACAATTATGTTGTTGTGCTATGAGCGCTCCCACCCCCGGAGGCAGGAAGATTTCAGAGGAGGAACGGTGCTCTATCCAAACACACCACCCAGCCCAGGGCCTGGACTCCAAGGCCGCTCACAGCTCCTAGAATCGGGGTCCCACCCCCCTGAGGCGGCCCCAGGAGCCCGAGCAACGGGGGGTGTGGGTGTCCAGCTGTGCGTCCAGCATCCTGGGCTGGGCTGTCTCTCTTTCTGAGGAGCTCTGGTCCTGGGCCTTACCCAGCTGCCCCAGGACCAGGCACAGAGGTGGGACCCAGACCCCCGCCCCAGAGAGCCGGATGGCCATGAGAGGCTAATGGCTCACAGGAGGACATGGGCACCGCCCGGCTCAAGAGCTGAGGTGGCAGAGAGGGCTGCCATCTAGGTTACTGCCGCGGGGACCATCTGAGTGTCCCCAGCACCCATGTCCAGGTTTCCTGCAAAGGGCTCCTGGCCCAGGTGAACAGTGTTGGGGTGGGCTTCATAGGTGCAGAATTCAGCCCCTGAGGGTCCCTGGGCCCTGGCACCTGGCCTGCGGCCTTCTGGGGCAAGGATTGCCAAGGTGAGCAGGACACCATTTAACTTCTGTGCTGCTGAGAGGCCCAGCCCAGTGGGGCCTTCGGGGTTTCAGGGTAGCCCAGCTGAGCACCCCATCCACCCGCAAATGCCGAGAAGGCCACAGGATGTCAGCACCCCAAAAATGCAGCCAGGATCCCTGTGACCTGCCTCCTGTCCTCCAGAACAGGGAGGTGCACCAGGGACCAAAACAATCTTCAGGAGCACCAGGTGCCCTCATTTTAATGGACAGGAGGCATTTCTGTAGCAATAAAGATAGATTTAATAAACCAGACAGCGAAATCACTTAAAAAAAAAACAAGGTAGTAAATATTTATGTATACTCTCCATGAGATCGCTAGTATCATGTATTAGAAATAGATTAGGAGGCCAGCCAAGTGGCTCAGTTGGTTAAGAGTGCGAGCTCTGAGCAACAGGGTCGCCGGTTCAATTCCCACATGGGCCAGTGAGCTGCGCCTGAGCTGAGCTGTCAGCAGGTGGCAGGATGACTCAGCTGGTGAGAGCACGTGCTCCTAGCAACAAGGTTTCCTGTTCGAGATGTTGGGCTACGCCCACCCACAACTAAGACTGAACTTGGCACCCTGAGCTGAGCTGCCACCCAGATGGCTCAGGGGATAGAGTGTATGCGCTTAACAATGAGGCTGCTGGTTTGACTCCCTCGTGGGATGGTGGCTACGCCCACCTGCAACTAATTGAACACAGCACCTTGAGCCGAGCAGCATGACTGAACTTGGAGCTTAGCTTGCTGCACCCTTTACAACTAAGATTGAAGGACAACAACTTGGCTGTTCCCCTTCCCCAATTCTCCAACACTGTTCCCCTCCCCCAATTCCCCAATTTAAGAAAAAAAAAGGAATCGATTAGAACATGCACACCCATGCATGCACGCACACACGCACGCATGCACACGCACACCCCCATGCACACACACTCACACCCCCATGCATGCACACTCACACCCCCATGCATGCACACGCACACCCCCATGCATGCACACTCACACCCCCATGCATGCACACGCACACCCCCATGCATGCACACTCACACCCCCATGCACGCACACACACACCCTCGACAGCAGCCGCACTGCATCTCTCCGTTGTCTAGAGGCAGCACGGACCCTCCTTTTATTGGAGGTAGGAGGGGCACCCCTGCCCTTGGAGCTGCAAAACATGATGTCTAGAACCTTCCCTGATACAGCTTCCTTTCCACTAAGTCACATCGGGGTGACAGTACAAGCCACTCCATGGTGAAGCCCAGAGCCCAGCAGTGGGTGCACCAGGTGGGGAGGCCTGGGCAGCTGCTGGGTCCCAAGGCCGCGCCCGCTGCGGGCTGAGCCCCTGAGTTAGGCTTGTGCCAGTTCCCGCAGTAACGGGAGCAGCCAACAGCTCTACCCGGGGGGTCTGGCTCCCAGGGTGTGCTGGGCTCCCTGTGGCACCCGCTCCAGAGCCTAAACTGCAGGAAGAGAAAGTCCATCTTTGTCCTGCTGCTGAGGCCCCGGTTTCTCATCCTGCCGGAGCAGGGCGTCTGTCATGAGCATTTTCATCCATTCAGCAGATCTGCTCCTCACGCCTCCGCTGCATGAGCCAGTGGTGAACACGATGGGGAAGCACCTGAGGCCAGATGCCAGCAGGGGACCGCAGGCCAGCACATGTCACTCCAGGCAGCAGGTGCCCAGGAGCCCAGGTTCTGGCACCTGAAAGTAGCCTGGAGAAGCAGCAGGACCTCCAAGGATGGAGCCAGGGAAGGGTACGCTGCAGAATTGTACCCAGAGGACAATAGGGGGACACAGAGGGTGTTGGAGCGGAGTAACCGCATCAGATGTACATTTAGGAAGACTATTCCTGGGGCGCAGTGGGGAGGCAGAGCTGGGGGGCAGGAGGCTGATTATGAGGTGCATGCGCAATCCAAACACAAAAGGACAAACTGATGACGGAGCAGGGGGACTTGCCCTGGAGAGGGCAACTCCAGGCGGGCGGCCACCGCTTCAGACAGCTCCTGTGGGGAGGTGCCAACAGGTCCTCTGGGCGAGGTGGAGGCCAGGGGAGGGTTTTAACTCAGCGAGGGAACAGGTTTCTTATGGAAAGTGAGCCGCCAGGGCATGGTGACAGTTTCCCAGGGCCAGGGGGACCAGCCCCCACCCTCCCAGACTTAGTGCCTGGACAGGACCCCTCACCTGGGACAGATGGGCCAGCTCACCCTGGTGGCCTTGCCTGTCCCTGAGCTCTGACTCTGTCTTCAGCACCCGACAGCCCTTTTCCTTCCCCCCCCAAGTCCCCACCAAACACACACACACACACACACACACACACACATACACACGGGGGCCTCCCTGAGATGTGCCCCAGGCAGAGCTCCAGGCTTTGGCACTTTCTGCTGCCCTCTGTCAACATCCTTAGCTTTCTACCCCAGCTCTGCTCTAAGAACCCGACAAAGCCAGCTGTGGCTGCTGCCTGTCCCAGATTGGGGCTCCCCAGCCCTATCCCAGGGGGTGGGTCCAGGGTGGAACCTCGGGCACCCGGCAGACCAGCTCCGGCCGAAGCCTTCGCACACACTCCGGCTTTGCCGGGCCCCGCAGCCGGTGCTCAGCATATGCGGAACTCGATGTTATTCCCCTGAGTCCACGGCAAGAGCAGAGGCGCATTTTGGGAAGGCTGCAGGTCCGGTCTTCCTGCTCGGTGCTGCCGCCCGGCACAGCTCCAGGCTGGGGGGTGGGGGGCAGGCAGTAATATTCATCTGCTCTATTGGCAGGTGAGACTAATAGAGCAGATATATATTACTGCCTCCCCAAAGCTGCAAACTAATCTAGTAGGGTCCGCACTCAGGGTGCATCCCCAGGACCCACATTCTGACAGGATGTCACCCTCTGACCCAACTCTGGTCCTGCCGCCTCCCAGTGAAGTCCCCGTCGTGAGAGAGAGCGACCTTGACTCCCTGCCTTCTCAGCCGGCACTCTGCCCACCGCCCACAGCCAGCCGCTGCTCTGCATTTGCCCCAGTCCTGGGTAGCTGCCTAATTGACCCGGATGCTGTGTCCAGACCCAGGCTGCGGCCGCCACGCAGGGCAGTCTCTCCAGCCTCCTGCATCGCCGTGCAGGGCGGCATGCGGTACTTTTGTTGTAAGACCAGCCAGCGCTGCAGCTTCTCTGGAAGGCGCTGAATAAATTTCCCTTTATTAGACACAGGCTTGCCCATCACAGCCTCTTTCCTCTCATTATTCCTGCATAAGCGCAGGCATTATGGGCCTCAAGTTCCCTTTTGCATGCAGAATCCTGGTCCCTGAAAAAACCTGGCCTTGAGCGTTTCTCTACATTTACGGGAAGGCGGCTGGAGCTGGGTGGGGTCCCCGCTCTGCCCCCAGCCCCAGGCTGCCCCTGTGCCTCCAGCCTGCCCGGCTCTGCCAGGCCCTCCCTGATGAGGACAGCTCGCCAGTGACGGGAGGGGGGGTCTTATGCCCTCACACTCACCTCAGTGCAACAAGTCAGGAACAAGCACTAAAATGCATACAGAATGGGAAGGAAACAGTAAACGGATTGTCTAGGTAAACAATCCTAAGGAATATGCAAAAAGCTACCACATCTAATAAGTCCGTTTATCAGTTTCACAGGATGCAAGGAAATACAATCAATTTTATTTCTATATGCTAGTAGCAAACAATCAAAAATTGACATTTCCTTTTAAATACCACGTAAAAGAACATTAGTAAAACACTTGGGAACAAATTTAACAAAACAGGTTCAAGACCCATGTACTGAAAATGACGAAATATTGCTGACAGAGATTAAAGACAGACCATGGTGATGAATTGGAAGACTCAGTACTGTTCAGGTATCAGTGTTCCCAAAATTGATCTATAGATTCCGTTCCATCCCAATCAAAATCCCAATCGTTTTTTTTCATAGAAATTGGCACACATATTCTAAAATGTATATGGAAAAACAAAGAACCTGGAATAGTCAAAACAATTTCAGGGGGGGAAAAACCCAAAGCTAGTGGACTTACACGATCCAGCTTCAGGACTCATTTTTGTTATAGGAATCAAGACAGACAGACACTGATGTAAAGATAGACAGATTATTGGAACAGAAGAGAAATTCCAGGCATAGACCAAACATAAGGTTTCACAAAAAGATGTACTAACTACGATGGGGAAAGGAAAAACTTTTCAACAAATGGCATTGACACAATTGGCTATCAATATGAAGAAAGAATTTAGATCCCTACCTCACACCATTCACAAAAAAATCAAAAGCATTAAAGAGTTAAACATTTTAATACACTGTAAAAGCTTTAGAAGAAAACAGAGAAGTTCGTTTTTATGATTTTTTGGAAAAGGAAAACCTGTGAAGTAAAACACAAAACCTGGAAGTCGTAAGAAAATGATCACTCGTAAAACTTTTTTACATCTTCTCTTTGACCAAAGACACTATTTTCAAAATGCAAAAGACAAGTAACAGGCTGGGAGAAAATATTTGCAACCCCCGAAAATAAACTAAGGGTTACTATTGAGAACACATGAAGAGTCCTTACAAGTAAATAAGAAAACGATGACAAACCCAATAGAAAAACAAGCAAAAATCATAAACAGGCAACTCAGAGGGGGGAAATGCAATTAGCATCATTCAAAGAAATTCACGTTAAAGTAGTGAGATATTTTGTATCTAAACTGACAAAAAATTCAAGTAGTGACAATACCGAGTGCTGGCTCCACTGTGGAGCCACAACCATGGTCAGATCACAGGTGTGATTTTGTGCACTTTCATAAAGTCTGTTGGGCGATTTTGCAATGTTAATAAAAACTGCAAATAAGCATGCCCTTTGCGCAAATTCATTTCTAGGAATTTAGACTGTAGAAAGTCATACATGGCCACAGAGATAGATGTATTTGACCTATCTTTGAATACACATCTCTATAAACTTAGTAGCTTAAGAAGGAACAAATTTATTCTCTTAGAGGCTATGAAGTTCAGAAGTCTAAAATCGAGGTGCTGACAGGGCTCTTACAAGGACCCTTGGGATTACACTCTGAGCCCACCAGATAATCCAGGATAATCCCTCCACCTCAAGATCCTTAACTTCATCACATCTGCAAAGTGCCTTTTGCCACATAAGGTAACACACTCATCAGTTCCAGGGATTAGGACGTGGACGTCTTCGGGGGAGGGAACCACACTGATTGCTCAGACATGCTAATTGCAGCATTATTTACAAAAGCAGGAAATTGAGTGACCCGAATGTCCAACCATATGGGGATGGAATCCATAAAAAGACAAAAGCTTTGCTCCAATACAATGATATACGTACGATACAGCCATTGAGGAAAATTACATTTATCTATTCACACGGACATGAATGACTCCAATTAGCCATGGGATATGCACAGCATGATCCCATGTGTAAATAATCATGGTGGTGGTGGTGCTGATGTGATGGTGGTGGTGGTCATAATGGTGGTGATGGTGATGATGATAGTATCTGACAGATATCACTTGTAAATGCATAGAAACAACAGACTGGAAGGGGACACACACACCAAAGGGTAAATGGTTGGTGGTGGTTTACTTGAAGCAAATAGCAAAGCAAAGAGACTCCCAAATTTTACTCTGTAGATGTACTCACCTGAATATTTCAAGATAAAAACGTGTTTGTTTACCACTGGTGTGATCGCAACATTGACCCTCCCCCCGTGCCAAACCATGACTTCTCGCATCTCTCCATGGCACATTGACAAAGACCCCTCTGACCGGACTTTAGGCCAGCTCCTCTGAGCCCCCTTTTCCTCTCAGCCTCATCCTCAGCCTTGCCTTTGCCCTGCATAGCCCAGTCTGTTTGGCAAGAATCTCCTACCTTTGGTACATGGCCTGGTCCCGACACCCACCATGGATATCTAACCCGGGCCTGCCTCCAGCAAGTCCTGCCAGCCAGATTATCAGAGCCTCCCGACCCCAAGGCTTCGCAAGGTGCTCTTAGCGGCTTCCGTCCCCTGACGCCTCAACTCTGCCGTTGGCGGTAAGTCCCAGTGGCCCTCGTGCTCAGACCCGAGTCCAGTCTCCCTCCTACTGCAGCAGCCCTGACCCCTGTCACAACAACACTACGGAAAGTCCCCCTTGTCATCTCTACCAAGCGTCAGGATCACGATTGCTTCACCAGCACTCATGCCGAGGCCACCGCAGGGTCGCCGGGTCTGAGGACTCCGTCCCAGGTCCCACCCCACCTCTGACCACCCCGTGGATGGCCACGCACCACAGCAAGTGGGTCCCAGTCCTTTGCGATGAGAACATTCCTGCTGGTGTAACCATGGTATTTCACACCAAAGGGTTAACAGGCGGCATAAGCAGCTGGTTTCGGTGTTTTAGAAAAGTAACAATTGCCGGGGTCTTATATTACAAATGTGTTTATTGAACCAGGTGCTCAGAACTTTCATATTCTAGGTTCCCAAATAATTAGGTCTGGATTAATGAATTTTTATTCTACTTCGAGCATTTTTGTCCTAAGGATCTAAAGCTTTTTTTCTCTCTCTCTCTTATCAGAGGAGGTAACACAGCTTACAGAAGCTCAGGCACATGACAGCTTGGCAAACCGAGCCCGTCACCCTACTCAGCTCCCCATCCCCCAGCCTGGAGCGACCCATCTCAAACTCTGACGTGCACTGGGCTCACCTGGGATCCCCTGGAGATACGATGCCAGGGCGGGCCTGAGAGCCGCACCCCTAGAGGCGCCCAGACATCGGATGTGATGCTGTGTGTGGGGACTAACTTCAGGCAGAAGCTCTCCCCTTCACCTCGGGTTTCATCTCTCCAGCTTGCCCCTCGCCCCTGGCCCTTAGCTTCTGCGGGGTCCTTACCACACCAGCTCCTCCCACATGCTGTTCCCTCTGCATGGAGACCTCTTCCCCATTCATTGCCTAGAGAACTCCTGTTCACCCACAAAGCCTCAGGTAAAATGCCCTTCTCTGGTTGACTAACAAACTCGGGGTGCCCTGCGGCGTGCCTTGTGGCACCTTGTTCTCTCTCTTTCGGCATGTCACGATGGGCAGTGGTTTGTGTGTGAGACTGTCAGCCCATCCACCTTTCCTTCTGGACAGCAAGGAAGTGTGGACCGTGCCTGTGGCATCACCCCTCACAATGGGCAGAGAGCCTTGGCTTCTGTGAAGAATCAACTGCTTTCAGCTCCTGATGGCTCCCCTTCCTGGACAGACCTCGAGTGCCCCTTCCAGGATGGAAATCTCTGGCAGACCTGCTCCCCGATGGAGAGCTAACCCAGATCAATGTCGGCTCTGACACAAAGGGCTGTTTTCTTTCTAAGGAACAGAAAGTTCTTCTCCCACCAGAGAGATTGCCGGCACCAAGAAGCAGGTGGAGGAGGTATTTTGGGGCTTGGAAGGAGCCCCCCAGAGCCTGTGAAATCTCACCAAGTAGGCGGCCACCTACCCTCCCTAAATAGAAAATGGTCTCCGGCTGCCAGGCCGCCTCCCAGCCGCCCGCCTCCGCCTTGCCACTAGGGGCTCCAGAGGGGAGCGCTGGCTTGCCCCCTTGAAAGCCCCCCAGAACAGCCTTCTGCGGAAAACTGCTCCCCCCCCCAGCGGCCCCGTCCCCACTGTGTCCAAGGTTTAATCCTTGCGTGGGTGTGGCCACTTGGAGAACTGAAAAAGTACATGGAAGGAACCAACCGCGGCCGCGGCTGTGACACCCATTTTAAAGCCCCGAGTTCTGTTTGTTTCTCCTTTTCTGGGCTTTACTGGGTCCTCCCCTTTATTTCTCGACCCCAAGGACGTTCAAGGTCACCTCGTCCATAGCTCCGTCAGCGTCAGCACAGTGAAGGGAACGGGGACACGGACGTCAGAATCTGAAGGGCCTGGGTTCCAAGTAAGCCCCCCTCTCCCTAGCGTGACAAGCTTCTCAGCCTGTGTCCCTCTGCGAACACAGGGCAGTGAGCCCCTAGCCGAGGGGAGGCCACTTGCAGGAAACATGGCCTTGCCCACGGGAGGCGCCCGATAAACCCCCGCGGGAGAGAGTGAACGTCGTGGCGCGTCCAGCGTCCTTCCAGGCCAGTTTATTTTGAAGCCAGACTCGCTGGTTTTGACTCCCCCTTTTAGTGCCACCCAGAAGGTGCTGCTGTCTGTAGGGCGGCCCCTCTGCGTCCAGATGCTCAGATGCTCCACTGAAGGTGAGCCAAGCCTGCCACCAGGTAGCACAGCCCACACCGTGGGCAGGAGGAAAGGCTGGCAGACTGGGGTCCGTGGCGGGAGGCAGGGGAAGGGCAGACCGTCTGCTCAGTCATGGGTGAGTTTTTCCACACACAGAAAAATGACAGTTGCAATTCTCTTGGAAGTCAGGAGACCCACGCAGCCAAGGACGTGGCAGATACATTAGCCCCGGCCAAATAGGCCTGCAGAACCGAACACCCGTGCGCTGATCCGCAAGGAAAGCCCGTGTGCCTGGCCGGGGTGCCAGTGGTCAGTGCTGGTGCTGGCCACAGCCTGCGGCTGCTCTGCCCCTGACATCTGAGCCAGCCGAGGGCAGAGCATCTCTGGAGCTCTGGGTGGGAAGAGTCACAAGGACAAATTTAATTTATTTCTGCTTCCCGCAGAGCAATAGCCTGTCACTCTCAGCGGAAAGCGTGACTGCTGCCGGCCGCGTCCCCGCCCAGGGTGAGTGACGTGTTCTGGGGAAGCGCGTGCCAGGCCTGCTGCTCTCTTTGCGCCTGGTGGTGCTGAGATGAGCCAGCCTATGAATTTTACAGAACTCCTCCATGGACACGCCACCAAGCTGCACACATGTGAGGTGTGCGTCTGATGACTGCTCCTGCGGGTAGCAGGTGGGGCTGGAGGGATGGGGTGGCCCAGGACAGGGGCGAGGAGACGCAGGAGAGGCCCAGAGCGGGGAAGGAGTCGGGCACTGCTGGGCCCCTGCAGAGGAGCCTGCCACTTAAGGAAGGAGTTTGGAGATTGGGGGCATAAGGGAGGGTGGGGTAAAGCTCCTGTGGAGAAGGGGAGCCCATTTATCTCTCTCCTGAGTTGTGTCCTGAACCCCTAATGTCCTGTCGGTGACATCCTGGTAAATCTGCTCCCTTTCTCGGGCCCCCCATCCTGCAGGTCAAGGAGCCCCCAGTTCTGCCTTCGCTGTCTCCCTGCCACACCTTGGCTCAGGTCCTCACGACACCCAACCCAGCCTCCTGGTGGCCTTTCTTCACCAGGTTCTTCTAGCTGCCCCTCCTGGCCGCACAGTCCATTGAATGTCCCGGACGTAGGGGCCAAGCGTGGCGCCTTCCCCCACGGGGACTGCACTTTCTCCACAGAACACCACCCCCCTCAGTCCTGCATCTCCACGGCCCGCCTTCCGCCTGCTCCCCACGCTGGTCACACTCATGCGGTCACTTTGTCCCTCCTCCTTCAGCCAGCATGTACTGCTCACGACTCCATGGGTGTCAGGGCACCCCAACCCCTCTTGCACCCCTGGATCCAGCAGCCCCAGCTGTCACCCCTCACACCCCTCTGCTGGGAACTTCCCCCGCAGGCGTCCCAGGTGGGCCGTGTTGAGGGCTTGGGCAGCAGCGTATGATCCCAGGCTCCTGGCCTCTCTGAGTTTCCATTTCTTCCCGTGAAATGGGGGAGCTGGGACAGCAAAACAAGGGGACCTGCACAGCAGCTATGTGCCCAGGAGGGCCAGAACCCCTGCCCGCGGGGGCAGGGGCAGCCGTCTCCGCAGCCCCCACTCGCCCCGCTCCAGGCAGAACGTGCTGTCCTTCTTGGTGACGGCGCTTTGCTCCCTCTGTGGTCAAGGAAGTGACCGTGATTCAGCCAACGTGTCTCATCGTTTCTCAGCTGCTGGAACTAAAGGGAAGCCATTTTCCTGGTTTCAAGGAGTTGTCAGCTTTAGAAAGCACCCTGTCTCCTGTCCTTGAGTCCAGGCCCTTTGCGCTCAGGTTGCTGATCTGAACCCTGCTTTGCTCTCTGGCTCAGAGCATCGTAGCCTGCAGGCGCCGTCGTGCTGGGCTCTGCACGTCTCCCGGCCAGGGAGGCAGGGGATGGATGGGTCGCCTGGAGCTTCAGAGAGCACCGACCCAGAGCGAGCAGGCCAGGTGCCCGCTGTCCCCGCTCACCAGCAGGCCGCCACCAAAGGCTCCCAGACCTCTGGCAGAGCCGACGTGAGCAGCGTGTCTCTCTTGGGGCACGGCTGTGTCCGGGGGATGGCTGCAGCAGTGGGGCCACCCAAGCTGGAGTTTGGGTCCCAGGTCTGCCCACGGCTTCCCAGTGTGCAGAGCTGGGTGGCCCTCCCTCGGGGTGCGTGTGAGGACAGCATGAGGTACAGCCCAGGCATTACCAATATTAATGAGCAACATTAATATGAATGACCCCTAGGCCAGGACCCAGCCACAGGAAACCTGCACTGAGCTACATTTGGCTTTTTCTGGGGCCCGGCGGTCGCTGGCACAGGCCGCTGGCTTGACCGCCTTTGGCTGCCGTCTCCTGGTCTGCAGAATGCCCCTCCCGCCTCCGGCACTGCCATGGCTGAGCGCGGACTCGGGGCCCTGAGGACCAGGCCACACACGCTGGCCCTGGGCCTCCTTCCCGTGCCCACCGGCCAGAGCCTGATGTCACCCACCAGCAGGTGGGCACCTGGGACTCCACCTCCCCCCAGGCCTTGAGCTCAGCCCTTGCTCCATGAAGGAGTCGCCCTGAGTCACACGGCGTGTGGGACCTGAGGTGGCAGCCCCTCCTGGCACCCTGGCAAAGCCCCAGCAAGAGGCTGGAACTAAGAGGAAACCATTTTCCTAAAGATCTGGGTGTTTCTGGAAGCAGCGTCACAACCAACTCTGTCCAGTCCCCACCTTCCCCGACTGTGGCTCCTCACACGCGGAGGGGGGCTCCAAGCTTCCACATGAGACCAATTTGGGGTGATCCACTCCCCACTCCTCTGGCAACTGCTGCTCAGAGAGTAGTAACACGGCTGCAAGGTGGGAGCCCCAGTCACGAGGGACAGGGACTGGGTGGGGCCGGGAGACACAGAGGGGTGCCAACTCGGGGAGGCCACCAAGGGCAATGCCCCGCAGTGTGTGGCCCACACCTGTTCCAGGTGTGAACACAGGGTGCTTAGAGGGGCTCCTCTAGCGGGAACTCAGTCCTACGCGCAAGCTCTCCCCAGTCAGTGGGGTCAAGGACGGGCCACAGACACACAGGAGCCCCTGGAGGCCGGTGGGCCTGACTCAGTTCCCTCCATCAAGTGTGTGGAGCCTCGCAGGAAGTGCATCCTCCCCAGGGACCCTCAGGGGTGCTCTCTGTCCCTCCCTCCCGTCCTCTGAGGACACTCAGGCTCCCGCTGGCCCCCCTGCCCGCCCTCACAGGAGCTTCTCACTGGAAGGCCTATTGTGTTGTTTTGTGTCGCTTCTCCTGTTCTGAAACAGACTTGGCAGAAGAGAAGGAATATTAGCAAGGACAGGGCTGGGATGGGGTTGGCTTGTTTGATTTTGCCAGTCCTGGACCGAGAGTGCCTGGTCTGTAAGGGATGAGGACGGCGGAGCCAGGTGGGTCCAGAGACGCTGCGGAGCCGTGTACCCCATTCCGGGGAAGGAGGGGACGTTCAGGCACAGACCCTAGGGCGGCTGAAATGTTTCCTGCCTGCTGGACTGGGTTTCTGGGGGCCTCAGAGACTGGACCCCAAGGCCCGGCTTGATCAGTAGTGTGAGAGCCAGTAGGTGTGGGGGCCCGGCAGCCATTGTTGTGCCGTCCCCAGCATCTGGCCCAGGCCCACTGAGTGCCGTCAACGACCACTGACCAGGCTGGTGGTCCTGCACCACCAACACAGTCCTGATTGCTGGAGTGGGCAGCGCCTTGTCCCCACACCCTGGGGGACAGCCAGCCGGGCTGCCCTGGGGCAGCTTCCTGGCTTCTTGGGACACGGGTTTGGGGGGACACTGACACAAAGGACAGCTTGCTGGGCTCGCCCCTCCTGGATCCCAAGAACAGCTTCCCAGGGGATCAGACGAAGAAGAAAGAGGGAGAGAGGAATAAAGAAGGGAGCAGTGACAGCCCTTCAAACGCTGTCCCCAAACCACAGACCATGGTGAAAATAAACATAAATAGATCAGTCAGTTTGCTTCCTTTCAACCTCCTTTGCTCCATTCCGGGCTGGCGTCCTGGAAATTTATCAAACCAGGCTTTTAGGCACGTTTCAGATCTGACTGTTTGGGAATTAGCCCCCAGGCCCCGGGTGTCCAGAGCCACTCACGGCGCTACACACAGCCCCTTCAGCTGTCCCTCTGCAGAAGCCACCGTGTTTGACTTTGGTCCTACAGGACTCACGCCGGGCAGCACAGGCCGCGAGCGGCGCTCACAGAGGCCCTCAGCAAGCCCGTGGGTAGTCCGCGCAGGAGGCCAAGCCCCAGGCACATCTGAGGATGGAGTTGATGCCGTGAGCGCCCACACTGAAAGGTGAGTGGTTCCAGCCCAGGACTGGCGTGTGGAGAGCACCGCCTAGCCCCAGCCTGGAATAGGAGCTTCGGGGACAGGAGCAGGGCCAGTGCCAGGTGACACCAGCATCCCTTTCTGCTGTGCGCCTCGCTTCCCAGAGCCCCTGTTAGTCCCTCCACCTAGAGACGGAATGACAAGGTGGCCAGGCCCCCAAACCCTTCGCTTCCACCTCATTGCCCTGAGGAACCCCCACTACGAGCCCAGCCCAACAGGCTCTGAGGGAGGCATTTCACAGTCAAGCTCTCTCCACAGGCCTCGAACCAGCCCGCACAATGTCACCGTGTGTGGTGTCTCAGCACTGCTATGACAAAGCACCATAAACTGGGTGGCTTATCAACACACAGAAATTGATTCTCCACAATCTGGGGGCTGGAAGTTCGAGATCAGGCTCAGGGTGCAGGTGGCCGCCTCCTCGCTGTGTCCTCCCGGGGAGGGGGGCCGGGGAGCTCTCTGGAGCTTCGTCATAAGGGCACTGAGCCCACTCATGGGGCTCCAGCCTCGTGACCTAATCGCTTCGCAAAGGCCCCACCTCCTAACGCCCCCACCTTGGGGATTCGATTTCAGCATGTGAATTTGGGGGGCACACCAGGTAGGCTGTGTGTCGCTCCTCTGCCAATACCAGGTGAGGACGTGGTGGGCAACACAGAATGGCAGGGGGCCCCCCGTGGGCTGCACACAGGAGAACCCACGAAATCTAGCATCAGGAGAAGCAATGAGGACTTGGGGTCTCATGGGACATCAAGGCAGCCTGCCCTGCAGCTCTGGGTGCCCGGCAACCTCCAACCTCAGCTCCACAATCTTGTCCCAAGAAGCAGGGTGGGGAGGAGAGAGGCAACCCATCTCCAGGAAGGCCACCCTGGCCACATCCTGCCACAGTCACCAGGACAAAGAAGCCTTCTGCCAGGAGTCCGGGTTTCGGCGGTGCCCAGTTAGCATGTCAGTTCTCCCAACTCCTGAGCCGAGTGGGCGAGCTCCCCACCAGACAGTGGCGTGCAGCAGAAAGCAGGCAGAGGGCTGGGCTCAAATCCTCCCCCACCTCCCACCAACAGCCTGGCAGTTGTCGTGGAACTGGGCTCGCCTGATGAAGGGAGGGGCACAGGAGTGGGGTGGGGGGAGTGCTTAGCACGTGGTAGGTGCTGCAGAAACTCATTTCATCCTCACGACTCTGTGAGTCAAAGGGAGATGTTGACAGCACCCTTCTTCAGGCAGGCAGACGGAGGCCCGGGGAGTTAAGCGCTGCCCCTGGGCCAGCCGGAAGCAGGAAGACCCCTCGGTGGTCCAGGTGGCAGCGGCAGAGCATCTGCTGGACAGGGTAGGAGTGAGCTTTGCTCCAGGCCCCGGGAGCTGGGTGGGTCCTGAGACAAACCTGTCTCATC
>NW_017731353.1:7825840-7839780 GCF_001890085.2 Hipposideros armiger
TGTTTTGTGTCGCTTCTCCTGTTCTGAAACAGACTTGGCAGAAGAGAAGGAATATTAGCAAGGACAGGGCTGGGATGGGGTTGGCTTGTTTGATTTTGCCAGTCCTGGACCGAGAGTGCCTGGTCTGTAAGGGATGAGGACGGCGGAGCCAGGTGGGTCCAGAGACGCTGCGGAGCCGTGTACCCCATTCCGGGGAAGGAGGGGACGTTCAGGCACAGACCCTAGGGCGGCTGAAATGTTTCCTGCCTGCTGGACTGGGTTTCTGGGGGCCTCAGAGACTGGACCCCAAGGCCCGGCTTGATCAGTAGTGTGAGAGCCAGTAGGTGTGGGGGCCCGGCAGCCATTGTTGTGCCGTCCCCAGCATCTGGCCCAGGCCCACTGAGTGCCGTCAACGACCACTGACCAGGCTGGTGGTCCTGCACCACCAACACAGTCCTGATTGCTGGAGTGGGCAGCGCCTTGTCCCCACACCCTGGGGGACAGCCAGCCGGGCTGCCCTGGGGCAGCTTCCTGGCTTCTTGGGACACGGGTTTGGGGGGACACTGATACAAAAGACAGCTTGCTGGGCTCGCCCCTCCTGGATCCCAAGAACAGCTTCCCAGGGGATCAGACAAAGAAGAAAGAGGGAGAGAGGAATAAAGAAGGGAGCAGTGACAGCCCTTCAAACGCTGTCCCCAAACCACAGACCATGGTGAAAATAAACATAAATAGATCAGTCAGTTTGCTTCCTTTCAACCTCCTTTGCTCCATTCCGGGCTGGCGTCCTGGAAATTTATCAAACCAGGCTTTTAGGCACGTTTCAGATCTGACTGTTTGGGAATTAGCCCCCAGGCCCCGGGTGTCCAGAGCCACTCACGGCGCTACACACAGCCCCTTCAGCTGTCCCTCTGCAGAAGCCACCGTGTTTGACTTTGGTCCTACAGGACTCACGCCGGGCAGCACAGGCCGCGAGCGGCGCTCACAGAGGCCCTCAGCAAGCCCGTGGGTAGTCCGCGCAGGAGGCCAAGCCCCAGGCACATCTGAGGATGGAGTTGATGCCGTGAGCGCCCACACTGAAAGGTGAGTGGTTCCAGCCCAGGACTGGCGTGTGGAGAGCACCGCCTAGCCCCAGCCTGGAATAGGAGCTTCGGGGACAGGAGCAGGGCCAGTGCCAGGTGACACCAGCATCCCTTTCTGCTGTGCGCCTCGCTTCCCAGAGCCCCTGTTAGTCCCTCCACCTAGAGACGGAATGACAAGGTGGCCAGGCCCCCAAACCCTTCGCTTCCACCTCATTGCCCTGAGGAACCCCCACTACGAGCCCAGCCCAACAGGCTCTGAGGGAGGCATTTCACAGTCAAGCTCTCTCCACAGGCCTCGAACCAGCCCGCACAATGTCACCGTGTGTGGTGTCTCAGCACTGCTATGACAAAGCACCATAAACTGGGTGGCTTATCAACACACAGAAATTGATTCTCCACAATCTGGGGGCTGGAAGTTCGAGATCAGGCTCAGGGTGCAGGTGGCCGCCTCCTCGCTGTGTCCTCCCGGGGAGGGGGGCCGGGGAGCTCTCTGGAGCTTCGTCATAAGGGCACTGAGCCCACTCATGGGGCTCCAGCCTCGTGACCTAATCGCTTCGCAAAGGCCCCACCTCCTAACGCCCCCACCTTGGGGATTCGATTTCAGCATGTGAATTTGGGGGGCACACCAGGTAGGCTGTGTGTCGCTCCTCTGCCAATACCAGGTGAGGACGTGGTGGGCAACACAGAATGGCAGGGGGCCCCCCGTGGGCTGCACACAGGAGAACCCACGAAATCTAGCATCAGGAGAAGCAATGAGGACTTGGGGTCTCATGGGACATCAAGGCAGCCTGCCCTGCAGCTCTGGGTGCCCGGCAACCTCCAACCTCAGCTCCACAATCTTGTCCCAAGAAGCAGGGTGGGGAGGAGAGAGGCAACCCATCTCCAGGAAGGCCACCCTGGCCACATCCTGCCACAGTCACCAGGACAAAGAAGCCTTCTGCCAGGAGTCCGGGTTTCGGCGGTGCCCAGTTAGCATGTCAGTTCTCCCAACTCCTGAGCCGAGTGGGCGAGCTCCCCACCAGACAGTGGCGTGCAGCAGAAAGCAGGCAGAGGGCTGGGCTCAAATCCTCCCCCACCTCCCACCAACAGCCTGGCAGTTGTCGTGGAACTGGGCTCGCCTGATGAAGGGAGGGGCACAGGAGTGGGGTGGGGGGAGTGCTTAGCACGTGGTAGGTGCTGCAGAAACTCATTTCATCCTCACGACTCTGTGAGTCAAAGGGAGATGTTGACAGCACCCTTCTTCAGGCAGGCAGACGGAGGCCCGGGGAGTTAAGCGCTGCCCCTGGGCCAGCCGGAAGCAGGAAGACCCCTCGGTGGTCCGGGTGGCAGCGGCAGAGCATCTGCTGGACAGGGTAGGAGTGAGCTTTGCTCCAGGCCCCGGGAGCTGGGTGGGTCCTGAGACAAACCTGTCTCATCNGTCAGCAGCAGCAGAATTTCGGAATCACATTTTATGGGGCACCTGTTCATGGGCACAAGTCACTGTTGTATTTCTGAGCGGTGGCTTTGTGCCAGGCCCTGTGCTGTTTCATATGCGTTATCTCATTGGGTCTCGATGGTGTTACAAAGTAACCGTTGTCATTACCCCCTCTTTACCACTGAAACAAGGAGGCTGAGGGTCGCAGGGCTGGTGACAGGAAGCAGCCACCACATCTGCCCCAGCCCTACGTGTCTGAGCTTCTCTGTGGACGCCGACACCCTACAGGGTGGGTGCCGACCGTCCCCACTTATAGATAAGGAAACCAGGCTGCAGGGGATGACGCCCTTTGTCCTAGGCACGTTCCCTAGGGGGCGGCCGGACTAGAGCATGGTCCGGGTACCTGACCCAGAGCCAGCACGCTGTCTACGGACCCAGCGTGCACCCACTCTTGTCTCACCCCGTGGAAGCCGGGGGGCGGGCGGGGGACCTGCCTCAGAGCCAGGCACTCTCCTGCAGCTGCTGCAGCTCCTGCTCCCAGGGATGGGCCCTCGCCGCACGAGCCCAGGCGAAGAGCTGTGCTGCAGACTCGCACTCGTTCTCTCTCCCTCCAGGCCAGGGATTCGTTTGGCCGAGACAGCCCTCGCTTATCATGCCCTGAAGTCGCAGCCTGTGGCACGCTTGCCCGCAAGGGCCGTCCGTGCCCACTGCCTGCCGCCTGCCTCCTCGGGGTGCCATGCCGGGGGACAGCTCGGTGAACTAGCGACTTTCCCACGTGAAATTCACACCATCTCCTCTCGGCATTTTGCTGCCTTAAAAGCTTCAGCTTTCTCTGGGTCCATTTTCTTCCAACAAAATATTAAAATTTAGCTTTGAGAGCCTGCCGCCGTGGCCTGAGTGCCCAACCAGACCAGGCCATCAGAGCTCAGCCTTGCTTCTTGCCGGCGTAAATATTTAAAGAGACACTGGGAAGCAAAGAGCTCTCAGGAAGTGTGGGGTGCCGAGAAGGACGTCTGGAGGTTTGTCTGACGATGCCAGGAGCATCTGGCAAGGAGCTGTTCGAACCCCCAGGGTCGCCCCTGACAACCAGCCAGGAGAACCGGCGATGAGGCTGGCAGTGACGCCAGGCACCGAGGAGCGCATGTCAAGCCTGTGGAATAGCCCATAGTCGTGTCAGGAGCCGGGCAACGGGTTTCTGAAGCCCTGAGCTGGGTAAACACGGGCAGTTCCCCGCTTTGGCACGTGCTGGCTGAAGGCATTCCTTGCTCTTCGTCTTTGCCGGGGACTGTACCCCGCTCTGCCTCCCTCGGATGCTCACCTTCACAGACCACCCTTTTGCTGGGAAGCAGACCACTCTGCACATCAGGCCAGAAAATAAAAGATTTCAGAACCAGGGCAGAAGGCAAACCGGGTCAGCAGGGGCCCTGGGATGCTCTCTGGGGAGGGCCTGGACCAGGACGGAGAAGGGTGCAAACCACGGTCTGTCTGGGCGAGGAGAGGGGGCTGTGCAGCCTCCCAGCCTGGGGGGAAATGTCCTCTTTCAGTAAATACTCATGGCACCTGTGGCCAGAACACATGCTTCCAGGGCTTTTCGGAAAGCCACCAACCGCTGGCCTACCTGGCCCCGAGTGCCACTCAGGTGAGGACATGCCCTGGAAGGTGACACCTGATGCCCTGTCTCAGCTCTCTAGGGACGGACACGTCATAGCTGTATTAGGGGCCCGGAAGACACTTGTCCCCACTCTGGCTGTTTCTCCATCTCATGGGGTCCCTCTCAGTCCCCTCGTTGGCAGCGAAGCACCTTCAAGCCTGACTCCAAGCCTCGGCTTCCATGGGCACATCTCCTCTGTCCCGCCGCTTCCTGCCAGCATATGCATCACTTCCAAGAGAATCACAGCAGCAGGCACAGGGGCCAGAGAAGCCCCAGAAGCAGATCCTGTGGGGAGGCGAATTGCATCAGATTCCTGAAAACCAGGAGCCACCAGCAGAGCTGGGAAAATAAGGCCTCCGTCGTTGCAAGATTTATCCAACACGGGAAAAAAAACCAGCTATGCCCTCCTTAGACACCCAAACATGTCAGCTTTGACCCGCCAGGCTCCAAACCACTGTCTGACCACAAACGCAGCCCCAGAGGTCAGTAGGGTGGCACCTCCAGTAAGTGTGCCCGCAGAGCCCGGGCCTGGCCGGAAATCGCCTGACTGCGTTGGAGCGGCATCTGGATATTTGCAGGATTCGATCCATTTGATCTCACCGTGAAACAAATGACCATCAGGAAGCCAGAACTCGGCGAGTGCACGAGGCCATGGCAGCCCCAGGGCCTTCCCACTCAGACCCAGAGGGACATGAGGACAGACTCGCTAGAGCCGCTCATGCCTCTGGCTGCACGGGCCCCCTGCCAGCCTGGTTCCCCCTCCCTGCGGCCATCGAACAGGGAGACTGACCCTGGTCCTCCCTCCACGCAGCGTGTCTGCAGGACGCTGCTCAAGTCACTGAGTGCCAGCAGGACAAGGTTGCACGGAGCAGAACGGCTCTCGCCCCTCTCACTACTTCAGAGTAGGGTTTCCAATTGTGCTGTTGGTTTAAAATTGCATTTCACATGATGGGGGCTAAAGGCTCTCCCACCACCATGTTACCCTGTGCAAAAGGCTGTCGGAACGCGGTGCCTAAAACCCACGGAAATTCCTTGGCCAGGCTCATGAAGAAGCACATCTCAAGATGTAAGACAGTGTTTTATCACAAGACCAATAATTAGTGCTCATATTTCAACAATCGGTTGCTAGTTCCCTACGTAAATACCCGCCTCGTGTTCCCTCGCGGGTTTTCTGGAGCACCAGTGTGGGCCTGGGCATGGGCCAGGGACCCAGCAGCGGAGCCCAGGGCAGTCTACCNCTGTTGCGTGGTGAGGCCCCCACATTAAGCACAAGTTGGGGAAGAGCCTCACACTGGTCAGACAGGACTCGGGCCGTTCAGCCAGAGCAGAGGTCCAGCAGGCACCAGAGCAGGAACTGTCTACACCCCGCATGCATATTCCCATCACCACGTGGAGAGGGCCAATTCCTCCCTTCTTCCGTGAGGATTCCATTCCCCTTAGTGCCCCTCCCAACCCCGTCCTCCAGCTGGGCCACCTCCTCCAGGAAGCCTCTCCTGGTTGAAAGCCCCACCCTCTCCCCAGAGCTCACCCGGCACTTCACCCAGTACCCCCAGTGCCCTGAGCACCTTGAATGGCCAGGGCCTCCGCCTGCCCGTTAGCAGAGGGACACAGCTTCCTTCTCTTGGCCAGTGCTGTTCGCACCCCGGCCCCTGGCACAGCACTGTACACACTTGGAACTTAATAAACACTGGTTGCCTGAGTGACTGTGCTATGAGTTTGTCTCCCACACTGCTCATCACACAATCCAAGTGGCATCTGCTTACCCAGAAAATAACAGTCCAAAGGGCCGGGGACTCATTGACCCTTCGTAAACTCTGCCTCCACCCAGCCAGGGCGGGGCGTGGTCTGAGTGAGACTCCACTGTGCAAAGGTGACCACGGCCTTGGAAGATGCAGTCACAACCTGAGCAGCAAAGCCCTTGGGCTGCCTTGACTCCCACGTCCCCTCCTGGCTGCTGTCACGCCTCTGCCCGCCCTGCCCGGGAGTCGTGGGGTCCTCAGGGGCCCCCTTTGTGGGCACAGCAGCTGAGGTCCCACAGCTGACAACGTGCTTCCAGCCTCACAGGGGAGGGTGGCGGGCGTCCAGGTCCCAGCGTGCTCTGCTGCCATGTCTGCTGCACCCCACTGGGTTTTGCCGTCAGCAAATGCAGGAACTGACATTTTGCTTGACCGTTATAGCTCTCCACGCACAGTCCCATCCACTGCCTGTTGTGGTCTCTACAAAACGGCATTTATCATAGAGAGGTCAGCTGCCCTGAGCAGCACAGAAAGGCAGCAACCAAGCCCAGCCGGGGTCCAAGCCTGGGGCCCTTTCAGGTCTCCCCAAACTGTCGACAACTCCCCCCGCCCCCCACAAAGGCTCGCATCAGAGGCAACACCTATGGAGGCAACGGGTGAATTATTCAGGCCCTTCCTGCAGGTGGAGGCTGCCATGTCCATGGCATCAGGACTGACCCGGGTCTTTCCTCCCCGCCGTCACCTCCATGGCACAGATGTGTCCTCCCAGCTCAGCCCACCGAGGCCGCGGGGATGCCCATAATGGTTAATTAGACATGGTTGGCGAGGCGCCCGCCCAAGCCCCAGCAATGATAAACGTTCAAGGAGACGTGGCATAATCACAGCTCAGGTCTAATTCAAGAAAAATGGATTTGACTTTGGGTGACAGCGTGCCAATTCCGAAGGGGGTTAAGTGCCGCTGGTGGGTCCTCTGAACGTGTCCCAATCGCAGCTCACACTCCTCCAGTGACCACGTTGGGATTTTCTTAGCCAGGGTCAGAGATGCGTGGCCACGCAAGGGCGTTTGTGCCCTGAGACATGAGTGGGTGGGCCGCTTCCCCCGAGCGATGCGTGAAATGTACTTGCTGTGCAGGGTGGGAGTTCCCAAGCTGCAGCCTTGGGGACCCTCATCTTATCTCAGACCCCTTTGGGATCTCATCAGCACAGACTCTGGGAGTCCAGCATCCATGGCCGTCTTAGGAAGAACATACTCCAAGGGTCTTACTCTGCCTCCCCATCCTGTCTTCCCTAGGTGGGGAGCCCAAATTGCTGAGGCCCTAAAATAAATACTCCACTGCAGCCAGCTTTCCGGCTGGCACCACCAGGTTCCACCCGCCCTGTGCCCTGACGGCAGCCCCGCCTCCATCCGGGCTCGGCAGCCAGGAAGACCGAGTCTTTTCAAACAAAGCAATGTTTGTTTTTAATTATTGAATTAACTGCCAACATCTTTGTTCAAAATCCTCACGTTCCATGGGGAATTTGTGCCAAAGCAAATTGTTAGCACTCGGAGGCTGCGTTTCTCTGGGCGAATGTCTTACCTGGCGCTGTGGCCTGGCCTTTTCCTGAAGCAGGCACTGCCCGATTAGCACAGGGGCTGGGCACCCACTGCCTGATGAGGCTTGGCTCCACAGAGCCCTGGGGGTCAGGGAGATTTCTCGGAGCAGCCGAGGGGAGCCAGGCTCTCGTCGGCCCAGCAGAAGCAGGCCTTGGGCAAGTTGACTGCACAACCACAGGACACATGAACCGCAGGTGACATCCAGCCTTGATGGAGGGCAGGAGACTCTCTCATCCCGAACCCTTCCGCATGTGTGGGCGTGCTGGGGACTTGTCTCCATGTGCCTCAAGTCAACTTGGGCAGGTCATGCTTGTTAAGGCTACACCACAAAGTCCAGCCCTGAGCCAACCAGCCTGGGGGCGGATCACAGCCGGCATCTCTCCATCTCATCCATTGCCCTGGGAACTTTCTTGGGCGGGGACTGTCTGTCCACTATGAGCCCCGGCTGCCCCGTGGAGGGAAAGACCCTGGGGAGAGTCCACGCTTCTTCCAGAGGCAGTCAGCTCATCACCCGAGACAGGAGGTGCAGGTCTGGGCAGCACGAGGGACTTTCCAGGGCCTGGGCAGACAGCCCGAAGGAGGCCAGGCCAGGGGCTGGTGACAGGGAGGGCTCACCATGAGCTCACGAGGGACCCCAAGACTCTAGGAAACAATGCAGGGTGCCTGTCAAGAGGACTCGGGGTCTGTAAGAGCAGGTAGGTGAACAAACTGGAGAAATCCTGATGACAGCTGTTCGTGTGGCCCTGTGGTCACCAACCCCAAAAGGGACAGCCTCCCCAGGAAAGCCAAGGACCCAAACAGAAAGGGCCAGAGGCCTTGAGGGGGGCTCAGAGTAAGGATGCAGGGACACCAGCCTTAGAGATGAGTCAGAGGACACGAAGGGCTGAGTCGCCCCCAGGACAGGGAAGACTGGACAAACACTGGCCTCTGAGAATGAGGGAGAGAGAACAGCGTCCAGACAATGAATGGGGGGCAGCCCTGTCCTCCCACTGTTCTGAGCTCCAAGGGGCCTCCGATTGCCCAGGCCTTAAAGCTGGCCCCCAGCACTGAGCTGGGCCCCTCAACAGTCTGTGTCCCCATCCAATTAAAGGGAGACGCCAATCAAGCTTAGGGCCTGGGCCAGAGGCTGGAGCAGGCGGGGACCCACACCAGNGGCTTTGACTATTTTGTTGCCAGAAGGCAACCTCAGATGTTTGGCACTGGGACAAGCAGAACAAGGGGGGGCCCACGCCCTGCGTGCTGGGTACCAGCTCCTCTGAGGCCTCAGGCCAAGACAGGAGGGCACCCTGGCACCCGTGAGTTTCCTTGTGTCCCCCACATGTGTGCATAAGATGTATTCACAGTAGAAATACTTACCTGTCCAAGTCATGTGTGTGTGCCTACATGCTTACTCTCATATAGGAAGCATTTACTCAACAGTATTCACAGCTCCCCTAGCACCAGGCTCTGTGCCAGGTGCCGAGAGGGGGACAGAGAAGCACTCAGGTGGCTTCTCAGAGCCAGCAAGCCCTGAAACTGGGGAGGTGCGGGCTGAGCGAGCACAGGAGAAGAGCACCTCTCCACGGGAAGATGCCAGGGGGCCTTCCTGGAGGAGGTGGCGCCCAAGCAAAATTCTGCAGAACAGCTCAGCCCTGTGAAGGAGCAGATGGAGAAGCAGGCAGCACAAGGACCCCACAGCAGAGACCTGAGTGATGTGCAGCCTGGCCGAAGCAGGGAGTCAGGGGCAAGGCAGCTGACAGGGGACAGGCCTGTCCTCGAGCCTCCTTAGCAGGAAGGAGTTTGGGGGTAAGCCCATCCCAACCAGAGTGCACTGCCCCCATGGGGGTGTTCAGCAAGGAGAACCACCCCTGGCTGTCATCTCCCCCCCTGGGGTCCAGCTGTCCCAAGGCCAGGCTTGGAGCTTACGCCAGGCACAGGCTGCTGCCGAGACCCTGGGGGAGGGCTGGTGCTCAGATGGCCTCACAGGGAGGCGGGGCTATTGGCTGCACTGTCCCTGGCCAATGAAAGCCAGTGCTCTGAGGGTTTGGGGCCACGGGGGTAGCCACAGGAAGGTCAGGGGCACACGGAGGTGCCGACACACAATTGGAAACCTGGAAACAATCCAAGTGCTTTTGGGGGGCTGTGCGGGCAGGGGCTTCCATCCCAGGTTCAGGCTGGGCTGGCGGGAGGCTGAGACAGAGGTCCCTGGGGGAATCTGGGAGAAAGAACGGAATGACTTATGCTTTCTGCTGCATACCCTTGTTTATATGCAAATGCAGATGTATTAAATTGCATTTATTTCCAAATCTGATTTTGTAAGCCGTATCTATCCATCATATAATAGAACATCATGGGACGCATTGGAGAGCCCACGACCCCACCCCAGCGTGAGTGACAGGCAGTGTGCGCTGCACCCCTGTCCCTTTGGCCCTGCGCACAGCTCTGCTTTCTTTTCATCCACCAGGGACCAAGTGGCGCAGTGGTCCGGAGGCTGTTCTCTTCAGTACCTATCGTCCATCTCCTGGGCATGTCAGGCACCTCGCGGGTGACCAGTAAGCACCGTGGAACCCGAGGACGACGAAGGAGCCTTTTCTCCCCGCTCGCTCNCACGCTTGGGATGGGAAGAGCTCCCAGCAGTAGTGGGAACTGGGGCTGGGCAAGGGGGGCCTCCACTCCCTGCAGGTGTGTGAACCAGCTAAGGGGTTAACCACCAGATGCACAGAAGGCGCGGTCCGACCGCTGCAAACCTCTGGGCTTCCTGGTCGCACAGACGCTGCATCCTCACTCCTCAGTTTGATGCCCCAAACTGCCCCGCCCCTGAGCTGGGCTCTGTTGGCTGAAAACATTTGCTCAGCAGCCGCAGACTCGCCAGCCCCACCTTTTCTCCTCTTCTCTTTTGCATGAAAAACCCAGCTCGAGCAGCAGCTTTGGGACCGACTTCTGGAAAAGCAGCTCTGAAGCAGCGGCACCCTACGTCATAAGCACCAGCAGCCAACTCTCATTTCCGGGCAGCAAAAATCATTATAACCAACACAGTTATTGCAAAACACGCTCATTACCAGCCTGATAAAGCAGCTTCATGAGCAACCCAAGACTCATTGGAAATTAACCCGAAAGTCTGGAGCTCTCTTGAAAATGGGCCCTCCTATAACCTCAAGTGGCCTCGAGTGGCCAGCAGGACATCCAGCCTGCTTCACATGCACCCAGCACAGAAAACGCAGCGGCCTCCTTGGTCCACATGTGTGTCCCAAAGCCCAGGGGAGCCTGGAAGGAGGCAGGACGGGCCGGGGACAAGCCCAGGGGACAGTCTCATACGACCCTGACAATGATGTTCAATCACACACTCATTTCATCATCACACCCATTTCACAGATGAGGAGACTGAGGCTCAGAGAGTGGGGAAGGGCAGCAAAGCGCAGCTCCCGAGCGACTGAGGGGGCCGGTGTGTCTGCCTGGGAACAACCCGATGACAAAGACAGCCAGGGGACAAGCCATAGCAGCTGGCCTCCCCTGGGCCAGAGCCACCTGGTGGCTCCAAGCTGACGACAGGTGGTCGCTCAGAGCCGTCTCCCTGATGCCACTGGATTGTGCCCCAAGCCTCCCAGCCCGTCCCCAGTTGCTGCATCCTTGAGAAAGAAGTGTCACCTTCTATCCCTCGTACGAACCATGGAAATGGCACTCTCAGGGCCACGCTTGGGCTTGGACATCTGCGGGGGCTCCGTCATCCAGCAGGTTCATTGTCATGTGTGGGAGGAGTAGTATTTCCAGAGCCAAGAACGACTCAGCGTCACCGCATCACCTCCCCCGATGACCTAAGNTCCTTTTCATCCCTAATATCATTGCTCCCATCCTCGCTGAGCCACTGAGCCATGGCTGTCCTTACGGAGCCTGAGGTTTTACAAGAATGAATGCAAACAACAGAAGCCAGCATTTCCAGCCCAGACCCGAGGCAGACAACTGGAGCCCAGCCACTTTCATCCTCCAGGGTCAGCCACATGCCGCCCGCTTCTAGAAAAGCTCCCAGACTGACTTTGCTTGATCTCTTGGTAGCAATTTTGTTCAAAGCCTCCTTTCTTATTACATTTGCTCTTCGGGGCATGTTTGCCCACAGTGATCACTTTATAATCAAGGGATTACAGGCCTGCCAGTGTTCCTGCCGCTCGCCCCTCCACATAAAGCTGGCCTCGGGCAGAGCCGCGCCGGAGCAAGGGGCAGCTCCAACAGTCAGCGGGCACGATTCCCGTCCTGAGCTCCTCCCCAGGCTGGCACTGCCTCCTGACTCTGGCCCCAGCGTCTTCTGCTCTGGGAGTGTCCCTTCCTCCTTTCTGCTGAGAACCACGCTTGAGCAGGCCCGCTTGCCTGCCCGTGGAGGGTCCAGCCCGGAGAGCAGGAGGGTGAGAAGGAGCAGACTCCCCCTGGGGGAGCACAGAGCCTCCCTTCCAAGAGACCAAGCCTGGCACTAAGCTCCAGACAGCTCCCCCAGAGCGTCTTGGCCCCCAGGCAGCACCACGGCCCAGTCTCGGCAGTGGGCAGCCCACGGCCCCAGGCGATGCATCCGCCACCCCTGCTTGGGACGCTGACGCTCATACGTGGTCGTGACTCCAGGCTTGTTTTCCTCCTGGCTCTGAGCTCAGAAAAAGTCCTCCAAAATATGAATTATGTATGGAAAACCCAAGCAGAGCAATCACAGGCAATGAATAATTCTGTGCTACAGACACGTTGGTTAGCTGTACAATCTGCTTACAGGCCAAACCAGCCATCTTATTAATAACAGGGGGGAGCAGGGGTACAGGTAGCACGGTGCTCCCGCCAGGCATCCGCTCTCAGGGCCGCCCTGTCACTGGCCAGACGCTTCTCAGCGCTGTCCCCCGGGGCACCGGCTCATCAGGGCAGGCGCAGTCCATCCCACTGGCTGGGGAACGAAGGGACAGTGGAGACTTCGCAGCGTCCAGACAGGAATGCTGCTCTGTTGAACCGCAGGCTCATCTGGTCTTCTGAGGCCTCTGGTGAATTCTCCTTAATGGGCTGCACAGGGTTCTGTGCGGCTCTAGAACTGTCTCAGCGAGCAGATAAGACTTCCATTGACATCAGTGCTTAAGTGATTCGTGGGTCAATGGGACATTCTGCTCTTGAAGCTGTTTCTGCCGTTATCCCGGTACACTTGGCACCATGACTGCCGTGTCTTCAAAAATTATTTGTAAGCCAAGGTCACCCTTGACCCAGAGCCACCTCATACAATCCCCATTAGTAGGCATGTCCTTGCTGGTGACAGAAGGTGGCAGCTGGACGGAAACTCCAGAGGCCTCCTCCTCTGGTTCAAGGAAAATCTGGAAAGTGCGGTGGGGGTGTCACATCTCCTTCACCATCGTCAGCAGCAGCAGAATTTCGGAATCACATTTTATGGGGCACCTGTTCATGGGCACAAGTCACTGTTGTATTTCTGAGCGGTGGCTTTGTGCCAGGCCCTGTGCTGTTTCATATGCGTTATCTCATTGGGTCTCGATGGTGTTACAAAGTAACCGTTGTCATTACCCCCTCTTTACCACTGAAACAAGGAGGCTGAGGGTCGCAGGGCTGGTGACAGGAAGCAGCCACCACATCTGCCCCAGCCCTACGTGTCTGAGCTTCTCTGTGGACGCCGACACCCTACAGGGTGGGTGCCGACCGTCCCCACTTACAGATAAGGAAACCAGGCTGCAGGGGATGACGCCCTTTGTCCTAGGCACGTTCCCTAGGGGGCGGCCAGACTAGAGCATGGTCCGGGTACCTGACCCAGAGCCAGCACGCTGTCTACGGACCCAGCGTGCACCCACTCTTGTCTCACCCCGTGGAAGCCGGGGGGCGGGCGGGGGACCTGCCTCAGAGCCAGGCACTCTCCTGCAGCTGCTGCAGCTCCTGCTCCCAAGGATGGGCCCTCGCCGCACGAGCCCAGGCGAAGAGCTGTGCTGCAGACTCGCACTCGTTCTCTCTCCCTCCAGGCCAGGGATTCGTTTGGCCGAGACAGCCCTCGCTTATCATGCCCTGAAGTCGCAGCCTGTGGCACGCTTGCCCGCAAGGGCCGTCCGTGCCCACTGCCTGCCGCCTGCCTCCTCGGGGTGCCATGCCGGGGGACAGCTCGGTGAACTAGCGACTTTCCCACGTGAAATTCACACCATCTCCTCTCGGCATTTTGCTGCCTTAAAAGCTTCAGCTTTCTCTGGGTCCATTTTCTTCCAACAAAATATTAAAATTTAGCTTTGAGAGCCTGCCGCCGTGGCCTGAGTGCCCAACCAGACCAGGCCATCAGAGCTCAGCCTTGCTTCTTGCCGGCGTAAATATTTAAAGAGACACTGGGAAGCAAAGAGCTCTCAGGAAGTGTGGGGTGCCGAGAAGGACGTCTGGAGGTTTGTCTGACGATGCCAGGAGCATCTGGCAAGGAGCTGTTCGAACCCCCAGGGTCGCCCCTGACAACCAGCCAGGAGAACCGGCGATGAGGCTGGCAGTGACGCCAGGCACCGAGGAGCGCATG
>NW_017731353.1:7845070-7846012 GCF_001890085.2 Hipposideros armiger
GGGGGCTCCGTCATCCAGCAGGTTCATTGTCATGTGTGGGAGGAGTAGTATTTCCAGAGCCAAGAACGACTCAGCGTCACCGCATCACCTCCCCCGATGACCTAAGCCCCCCGACCCCAGCTTAAAAAGTGAACAGCTGCCTCAGAGACACAGATACCACAATCCCTGCTGAGATGAGGTCTTGGGGTGCCCGGTGGGATTCCACGGAGGCTCTGTCCAGGTCCGTCTGATGGGCGCTGGAGGAGTCCAGGCGGGCACCGCCCTGTGACGCCTGAGGCTGCTGGGAGCAGGGAGCCTGCTGGCCACAGGTCTTTGAGTCTGGTCAGTGTCCTCCGATGAGAAAGGAGAGAATCTGAACAGTGAGGAGAGCCCCCCTGTGCTGGCCTCGTTTACCCCGAGAGACATGAAAGGGAGAGAACTGCCATCTTTAGGTGCGTAAAGATGAGAAGAAACAAGGAGAAAAATGGAAACGGGGTGGACAGCAGTGACACAAGCTGACGCGTCCTTGGCTCCACTCGGTGAGGTTGGACCACGTGAGCTTGAATTCAGACAGGCTCGACTGCAAGTGCTGGCCAGTGACAAGCTATATGCCCCTCAGCCAGTGCTTCGACCTCACTGAGCCTCAGTTTCCTCATCTGCAGAAGGGGTGGGATAAGAGCTGTCTCTGGGTTGGCACCAGGACCTCAAAGCCCTGTTTCCTCCCCTCCCCAAGTGCCACGCTCCTGAAAGACGACAAGGAAGACGATGGTGTGGACAGTGGCGGCTCATGACTCTTGAGAACTCCGTCGGACATGAGTAACCTGGACGAATCCTCAAAACTGTTGTTATTCTCCCCACGTTACAGGGAAGAAGCCAAGACTCAGAGAGGTCGACTGACTTGCCTGAGGTCACACAGCTTGAAGGATGGAGCCAGACCGGCTCAAGAGTCACCTCTCCCTAATT
>NW_017731353.1:7846052-7847754 GCF_001890085.2 Hipposideros armiger
GGGACCTGCCACAGGAGGGCACGTGCAACTGCCCCAGGCGCCAGGTGTGGGGTCAGAGCCCCCGTGCCCCAGGAGATGAGGACTGGCGCGCTGGCTGCCTGGCCGGTGGCCCACGGGGGAACCTTCCGGGGATCAGAGACCCCTCCTCCCCACCCCACCCCCCTTCACTTCAGGCTCTGATGCCCCCTTGGAGCCATCACTACCTTGGGAGGCCACGTGGGGTCGTGGGGAGCTCCCCACTCGGTGAGTGTAGAGATCTGTGTTCTAGTTCTTTCTCGGGTAAAACGGGGAGACGAATCCAGTCTCCCAGGGGGAGAGGATGAGAAGAACCATCCAGGTGTACAGGGCGCTCGGTCTGCATTTGTGAAGTGAAAGGATAAAAAGAGGATGTAGGCGTGAGAGGGTTCCTCAGCGGCCGAGGGCTGGCCGTGGGCTCCTGACCTCCACAGAGTGGCCGGCCGTCACCGCCTGGGGCTCAGGCGGGGTCTCCCGAGAAGCCGACGCTCAGCTGAGACCCAGCAGGTCAACAGCACGAAGCATAAAAACAGCTGGTCCCCCCTCTTCTCACTGCTGGTGATTAGCAGGGTGTCCATCCTGCCCCCCGCCCCCTCCCTGTCAGATCTGGTTCCTCGGAAATCCTGACAAGCCTCCTGGTCAATCCACCGGCCACCAAGAGCAGAGAAATGCCCAGCACTGCGAGCCCCGCACAGCGTTCTCATTTAATTGCCTCGTTTTGCATCCATGCCTGGCGGGCCAGCTCTGTCGGTGGGAACCTCACATCTCATGGCTGCAGAGGAATGAACGTCCCAAAGGCGGTAGCCAGGCGGCCCCCGGCCAGGCAGCGGGCTGCCCTCCGGCCTGTCCTGAACCTGGGGTGCTCCGGGAGACCCTGGGCTGAAAGGATCCCCAGCCAAGCCTGAGGGGCCCCAGCAGTTGAGCCAAGTTCTGTCCCAGGTTGATCAAAGACGCCACCTGCCCCACCAGCCCGACCCTCTGCTCTCTTACAAAGCCTCTGAAAAATGCTTTTGATTAGGAAATATTTCAAGTCCTCGAGAATTGACATGAAAAACACCCATGTGCCCACCACCCAGATTAAATAGATGCTGACATTTTGCCATACGTTCCAGAACGGTCTCTCTCTTTCAAAAGAAGTAAAGCACTGGGCACGGTTCCCACTGCCCCTCGGCCCTGCCCACTCCGTCTCCTCCTCCCTGTCCCGACAGCTCCCCTGGGGTTGCTGCTCATCCCACGAGTGGCTTCGTGTTTTCTCCACACGCGTGTGTGTCCATAAACAATACCTAGTGCTGCCTCGGGGCCCGTGACGTTTGCACAAACGGCATCTCCCTGGATGTGCCCTCTGCCCACCCAGCGAGGCCTGTCCGAGTGGACGCTGGGGCAGCAGCTCCCAGTTTGCTGCCTGCTGTCCCACCGCACAGACCTCCGCTTCTTTGTCCTTCTCCTTCTGGGGCACGCAGGTGGCTCCCGACGTGTCACATTTCACAGTTACCAGCAGTGCGCCCCAAGTGAGCCTCCTGGCATGTCCCCACGGTGCACGGAGCAAGAGCTGACCGGGCCGAGGTAGGGCCGGCTCAGGGAGCGGACACCTCCAGCTTCACTAGTTGTCCCAAATTGCTCTCTGAAGGGGCTGTGCCAGCAGTGTGCCTGTGCCCCGCGCCTGGTCATCGTCAGATGGCTCCGTTTT
>NW_017731353.1:7850614-7853964 GCF_001890085.2 Hipposideros armiger
CAGGCCCAGACAATTTCATCCAGCACCTTGACGCATTTTCATGTCTGCTACTGAATCAAATATTACCAGCCAATCCGAGACAGGCCGAGAGGAACAGCAGAGGAAGGGAGGCAAGGCGTGCTGGGGGGTGTCCCCTCACCTTGTCCCCCGCTCTCCCCGACGATTCTGGCTGAGCAGGCTGGCATTCATGCGGGCCCCACTGTCACCTCCACACCCTATCCTGCCCTTCATGCCCGCCCCCTCCTGGGCTTTGTTGGCCTCACATCACTCACAGGCGAGGAAGAGAGCCGGGGCCCAAAGTCTTGCCAGGCCCGGAGAAGGGGTGGGTCTCTGAGAGTCAGGGGCCCCCGGTTCCCGAGTCACCTTGTGCTCTATGCCCTAGTCTCAGCCCTCCCCTGTGACATGCTAGCACAATGCTCTCTGACCCACACCCACCCTGCCCTTCCTCCTGCCCCAGGTGCCTGCTGCCTGCCCGAGAGAACCGCCTGGGCCGCTGCGCGTGAACAGGGCAGACCTCCAAGGGCAGAGACCCTGAACACCTGCGCCAGGCTGCAGCCTCCTTTGGGGGGCCAACATCCTCTCATGGAACCAGCTGCTGAGGATATGCACAGAAGGGGTGTCTCATAAAGCCTTGAGTGCTCCCCAGCCCGCGGTGCCCACTCCCGGCCTGCCCTCCTGCACCTGTGCTGACAAGCTGGTCCTGCATCCGTGAGGAGTGGGGGTGGAGGCTGGCATGCAGATGGTGGATTTACAGGCTTAATTTAATTTATTAATCAGTCGAAAGCCATGCAAAGGGCGGTTCCGTGGAAGGCACATGCAGTGTGTGGTCTGTCAGTGGAGCTGCTAATATAAATTTGCTCAGCTGTGACAGGTACAGGGTTTTTTTTAGCTGAGAAAAAAATAAACGTGCAGCCCATCATTTTACCACCAACAGAGCTAAGTGCTCTCCGGGGCCTGCCTGAGGCAACAGGTACCCCACGGCCTCCTCCTCGAAGACGACCCGTGGGCTGGGGGTCGGGCCTCAATTTGATTCCAGCTCCCCTGCTCACTGGCTGTGTGACCTTGGGTCGCTGCTCAGGCTGTGGCTTTCTCATCTCAGGGTTGGGGCGGAGCCCTGCCTACTGGTGGGTGTGGGGGATTAAGTGAGGGAGGGGTGGAGGAGGGGTGACAGTGAAGCCAGAGCATGTGACTGCAGCTCGAAAGCCTGGACCGCGGGGCAAGTGGGCATTGTCTGTGAGGGGGCCTGAAGGCCCTTTGAGCAGGTGGCTGTGTCTCGGGACAAGAAGGTGCTAGAAGGTGCAAGGCAGAGGCTATAACCCAGGTGGGAGACGGCAGAGGCAGAGGCACTGGGGACGGAAAGGGGCTTCTGGGGGCTGGACACATATGAAAGACCACCAGAAGTCAGAAAACGTCCTCACAGGACGTGGAGCTTGGTTGGGGCAAAGCCTGGTCACTCAACACCTTCTCTCGCCTACATGTGATTTTTTAAGAGGTAATTCGGCATATGTCTGATCAGGGATTTGTATGTACAGTATATAAAGAACTTGTATGAGTCTATAATAAAAAGACAAATAACCCATTTTCAAAAGGGCAAAGGACTTGAATAGACATTTGTCCAAAGACGATCTACAAGTGGCCAATAAGCACATGAAAAGATATGTGATGTCATCAGTTACCAGGAAAATGCAAATCAAAACCAAGTGAGATGCCACCCGGCTGATGTTAATCAAAGTGGCAAGTAGACCTATGGATCTGGAGATCCAAGAGGACGGAGCAGATAAACACCGGGCCTGCTTCCATCCGTGAACACGTTAAAATTACAACTACATTATAGAACCATCAACCTGGAGAACCATCTGAAGTCTGGCTGAACATGAGTTTTATAACTAAGGATATAAAGAAGCTACATGGAGTCTGGTAGGAGTGGCGGAGACATGAAACTGGCAAACCTCAAACTTCTGTGTGGTCGTTGAGAGCCAGGAGGGGTACCTCAGCTGCAGAGGTTCCCCCCAGAGGAGCAAGAAGGCCCCGACTCACACCAGGCTCCCCAGCCTAGAGTACTGGTGCTGGGAAGAGGAGCCGCCACAACATCTGGCTGTGAAAGACAGTGGGGTTTCTGACTCTCCAGGTAGGACAGAGGCTGTGGGAAACCCAGACGTCCTCTTAAATGGCCCAAGCACAGACTCACTCACTCACAGGCACTCACCTTGGGTTCCAGCGGTGGGGCAGTAACTCGGGGGCTGTCAGAGACGAACAGTGGGCAGGCTGAGGTGTGTGCCTTTGAGACGAAGGCTGGAGGACAGTCAGCATTTTGACTGTGAGGAGTCCTTCTCCCGTGCAGCAGCCGGCAGGCAGGTGCCATCTTTCCTGTGTTGAGCCCGCCCCACTACGCTTATGGCCAAATCTGAACCTGATTGGCCTGGTGAGCTCTACAGTTCTGCCCTGCTGTCTCAGCTAGGACCCTGCCTCACCCAACATGCGCACAGCTGGAGGCACTTTCTCCTCAAGCAGCCAGCCCCACTTGCATTGCACTCTTTCTTGGAAAACGATCGGAGTCCCAAGTTTGGCAGACCCTGACAGGTGGAGACTGGCCTCAGTGTGCTCTGAGACTTTTGCTGAGTCGCTCCAGGCTCAGCACTGACACCAAACCAGAGTCTATATTACCCTGGTGACCACAACTCTTCCCACTCTAGTGACTCCCTGAGATCCTGCCTCACCCAATACGAGTACCACATGAGGCTTTATCAGTGGCTGAACCTTAAGGGAGCTGGCAGGTGGCAGCAGGCCTCAGTGTGTCCTGGCTTTTTGTGGAGTTATCCCAGGGCTAGTACTGGTGACACACATCCTTGGTTCACAGCATGACCTCTCCTACACGCCTCCAGGGTTAGCACTTTGTAAGTCCTGCCAGGTAACCCCTGACCAGTCACAAGCAGTAGGTGACCTGGGCCTGCACTGGAGCCCCTCCCAAGAGGCCCCAGAACCAACATACTTGGAGGTTGGCTTCAGACCACAGCAGAACAGCACCCAATTAGCCCCACAAGTGACACACACAAAGGGCAGTCTCAACAGGCACCAGAGCCCACTGGGGCGAATTCCACTCAGTGGGGTAAGCCCCCCACACAGCAGCCATATAAGCTGTGGATGTGGCCAAACCCCACAGCCAGTCAGCCTGAGGGTCAATCCCACCCACTGATGTCTCAACCATCAAAGGAGGGCACACACAACCCACACAAGCAACACTCCTGAAGCACCTGGTACAGGTGACCAGGTAGACTGTGCCAGGGCCCCACAGGGCACCTACTATAAAAGACCACTCGGTCAAGACTGGGGGACTTAGCAGATCTACCTAA
>NW_017731353.1:7862904-7865570 GCF_001890085.2 Hipposideros armiger
AAGCTCGCAGCAGGCTCCTCCCCCAGGTCCAGCCTTCCTCCCACAGCAAGTCCCTTCTAGCCCCTCCTTTCCTTGTCCCCATGATACCCCAGCACCAGTTCCCTCCCTCAGGCCTCAAGGTCATCTTCAGCAGGAAGGGGGTAAGAGAAATACTGGGCGAGGCAGAAAATCCTCCCTGATCAGCATTTCTGCCTGATGGAAGACACTGAAAGCGCCATCGCGCCCCCGCCCCCCACCCCACCACACACTCGCTGGGGCAGGTGCAGTGTCTGCCAGTCCCTCATCCACCGAACCAAGGTCAGAGACAGGACCGTCACAGCCAATGGTCAGGCCAGGCCCAAGGGTGAGGGGGCATTGAGGAGGGCCTCACCCCACACCCCCTCCTGCCCCTCACCCCACAACTGGGAGAGCAGCACCTGGCCTGTCGCCACGGTGACCCTGGCTCCCGGCACAATCGGACCTACCCTCAGAAGGTACTGACGGCCAAAGCCAGAGCCAAATGTGAGTGTTGCGAACAGGCTGGGAGAGGGGGCGAGGGCAGCCCCCGAGGCCACAGCAGACCCAGGGCAGCTGGCTCCCACCTCCACCCTGGTCAGTAGCATGAACCAGACAGCCGGACGCCATCTGAGGGTCATGGCCAGGCTGCCAGACACAGCAGAGGCTGGCCTGCTCTAGGTTCTGGGACCTTGCAGCTGGGGGCTGTCTGAGCATCAGCGGTGCCTGTCATGCGCTTGTTGTCACCGATGTTTTTCATGACACACCCAGTGAAGATGCAGGAGGCGCAGAGGTCTGGGGACCCTGAAAAGCCATGCCCAGCCTCAAGGGATGCACCCTCCCCGGACAGAAAGCTCCCCTGTGAGGAGCCACAGGAGTTGCTTGACCCTGTCCAAATGAGGAATGACGGTCCGAGGCTCCGGGGGTTGCCGTCCAGGACCGACGAGCAGGGTCTAACCAACCACACATGTGGTCAATGAACCGCAGCTGATGCAGCGCCCTGGCCACCGCGTCTGCTCCGTGCTTCACAAGCCTCCTTTTGCAAGAATAAGACATGATGACCTTGGGTGTGGGCTTGTGACCTTGGCCTCACTCAGACACCTGGTCCCAGGACCGCTTGTGTGTGGCAGGCCCTGTGGGGGCGGGGACTTGTGGGGAGGAGGCCCAGGACCTCCAGGAGCTCACGGTCCAGGGGAAGACGTCCAGGAGCCCGAGGTCCCGCTGCTCGGCTGGCCGTCAGAGCCCCTGGGCGTCCCGCGCCTGGCTGGGAGGGCCGGTCACAGAGGCTTCCGGTCACTGTGACCTGGGTCTGGCGGATGTACCAGAGCTGGACAAGAGGCAAAGTGGGAGTGTCCAGGGCAGAGGCTGCAGCGAAAGCCAGGAGAGGGGAAAGTCCACCTAGGGAGCCACATCACCAGCAGCAGAGACTCGACTCGGTCGGAGAGGCCCCTTACTCTTCATCCAGAACCTCCTACGCCTGCAAGGCCAACAACTTCCAGACCCATGTCCACAGCACCAGGGCAGGCACAAGCAAAGGAAAAGGGACAGCGCNTTCGCGTGTGTCTTTAAAACTCATAAACTGTTCTCCTGATCTAATCCAGAATGAATTATCCGTAATGAAGGTGGTAGGTTTGCTTACAGACAACACTTAAATCCTGCCATCTCCACTTATACAAAGCTGTGGGCGTGCACGCCTCACCCATTATTAGTTTGAGGAGGTTGCTCATGTTTTTAATGCAAAAAAAAAAAAACCAGATTCGTTTCAAAAACACACAGTAAGGGCCTGGGCATCATAGGGGAACCAATGTCTCTCGAGGCTGCATTCTGGGTAGTTCAGATTTCATCCAGAGCAGCGCGAGGACCCCAGGACCTGCACTGGCCAGCACACTCGCACAGCCCTCCGAGGTCTCCCTGACCCCTGCCAGGGCAGGACTGGGGCCCCCCATGTCTCCTGCAGCTGTGCCAGCTCCAGCGAGAACTTTCTAAAAGACAAAACCAAGCATGTTCCTGGCTTAGGGCCCTTCCACGGGGCCCCAGTGCTGTCAAGACAGAGGCCCATTCCTTGGCACACAGGAAGTGACCACAAGGGGCCTAGTCACTCCCAGTCGCTACAGCCACATGAGCAAGCCCAGAATCATAAGCCAAGTCGGGGTGCTTTAAGGCGTAGAGTCTCGGCTGGTAAGTTCTCAGCAAAGGCTAATTGAGACCGTGGGTTACTATCCAAAAGCCTGAAAACCAGCACTTGGAAGACCCCTCACTGTCCCATAATGCATCTCCTGCCCCCCATTCCCAGCTCTCCGTGAGAACCTCGCCCACCCAGGGCAAGGTCACATGCCTCCTCTGTGCTCCCCGGTCCCAGCAGCCTTCACAGGCTATTGTCAACGCCTGGCCACTTGTCTGTGTCCCCCACTGGGCAAAGCTCCCAAAGGAAAGCAGGTCATGTATCCCCAGACCTAGAAGGGAGGTGGGCACACAGTAGCTGCTCAGTAAACACTCACCCAGCGAGCACTCCTGGGAACCAATCACAGCACAGCTCCCGTGGGGGAAGAGGTGCGCCTTTGCCCAGCATTATACGTCCAGCTTGGCACATGGTGCCCAGCTCATGCCACCAGGAGGGCTCTGGCCTGACTCTTGTCCTGAGGGAATCCTGCCAATTAACTACAGCAAACAGC
>NW_017731353.1:7870073-7880785 GCF_001890085.2 Hipposideros armiger
CACACCCATGGGCTGGGTGGTGGGGGAAGTGAGACCCCACACCGGAGCTGGCCAGGTGGACACAGGCCTTGACGGTCTCACAGGTGCCCAGGGCCTTCCCCAGGGGGGACTGGGTGCCAGGCAGACACCCAGCAAGAGACAGTAGCTCCTTCACCCAGAAAATGAAGGATTCAGGAGGGCCTAACGAGAAAAACGGATTCCCCTGTGGGCTTTTGATGCCGGAGCCCCCCAGGCCCTGCAGTCCCCGCCTTCCCCCACCCCCTCCACAGGCAGCCCCGTTTTTTTTTTTCCTGGACCTTCTCTTTGTGATTCCCAACCTGGTGACATAAGCAAACCCCAGGGGAGGGATTCCAACATTCTCTTAAAATTTCAATGGATGTCTTGTGAGCCAGGACATTTGCTATCTCCAGAAACCTTTGCCTCCTTCTAATAAAAAATAAAAATAAAAAGCCTGCTCCTTGTGGCTCTGCGAAGTTAAGCATCACCAATTCCAAAGATTCAAGAGAAAACCCTTCCTGCCTGGCTGTGACCAGCCCCTGACTGCACCTCCTGTTTGCCAGTGGCGAATAAAATATTTAGACAGCATAAGCCCGTTGTTCCAGGCCCCCGGCCCGCAGCTGCACCGTCCCTGCTGAACAGGAAGGCCGGAAGACAAAATTAAAATACAATAAATGCCAGATGAGTACAGACGGGTCATTTTAAAAATTCATAAACACTAAACTCCCTTGCAATTTATTTCAGCTTAACTAGCGAAAAGACCATGTAACTTCCTGACGAGATGCCATTTCAGCATGAATTTTCGAGAAGCCCCATTTAATGGTTTCCCAGTGTGTGTAGTGTGTCCCGGCGGGATTCTGGAGCAGGGGATCCCCAAAGTCCCTTCAGAACCAGTTAGTGGTGACAGCCAGCACACACCGAGGGAGCTCTGACCCCGAGTCCCTGCACAAACTGAGTTCTGCGTCCACCCCGGCTCTGGACACCAGCTGTGCCATCAACCCACCGGGAGGCCCCTTAGACACCCGGAGCCTCGGTTTCTCCCTCTGTGACATGAGGGCCACCAGCAGGAAGCAAGTGGCCACGCTCGCCTGCCATGGTGTCCAGAGACGCAGCCGCACCGCATGGCCGTCCTGAGAAAGGGAAAGTGTGCTTTGCACTGAGGCCAAATCAGCGATCGAGGGGGGCAGAACGTTGTTGCAATCCTGGAACATCCGTGTGTTTTGCAAACAGTAGAGGAGTGCAAGCACCCAGGGAATGACGCAGGACCCCGCAGCCGCCACAGGAGCCACCAAGGGAGCTGGAGGGTCAGGAGCCGACCTCTGTGGGGCGCCCTGCAAGCTGTGGCACAGGGCTCTGAAGCCAGCATGTTCCCAGGAGATGGGGCTCCGTGGGGAAATGCACGACTGCTCTCAGTGGGGAGACGCTGTCACGCCCCATCTCTAACAAAGGCCGGTGTGTGCAGGGAGCCGCGGGCAGAGAACCTCTTATGAAACCTAATTTGGGATGAAAGGGCTCCGTCATTGCAGAAGGCTCCAGAAAGTGGCTGCTGGCAGGTGTGCAGAGGCAGGGGAGACGGTGAGAAGCCCAGGACCCAGGCAGCAATGGACACTAACAGGTCCAGGCGCAGACAGCTGGCCCTGGGGCTCAACTGAGAAGGTCACCGAAATGGACAGCAGGTGGGCGGGACGGACGAGGGCCCAGATGGGGGAAGATTCGTCATAAAGTCTCCACTCTGTCCAGACTTGTCCATCTGTCCAGACACATCCCAAGGAACCAAGGGCTGCAGGCCTTCGGGCGTCTGACCACCACTGCAGGCTAAGAGCCGCTGCTCGCCCACTGGTGGCCTGATCCCTCCACCCCAGCAGCCGGCGCCTCCGAGAGGGGCCAGGGGCCATTTATCGTTTGTATAATAAAATGGGGTTGTCACAGGTGCCCCACAGGGCCTGCCCGTGGCCTCTCCACAGTGATGGGCGTCTCTGCGTTCCTGTTACTATTCCTCTCCTTTCCCCCCAGCTCCGCGAGCCCCCCCGGCTGGGGGCTCAGCATTTTCCCAGCCTCCCTGAGGGAACTTTAGACCCCTGTGCCCTGTGGAGCCGAGGACAGCATGGGACTCCGGGTCCGCTGTGCCCTGTGTGGGGCAGCAGCCCCTTGTTGCACTCCCTGGCGCAGAGCCCCCACAAGCCCTTATAGCACCTTTAAGCAATTTAGGAAAGGGGTCCTTCCCCCACTACGGTGCTCCCGCTGCCAAGGGCCGGGGCTGGATGTCGGGCTCCCCAACCCCTCAGGAGCACCCTTTCGGGCCACACCATGACGTCTGCAGGCCCTGGGCTCCAGTCCCCTGTGCCTGATGGGCTGTCCACCCTGCCTCCCCAAGGGGACAGCTGCCCAACGGCAGCTCTGGGAGGTCAACCAGCGTGACCTCCATCCTGCCACCCTGAGGATGGCAGTGATTGAACAGCCTGGGCTCTGCCCACTCACTGACAGGTTTGCAGACGCCTGGCCACAGGGTCTCAGGGGGACAGGGGATCCAGCTCATCTGTGCAGAAACCTGAGCATCTGCTTTCCACCCCACCTCCTGGCAGCAGCCGAGCCTGCCATCAGGCCTCCACGGGCCTGACCCCCCAGTGGGCACTCTGTCCGCTCCCACCCAGCCCAACCTCCCTCCACAGCCACCTGTCGGCCTTCCCTGAGTTTGGCTCTGCATTTTCACCAAGAAGTGGCTCTGGGAGCTCTGGCAAGCATGGCGAAGCAGGGGTGCAGGAGAGTCTGGGGGCTGGCTGAGCCCAGGCTCCAGCAGTCACCTCCACCCACAAGGGAGGCTCTGCGTGGGGTCCCCACGTTCCAGCCAGGACTAGGCAGATGTCCAATCTCTTGGTGACAGGAGGGAACCAGCCTCTGCAGAAACGCCCTGAAGGGCAGCCTCCCAGGACACAAGAAAGCCGATCGCCCGCTACTCCCCGGCACGTGAACCTCAAAAAACAGAGTAACAGGAGGCGCCTGTCCTGTGGAGCCACAGAAGGGTCCACTCACATGGCAGCAGCCTAGCATTTCAAAAGATGTTTTGGGAGTTTTCTCCCTATTTTTAAAGATCTTTTAAAAACTCTCTATGGACATCCATCCCTGAGAGCAAGTTTCTGTGCACCAAGGCCCCTGTCCTGGCTGGGACACGGCACCCTGGACATTTGGGAGGAGGTGACTCGCTCTCACATGAGCAGCTGTGCCTGGTGGCAGCTGGGTCACGTGCCCCAGATGAATCTGCCACCCACAGATGTGGCCACTGAGCCCACGCTGGCCTGGGCCTCTGCAGGGGCCACTGCCCNAACAGCAACGCACCCCCTGCCTGGTTGTGGGGGGAGAGGAGTCAGTGAGATGAGGCGTGTGAAGCCTTCCAACAGAGCCTGACACACCAGAAAGCGCTCAGAAAGTGGGTGGCGGTCCGGCCAGGGCCCTAGAGAGAAACTCAGTCCACAGACAGTGAGCAGCGGAGGGGGGTGGGGGGGGCAGAAAGGAGGCTGCTCAGACGTGCACCCCTTCCCAAGGGTAACTTTGGTGCATGTGAATCCGCAGCATTGATCTGGATTCATAAGTTTTCAGGGGAAAGCTTGCAAGGGGGGGAGGGGGGGAGATGAACATTCTCTTTCCATAGAAGCTTCCAGAACAGTGAGGGTGGAGAAAAAGGGTTTCCTGTTCTGAGCGCCCTGGGCTCAAAAAAAGGTCACCCGGAGCCCTTTGCGCAGCCTTGCTGACTCTTGGGGGCCCTGCCCCCTCTCCCCCAGGGTCATCCTCTCCGTCCTTGAAAGGGAGCCTAACAGCAGGAAAGTGGTCCCAGGTGGACACAGGACCACCCGAGGGAGCGTGAGCCCCACAGGTGGAGAGCCCGGGCCAGACGCAAGCAAAGGCTGAGGAAGCACGTCAGCGGCACGAATGACCCAGGGCTGACCGAAGCCCAAACCAAAATAGGAGCCGCCGCACAGCCCCAGCCAGCGCCTGAGCACGTGTGGCCGAGAGTCCTCCGTCCCAAAGCCCCTGAGACATTCCGCAGGCCTGGGGACACCCCATCCCCTCAGTTCCTGAGAAGTCAGGCGCGTGAAAGTCCCTAAGCTAACCCGACAGCAAGAGCATAAGATACAGATCACAACACTCAAACCAATAGAGGAGGAAAGACGCCAAAAGAAACAAGGAGGAGAAATAAGGAGAGGACGGAACTGGAGCAAAGGCAGGGCAGGTAAAAGCATCCAAAGGACAGTTAACTCCAATAAGTCAGCAGCACTGCAGACATAAGCAGACTAAATGTTCTAGTAAAAACCCAATTAGTGTCGGACTGGATGACAGCGGCCCGTGCCGCTTATGAAACGCACTATCTGAAACATAAAGACCCAGACAAGGGCGGGAGGAGGCACAAAACAGAGGACACGGGGACACTTCTCGCCAAGAAAGCTGCGAAGGTGACGCCAGAGACACGTAAAGCAGGCCTTACAGCAACGGCGTTTCCGCAAACAGAAGGCCGTACGTACATACAGCAAAAAGTTAATTTCATCAAGGAGCCGTGACAGCTCTCGACGTGTAGGAGGCTACAATCCAGGAATTCAAAGCTGACAGTTCTCCGAGGAGAGAAGAACCCTTCTCTAGTAAGAAGGTGCCAACACGCCTGGGTAATTGACACATCAAGCACACCGAAAACTCAGTGGGGACATGAGAGATCTGAATAACCCAATTAACATCCACCTTCTAATGGGCAGTTCAAACCGGCACCCCAAAACCTCGGCATACACATTCTTTTCCAGCAACAGAAGGGTATGTTTTTAAAAATTGGTGGCATACTGGGATGAAAACATGTCTCAACAAACACAAAAGCTCCAGGGGCACCCAGACCACAGTCTCTGAACTCAAAGCAATTAGTTAGCCATCGTGACGAAAAAAAGGAAGACCAGGAAAGCTATGTGGAGACACGAAGGGAAAAAACTTCTAAATACCTTATGGTCCAAAGAACGTGTCATTCAGTACTAATGAAAGGTAATAATACTGCATGTCAAAACTCGAGAAAGGCCGCTAAAACAATAATTACAAGGAAATTAATGACTATTCTAGAAAAGATGAAAAGGTTGCGAGCTAAGCATCCATCTAAAAACGTAGCCAAAGAACAACAGACTAAAACAAAGTAGCATGAGTTATATAATGAATAAAGTAGAAAAACATACAACAGAGAAACGTACAACAGAGAGCACTGCAAAAGCCAAAACCAGTTCATAGGGGAAAAAAGGTTAAGACAGACAAATATTTGTACATATTGAGCAAGAATTAAAGGCGCTATGGAGCAAATAAAAATATTAGAAATGAAAACATAACCACACAGGTATCCACAATTCAATAGGTAAGAGGGTGTTATATCAATAAACACAAGCTTCATGACAACATATTCAAAAGCTTAGATGAAACTGACAAAGTCCTAGATTNAAACTTGTTAAGGAAGTAGCCCCATTCTGCCGACGCCCCGACCTGGGCACCCATTAGCCGAAATCCATCCAACAGTGGAGAGAGGAAGTAGGAATTCAGCTTTGAAGCCCTGGGCTCTTCCTGAATCTAGAAACGTGTCCGCAGTGTATGCCAGGCCTTGGATAAACGGTGCTCCTGCCCATCACCTGTCTGCAGGTGCAGGTCGCACCTGAGGGGTCCACAGGCAGGAGGGGGTATCTCACTCTAAACCCCAGGAGCTTAGGGCTCAGAGGCAGCTGCTCCCTAAGACAGGAGCTCCAACCAGGCTGACCTCGGTCCCAGGTGGCCACATTCCCACCAGGGACAGGTGCTCAAATAGGTGCCTGGGGGACCCAGGGACCTCTAACTACAACCTGGAGCCCCACCCTGGGCTCGCAAATAGGAAGCACCCCAAGGTCTGAGAAAGACGCTCTCCTTGACCAGCTGTAGTCAGGCTCCTCTGAGCCCCCTCCTCAACGAGGCCCTGATTTGGGCTTCCGTGTGTGTCTTGCCTGATGTCACATGGAATAAGGCATGTCCCCCTGTTGATCCACTTGTGTCAGCTAACTCTTGGGCCACAGAACCAAAGAGAGCACAGGAAACTCCTTCCTCCTCTTCAACAAGCAGACCACCCCCCGCCCCTGACAGCAGGACCTGCGACTGCCGGGCGCACAGGTGGGCAGGGTCAGGAGGAAGCCGCAGGACCGCCAGGCTGGGCCTCCGGTGGCGCAGGGAGGTGGAGAGAGCTTTCCCTGTGAGCACAAAGCTGGAGGCCCTGAATCTGAAGCAGCCGTGGGTGTGGGCAGACCCCTGGCCTGGGCTCCCTCTCCTGGGGGACGCGGTCCGGCCTCTGGCCAACATCATCACTCTTCCAGTGGGAGCCGGGTCCGGGCTCTGAACAAGGGCGGGGCCTTACGTTTCTGAGGAGGAGGGGAGAGGAATTGAGAAGGGCCAAGCCCAGCGCCCCAGGCTCTGTATCGCAAGCAGCAGGCCGGCCAGGTCAGGAGTGGNAGCTGTTACAAAAAACAAATCCTCACAGTCCATCCTGTATCTGTCTCTGTCATTTTGGTGTCATTAAATTTCATAAACAACGAAACACACAAAAACGCATTGAGGTGAGAATGAATGTTCAAATCAATTCCTAATTTATTTTCAAATGTAATTAGGTCATCTCCATCTTTTCCAGAGTCTGGTAGATAGGGGTCCAGGCTCCTGGGTCTGATCCCAGCCCTGACACCGGCAGCAGGGGGACGGTAGGCAGGCTGCCACCCCTCTCCAAGCCTCCTGGTCCTCGCCTGTGAGACGGGACTGCTCCCCGCCCTTCCCAGGCTGCCACAGAAATGAAAGGCAATACCATGTGATCTTCACACCAAGACGCCCACTGAAGCCCCCCACACACAGCTCAGCCCCATCAGGACCCACACCTGGGGGCTGGCCGGGTTTTCTGGTGGCCCCGACCACCTCAGGTAGATGATGGATTGGGAGCAGGGAGGGTGTAAGGGGCTGCATCACCCACCCCTGTGAATTAATGAGCAGCTAACATGTGGAGGTGAAATGGGGTCCTTCCTGAACAGGCTGAGCTCTGTGGGGGCCCCCTGCCCACCTCCACCATCCCCCAGGGACCTTTACCCGATGTGGGGATGTGGGCAGCAGGTGAGGGGCGCACAAAGGATGCTGGGAGAATCTCGGTGCTAGGAGCGTGGTTGATGGCTGAGCCTTTCCTCCGCCCTCTCCACAGTCTTTGCTCAGTCGCCTAAGATGGTGACAAGGAGCAGTCAGGCTAGTGACACCACAACACTAGGAACAGCCTGCAGAAGCAACAATAATAATAACAAATATAACAATAGTAAGAAGCTGCCTGCGTGCCAACCGGAAGCCAAGTGCTTGGCCTCAGTCTCCGCCCCAGCAGGACGCCCACTTCCAGGCCCACACCAGCCCCCACAAGGCTGCTTGACAGCATGGGACCCCCTCCTATGCTAGCACCCCCGGGCCCCTCGTCCTCTGCCCCCCACCACATCCGCCCCCTCTGGGGAGCCGCTCTTCATAGGCCTCCTCTGGCTCTTTCCTGCGCCTTCACTTGTGCGTGCAGTGTGCGTGTGTGTGCACACGTGTGTTTATGTGTGTGCACGCGTGCTCTGCTCAGCCTGCTCCTAACTACAGCCGCAGTGCAGGGGCCCCCTCCAGGAACCCCACAGTGCAGGGACTGGATGGCGGGCGGCGAAGGGGGAGACCCATGGACCAGGGAGGCTTCCGGAAGATGTTCCTGGGCATCGAGTCCCAGCCCTGGAAGGTGGACAGGCCTTAGGTGGGCAGAACAAAGGAGGGGCAGGGAGGCGAGGGGTGGGAGGTGTAATCTAGGCAGAGAGACAGGGCACAGCAAGCCCAGGGTGGGTGTGCAATCCCGGGGGCTTCAGTGGGCCAGGCGGGCAGGGCCGAGACGGGCCGGGCTTTGGTCTCTGTCCTGGTGGCCGTGGGAGCCACAGCGCCACGAGTGTGGCCACTGCAAATACTGAAGCGTCCTGGAGCGTGGTCTCAGGCTATCATGGAACCTCATTAAAACGCAGATTGAAATGCAGTCAGCCTGCGGAGGGGCTCCCTTCCCAGCCCCTGGGTCACAGCTCAGACTCCCCACCTTGGGGGAGGGGCCCTCAGGTGGGTCTGCTAATCCCCACTGAGAGCTGGAGGAAGTGAGGCCCAGGCCCTCGGGCGCGCTGGGGGGCAGTGGGGTGAGGACCCCGGCACCTGCTCTGGGTCCTGGCCCGGACACCCCCAGTCAGCCTGCCTGAGTGCCAGAGGCCATCAGCCAACAGCCCCAGGGACCTCACAGCAGTTTCCAACAACCCTCGTCAGACAAACCTTATTTATGTTTGTTTTTCTCTTTCCGGTGGTTTCTGTCAGCGCTGCTGATAGATGGGTACATGTTGATGGATTTTTCAATCTGCTAACCATAAAAAGATTGTATTTTGACTGGCTTAATGCTTAGTTGTAGAGTGTGCAATCCTGGTGTGATAATTACTGAATAAATATCTACAGCACTGCAAGGCTGAGAGCACATGCCCACGACACCCTCAGGCGGTCGTGCCCTTCCTCCCAGGAGCCTGCAGCGCACGAGTTCAGATTTGGGGAGAGTGGTCTTTCCCAGTTACTGGAGCTCCTGTGGCCCTGCCTCCGGGAGCCCTGACCCCTCCCTGGACAATGCCCATCGGCCCGCTCTCCAAATGAGATGGGATCTGGACTGGAGAGGGCGGAAGTGGACGAGACAAGACGCGTGAGCGAGGACCAGCGTGCCTTCAGTGGAGCCTGGGGTTCTCACCAGCCTGGAGGGAGGCCNAATCCGTCCACATGCCTCGCTGTCAGGCAGTACCTCCCGCCACAGTTCCCCAGCCCCCAGGCCTGTGGACCCCTGATTCCTTCTACAGAAGAGGCGGGAGGGGCGAGGTGGGGCGGCTCCGGCCTGCTCCTGTCTGCCTCCCTCTGCCTGGATGCGTTCCCTCAGACCTCGGCTGGTGACACCGTATCACTCGGGTCTCAGCTCAAACAGCACCCCTCAAACACACGCAGCAAACTCAGGTCTTCAGTGCCCCTGGTCCCGTTGTCTTACCTATCCCCTCCCCCAGTGGTCGCCTCCTTGTCATCTGTTTACTTTTTGTCCCCTCCCGCCCTGTGCTAGAGTTCTCGACTCCATGCTGCAGGTAATCTGGGCCCTGCACCCAGCAGGCCCCCAGTGGGTGTTTGTTGAATGACTACAGGAAAGATGGAACGGCCTTCAGACTGCAGAACCCTTCAAACCTCCATGCCTTCCCCAAGCGTGGCCAGAGCCGGCTGACTGAGACAACACAGGACAGACTCGGGGTCCTCCCTGACCTTGGCCGGATCTGCATGTCGGACCCTGCTAGTCCTCACGGATCCCAGCCCAGAGCCTCAGGCTGTTCACCAAGAGCTGCTGGTGGGGACACAGGCAGGACTGGGGGGCCCTTCAACCCCTTACCACATGTCCCTGAGCTGAAAACCACAGATGTGGAAACTGAGGCCTGGCCCGCCTGGCCTCCCCGGCCTCCCAGGTGCCACGCCGAGTCCTCCAGCTGCTGCCGCTGTCCTACACATGAGGAAGGGTGTCAGAACCAGCCAACCATTTCCACCTCAGTGTAGGCAGATGTTCCTCCAGTTGTGGAGGTCAGCTGCCAGGAACCATGATGTGTTCCGTTCCGAGCTGTGCCTTATGCATAGGAGGTCACCCCAAAGATGTGTGTGCAGCTGTAAGAGTTCCAGTTAAACTTACCACCCTCATAAGCAATAGCATGACCTCATAAAAGAATTATTATGGGCCAGGTCAAGGCTGAGTCTGGGGCTGGGATAAGGGCTCAGCCTGGGGCTGGGATCAAGGCTTAGCCTAGAGGAGAGGCTCAGCCTGGAGCTAGGATAGATGCAAGAGCTCACCAGCTGGGAGGTGCAATCTCTTTCCCAGAACAGCCAGAGAGCCCGTGCCACCCACGTGATCCTCTGTTGTGCTGGGAGCAGCAAGATATTTCCAACAGCTGCCCGATGTGATCCCCCATAAAGCCATAAAGCAGAAACTGACTTTGAAATGGCCCTTTCTCCGCCTGTATCCTCGGACATAAATTTAAATAAAATGGCAATTTAAATGCCTGCGACATTGAGAAGGCGGCATGGGGCTGTCTCTCTGGGCTGCGTGGGGAGACGGAATGCAGCCCTAAATCCATCCTCCTGTGCCACATGGGTGAAGGTCGGCACTGGGGCAGCAGGGAGGGCCACCAGCCCTCAGCAGGTGGAAGGGACGCCTGGGCCTGCCTCTTCCCCCTCCCCCCCGGGCCCTCTGCTGGTCCCAGTCCCCAGGAGGGCCGAGAAGCACACTCGGTCACCTTAGGAAGGTTCTGCAGCTCGGTTTCCACCCCTGGGAAAACGCGGAGATACATAATGTGTATTTTGTACACTCTGTGAGACTTGCAGGGATGTGCACATTCCCGCCCCCAGAAGGCACTCGTGCCCCGCCTGCTTCCGCTGAGGCTCCCCCTGTGGCCACTAGGCACTCCGATGGGGACACTGATCTGATTTGTGCAAGAACAGTGTTTCTCAAACCCAAGTGTGCCAAAGGTTCCCCAGGGTGCTGGGCCACCCCAGGGTTTCTGATGCAGCAGGTCTGGGGTGGGAACTGAGAATGTGCTGCTGGCCGGGGACCACACTTTGAGACCCACTGTGCCGGACAGAGCCCACCCAGGGCTGGG
>NW_017731353.1:7882943-7885394 GCF_001890085.2 Hipposideros armiger
CACCAGCCCCCGCCAGCCCCCAGCAGACCGCACTAGTCCCCACAGGCCATCCACAAGCCGAAATGAGCCTCCACCTAGATCCACTCTTCGTCTCCACCTGCCCGGACCTGCTTCCTTCTCGCCACCTTCTGCCAACCCAAATGAGGGCCCTGCCCCCACCCGGCAACAGCCCACCCCCTGGGACTGGGACTGAGACAGAAGGTAGGGATTGCTGCTGGTGACGTGGGGTCACACTGGGCAGAGGAGGGGGCAATGGAAGCTGGAAGGCAGAAAACACGAAGCTAAACACTCAGCTTCCTTTTCCACAGCCCCCTTGGCCTCTTTGGAGAACAGACTGGCTCGAGGAGTATAGACTGGCGCATTCTGTGATGGGGGGTGGGGAGCAGGCAAATCAAGGAGCGCCCATGGCCAAAGCTGGAACAACTGGAGCAGGACAAGAAATAACAAGAGTGTTGCATTTTAACCCACAACAAAATAAATGTCCGCGAGTCTGCACTGGTGTAAACAAATAAATGAATAAAGAATGAAGTGAAGAAGATTTCTAATCAATACATGTAGAAGGAATGAGGGGACTAGAATGTTGCCATTAGAATGCCACAGTAATTGCTGCAGCCAGAAAGATGCTCAAAATAATGAACAAACGTTGAAGAGGCAACAATGTATTTTCAGAGTCTCAAAGCAGGTCCCTGGGAGATATTTATTAATTCCAAAGAGAAAAATAGTAACTTCACAGTAACTTTTTAAACACAGTAGCTTTGTTGTAGAGAAACCCAGCAGACACCAGGGCAGCGGTCAGGTGACATCACCTAAGGCCTCTCGCCATCACGCACGCTTGATAGCACACACTGACAAGGACGCCTCCCTTTCCTCATATTCCTGCCGATAAACGCATAGCCTCCATCTAATGATGAAAAATATATTTGACAAACCCAAATTGGGGGACATTCTATAAAATAACCGGCTAGCACTGTCCCAAAGGCAGAGGCAAGGACAGAGTGAGGAAACGGGCACAGACAGGAGAGGCTATGAGACTAGACAACAAAAAGCAAGGTGGCGTAAGGGGGCAGTCCTGGGGGGACGGTTCTGGGGGNCACTCAGGCAGCGCTGGGTTTGGACGGTTCCCTGGTGTGACCCCACCAGAGGGGGACTTTGCCACCTGCCTCCGTGCCAGGGGCCTCGTCAGCTCTTTCCCAGCAGCTTGGCTTCTAGGGTAGGTTTGAAGAGGGTGAAAGCTGGCATTCGAGAACATGCCCACTGCTGTGTAAATAAAACGATAGAATGACAAAAAAATCTGAAGAATTGGCAGCCCCCACTGTCTCATTTCTCACCTCCCACTCTCTCCTCGGCCCACTCCAATCTGGCTTCCAGGCCCAACCGGTTTCCACCCCCGGCAACGCCCCCGGGCTCCCCCGGACCTCCTTGGCCAGGGACATGTCTCACACTACAGCCCAGGGTGACTGCTGGCCACTCCCTGCCAGCAGCAGGCCCTCTCTGGGCTTGGGTGGCGTCCCCCGGTGGTGGTCCCTGCACCTCTCTGGCCTCCCTTCCTCCCAAAGACCGAGCTGGTCCAGGGGCCACCCTCCCCCTCACCCATCCATCACCCTTCTCCCCAGTCCCTCTCCATCCCAGCTTCCTCCTTCCCGCTCCGCCCCTGCCCCCCTCCGCTGTCCCTGCTGATGTGCCCCACAGGGAGAGAGGTCTCGTCACCACACAAACCTTACCTGGCCCTTTTAGGACACAGCCTGTCCCTTGCTGGACTCCACTCCAGTTTCCCCACTGCTCTTGGCACCTCAGCGCCCTGATGGTCCCTTATGCCCCCAGGTGGCCACACTCACTGCCCGCATCAGACTCTGCTCACTAAGTCCCCTCTGCCAGGTGTTCTTGGCCCTCCCTGTTAACGTGTCTTATCCTTCAGGCCTCACTACAGTCACCTCCCGAGAAGGTGCTCCCAGCTCCCAGGGTCAGCAGAGTGCTCCCTGATGTGGGATGGGGTCCACTTCGTCACCCCGTGGCCTGCAGTGCCCACAGGCAGGGACCATGTCCACGATGCTCACGGGTGCATTCCTGACCCTGGCTCGTAGCTGGTACACCTGGTGCTCTGCAGACGCCCTTCACCCAGTGAGTCACACACACAGAGACAGGTACAGACAGAGACAGATACAGATACAAACACACACAGATACAAACACTCACACACAGAGATACAAACACACAGAGATACAAACACACACACAGATACAGACACACACACAGATACAGACACACACAGATATAAACACACACAGATACAAACACACACACACACACACACACACACGCACACACCCCCAGGCCTGACCCTTGGAGACACACAGGGCTCTCACCTGGCTGTTCCGTGGGAAATTTGGGGACAGGGACAGGTGATTGGGAACATAGACGAGGACTGCCGGTGCCTGCCGTGTGCCAGGAACG